>NW_027042897.1:0-600000 GCF_036884675.1 Scheffersomyces coipomensis | reverse complement strand
CCTGATGGAGGAATTGCTCGTTTTAGATTATATGGGTCAGTTATTCCAATTCATGATTTATCTTCTAAAGATGCAATTTTAGATCTTGCATCAGTCAATAATGGTGGAGTAGCTATTAAAGTTAGTGATCAACATTTTGGATCTGCTGATAATTTATTATTACCCGGTAGAGGACATGATATGTCAGATGGTTGGGAAACCACCAGATCAAGAACTCCCCGTCATGTAGATTGGGTTATTATTAGATTAGGAGCTTTAACTAAGATTAAATCGATTATGGTTGATACAGCTCATTTCAGAGGTAATTATCCACAAAAGGTTAATATTAAAGCTATTAAAGTTGAAAAAGAATCAGAATTACCTCAATTTAATGATCCATCAGGATGGACTACTTTAGTACCTGATTCCAAAACCAAAGCTGATTTTGAACATGAATTTGAAATTAACGATGATAGTAAGGTTTATTCTCATGTGTTATTAACTATTATTCCAGATGGTGGTGTTAAAAGAGTTAGAGTATTTGGTAGTATTGCTTAGATATAGAATTTGTATAGAGAAAATAAAATAAAAAAAGTTCCTTCTATAACCGCACTGCAGTTTAAAAATTTCACTGTAATTTTTTCATCCCAAATATCGCTATAAACCACAGATAGAAAGAAGGTGCTAGGGACCATCATGGCAGATATTATAAAATTATTGGCAAGGATAGATCAACGAATACCGATATATGAAATATTCGAATCATCAGAATCACTTCTATCAACTATTTGTCAACTTTCAACTCAAGAATCAATCGTAAATCATATCAAATCATCGACTATCATTCAATTAAATCCATATTATATCAAATTATTCATAAAATCATATATAACCATCCTTGAGAAGAAGAATGTGGAGATCTGGGAAGATCTATATGAATTATATTGTGATCCTACTATACTAAACTCTCAAGAATTACAACCTACTGATACAGATTTATTAATTTATCCCATCAATGGATTTTCCATTACTGATTCATATCAGACTATAACGATTAAAGAGACTCCAAAGATCATATCAGGATTGAATACCACTGGTTTGAGGACTTGGGAAGCTGCATTATACTTGGCTAATTATTTGAATGATCTGACATTATCAACTTACGATTTCAAACATAAATCAGTACTTGAATTAGGAAGTGGGACAGGATTATTAAGTCTTTCATTATTAAAAACCTATGGAGATGAGATTGAAAAATTGATAGTTACTGATGGATCTATATCAGTATTTGATAATTTCCATGAAACCTTAAAGATAAATCATCTCTCACAAGAGAAATTAAAATGTCAACAATTACTTTGGGGAACAACAAATCCAGAGCATGAAGACTCATTCATTCAAGCTCCCCCAGAAAATATCGATATCATCGTAGCGGCAGATATAACTTACGATTCAAGAGTATTAGATTTATTATGTCAAACCATTGATGATTTCTTTAAGGTTAGTAATACTCAATTAGCGTTAATATCAGCCACGATTCGAAATATAGATACTATAACTGAATGGGAATCACAATTAAATAAATGGTTCAATGGAAATTGGTCAATCAAACATTCAACCTTACAACCTGGTGATATAGATTCTTTAGTTAAATTTAAACAAACAACTCCTGAAATTAGAATCTATCAAATTATAAATCCTACATCTCTCTATACATAGTCTAATATAGTTTACGCTACCATATAGAAACCCCTCCTGCATATACACCGTCCAATTAAATTCCATCAACTTCTTTTTTTTTTGTTAAACCGAGAACAACCAAACAGCACAAAAAATTTTGTTGATGAAAAACTGTCTATAGTTAATTAATTAGTTAGTTTTAAAGTATCATTCAAGTTACGGTTTATATTACTTTTGAATAATAATAAGAATAAGAATAATGGCTCTTCCAAGATTTCCAACTCCAGTCTTTAAAGTTTACTGGCCATATGCTGCTGGTGGTATGTAATTGATTTTGAATGAACCATGAGTGCAATGGAATTGAATGTGAATGAAATGAGACAACATGAATATGATAGTATACGTGGATATAAGTTATTGTGAATTGGGCAGGACAATGGATTATTAGATTGATGTGGCGAGTAAAGTATTGAAAAGCCAATTGATTTGGATATCATGGTTTTATTTACCTTCCAATCATCATTAAATGAAATATATACACGATGACAGAGATATCATACACAGATTAGGAATATATATCATCATGTTCACTCCAATTCACATCCGTTCATTGCAGTTCCAACAACCTCCCAAGACAATATACTAACTAATAACATTATAGCAACCATCACTTACTATTTAATATATAAAGCTGCTAATGCTTCAATGAATTCTGATGAATTTATTAATGATCCAAGACATCCAAGATTCTCAAGTGGAGGTAAATTCATTGATTTAGAAAAGAGAGATTAAACATATTCATCTCGTAATATCCCAATCATCATAGAATTAACATCATAATAATAATAATAAAAATCTCATTATATTATACGAAGAATAAAATCAAATTTAATGTCACGTCATAACCCTAAAAGAAGAAGTCATTTGCAATATAGTTTAACTATTTGTTGAGATGATTTCTATAAAAGGGATCGATTAATAGTAGTAATCATTATAATGGATAATATCATATAGAATATAGATCATTCATCGTTATTATATCATCATCTTCAATTATAGTTATGCTTACTATTTATCATCCTTAAACCTTTTTTATACATATATATTACCAAAAACAATCAATATAAATCATATTTGAAATCAATTGTTGTATCATAGTGTATATCCATATCAAACTATTTGATATATATATAATTGTAGTAAGTAGTTAACTTGGTATAATTTAAATCACATGATCCAAACCCCATGATCTCACACGTGACTTATTCACCTGACCAATTAAATTAATTTAAAGTAATCATTCCCCTCATTTTCTGGTAAACGCTGTGATCAAAATTCGGTTCCGACCTCCGAAGTCATAAATATTTGTCATCTCTTTATCTTTGATCTATAATATATATAATACTGTTGATACATCCAATTTGATATCATCAACACTAATATCATATATCATCAACTACCACCATCATGTCATTCATAACATTACGTAGACTGATACAGTTCCCATCATCATCATCATCATCTTCGTTATCACACCAATTATCAAAGAGATGCCTCAGTTTTCAAACGTTAACAACCCCAAATGAAAATGCTTTAAAATTCGTATCACCAGATCGTAGGATACTACCGATTGATAATAAGACATTTGAATTCAATTCTACTTTACAATCGATTCATTCTCCCTTAGCCGTCAAATTATTCAAACTTCCAGGTGTGAGATCTGTCATGTTAGGATCTGATTTCTTAACCATTAATAAACAAGATTATGTAAATTGGGCTCATTTAAGACCTCAAGTAGTGGAATTATTAGATCAATTTTTAGAATCAAATAATGAACCAGTCATCACCAGAGAATTAATCACTAAGACTGAAAGAGAAGCTGAAGAATTGGCTGCTCTTGAAGAAGATGATACTGAAATTGTATCTATGATTAAAGAATTAATCGAAACTAGAATAAGACCAGCCATTCAAGATGATGGAGGTGATATTGAATATAAAGCTTTTGATGAAGAAACGGGTACGGTGTTTTTGAAATTACAAGGGGCATGTAAATCATGTTCTGCAAGTGAAGATACTTTAAAACATGGTATTGAAAAAATGTTAATGCATTATATTGAAGAAGTTAAAGAAGTGGTACAAATCTTAGATCCTGAAGAAGAAATTGCTTTACAAGAATTTGATAAATTAGAACAAAAATTACAAGCTAGAAGTTCATCTCCTACACCTCCACCTCCATCTTTATAAGGTCTTTAGTTAATTAATGGGTTTTTTAATGTATACTTTTATTTATTCGGATTCTATTATATCTATTTCTTATTTTGTAGATTGATTATATCTTGTAAGATATCACGTTTAATCTGAGATTGATTTAATTCATGACTGAAATTCTGATTGATTCTTTTCGATAATCCATTCTCAATACATTGTTGACTAATACATAATCGAATCTCTTCAAATAATTCATTCAACCAATTGTTAGAGAATTTAACCCATGTCTTTGAAACATTATTAAATCCAACGATTAATCCCAATAATACAATAGCGACTGCTGAATTGACGCTGAATTCAAAATAATAATAACTTAAGAATCCAATGATTGAAATGGGGATTTGTTGGAGGGTTAAAGATGATACGATCGATTTATACACCACGGGTTGGATTTCTTTGGTGATTCTTTCATTGATAATATCATTCTTTAATGTTTGTAATGGATTTGAAGTGAGTTCGGTCTGGATAGTATGATTATATTTCGAATCCACTTTTCCATGGATGTAGTTATATTGTTCAATGCTTTTTGTCATGAAACTCTTTAAGAAGAAATCCTTGATCTCGTATTCAATATTATCATTCTTCAAATACAATTTCCACCAGCTTAATTTCGATTTGAATAATCTCTCCACATTTGGTTTAAATTCATTTTGTAATTCATTATGAACAAAACTTCCAAATTTATTGACATCTTGTACCGACTCATCTCTAATTCTCACAAGTTCATCCGGATCCACCAATGTCAGATTAATATCTTTCACTATATCATTCAAGATCCAATTCAATAACTGTTTCGAATCATTAAACCTCTCCAATACTTTCATTAACTCATAAATATTACTATGCTTGATCGAATCAAGATATGTCGATGCACCCTTCGTATCATAAATTAAGAAATTCTCAATCCCATCATATAACAATTGTGAATTGATTTTAACCACATGTGAGGATATTTCACCGGGGGAGATTGTCACTTTGGTGGATTCAGTTGATGATGGGGTGTATTCAGTATTATCCACAATGGTGATTAATAATTTATCTTGATGGGGGAATAAATTCAAAGTGGTGGATAAATCAGGTGTAACTAGAACATAATAATGAACTTCATCATCATTAGGAGGAATGGATGGATACTCCACGATCTCAATATTATTCTTAACTGACTCCACATTAAATGATTGTCGAAGTTCAGCACTTAAAACAGGTGATGGTAAAACATACACATCTTGATTTGGATCTTCCTTGATTTCGAATTTGGAATCATCAAACTTAAACACGTTAACTTTATCGACTTTCCTTTCCTTAACTTTATCATACCATTCCTGATTATTCTTCGCTAAGGGATCAGCTAATAACGTATCTATGACTTTAGATCTGGACTTCTTATTATGATCATTATAGAAAACTCCAATTTTAATCGTTTGAATGGCATATTCTTTCGATTTGATATCTTTATATAAATCAATCTTATTAATTATCCCCATTTCCTTTGGGAATTGATGCACATAAGAACTTAAACTCGTAGTTATCGATTTAAACTCTTGTTGAACAGGCACTATTGGTTCTACGGTCGTTGGAGTTGAACCAGGTGTTATATTTATAGTGGTGGATTTAACACGTGTATGATTGATTAATTGAAGTCTTAGTCTATGATTAATTCGATTAATCCCATGTCGTATGGATATAGGACGTGGTAGTATCATTCTATGGAGATCGTGTATGTTGCTGTTGTTGTTATGTTTATGATGCTATCTTATGCTGTAATTGGGGAGAATGATATCGTGTTTATGGATCAATGGCAACGTCTATATACCGATAAGCAACATGTATCACAGTATAACTCTTTAAACCACCTTAAACTTGATGTAATTACTAATAAAATCAATACTATTAAATCTTAGTTAGATCTGGTCTGATATTTCAATTTTTAAGTTTTGATTTTATTTTTTCGATTGGTTCCTTTTTGTTTGTGGTTCCTCTTTGATTCGCTGCAAAAAAAAAATAGCACTACCAAGAAAAGAGTATTTACATATCTACGAATCAAGTTATTAATGATAAACCAATTATATATATAAAGTAAAAGTCATAAAAAAGGATGAAAAAGTAAGGTATAAAAAGATAAATTAAAAAGAATTGGCAAGTAAAGAAACACAAGAAATTGTAAACCATACATTGTTAGCTCCAAATACAACTGAACCAATTAAATAATTAATCGTTAAAACTGGGATTATAATAACTTGGCGTAATGAAAGGTTAGCAATTCTCTCTCTGGCATAATCTTCAAAAGTAATCATCAAGTCTTCTACTAATACATCAATGTGATTAAGTGCTATTGATTGGACTTCAATACCTAAAGGATGAATTCTATAGATGAGATTACCATTCACATATCTTGAAATAGTTGTTTCGATAGTAATACCATCATCAGAATCAATGTCTTCATCGTCTGCATAATGAACTTCATTTCTAGTAACCTCTGGTTCAACATTTTGTATTTCAGGAGGAGTAGGAACATTCTCATCATTAGCATTTACCCCTGTTTCATTATTGAAAACTCTGGTATTAGAGAATACTTGACGAAGACCTCCTAATGTCAAAGTATTATTATTTTCTTGACCTGCTGAAATTCTTCCACTGGTATAAATATCATTAGCCATACCATCAATATCTTGCATCATTAAATCTAATTGATTGGTAGGAACATGGTCACGGTTTGGTACCTGACGTTCAATTGGAGGATTTTCTGAAGATGGGAAAGTATTTAAAATATCAGATCTACCTCTTAAAGCTTGTGGAGAAAGAATTGAACTGATTGATCTACCACTATTGATATCAACGACACGAGGAAAGTCATAATTTGGAAAATTAGAAATTATATTTCTAGATCTATTTCCATTTTCATCACGGTTTTCTTCATTTACAATTGGTGGCAGTTGTGGTTGTCCATCAGAGAGAAATGAAAGAAATCCATTCATATCAGTTTCGAAGGGAATGTTTCTTAATCGATTCAAATGATGAGATTCTGAACCTCTCAGTTGATAGACTAATCGAGAAAGACCAATCGTATCACCGGTTTCACTAAAAATATCATCAAGAACATCTTCTTCTTCTGCATCAACAACAACATATTCTTCTTGTTCTTCTTCTGCTGAACCATATTGAGATTCAGACTCAGAGTCTAGGCTGAAATAATGTTCGTCAACATAAGACAATTCATCACCAACTTCAAAAGATTCTTCATCAGAACCAATATAATCAGTATCAATTTCAGTAGAAGACAGTGTTTCTGAATTATTATCATCATCAGCATTTGCAAAAATACGATTAAGAGCTGCTAAATCTCTTTGAACAGAAATTTCAAAATCGGAATCATAACTTAAGTTTCGAGCATTAAGTTCACTTTCTTCAAATGTATTTTCATCTAAAAATGTTTGAAGAGTAGTAGATTGTCTTCCATAACTTGGTCTAATAGGGAAAAATCTAAGACCTAATTGATTTTCTTCATTTTCAAGTTCTGGTTCAACAAATCGATTTGAAAATGGATTGTTATTCATGGCTTGGGCAATAATTGGACTTAAAAATGGATTATTACTCATAATAACCTGATTGATTAAGCTTTATTGATAATGAAACAAGAAGAAAAAGTGGTGAACTTTTGAATTTAAAATGAAGAAATAAAATGGGATATTTAGCTTTGATCATTGTAAGAGATCTGGTATCAGTCCATATCGATGTTATGCTGCTTTTAAGGAAACTAAAATAAAAGGCAAGTAAGATTGCAAAATATTTTTACCATGCGCATACTACACAAAAATCTAAATCGAGTAATTATAATTATAATTATACATTATACATTATACATTAAACATATCAGGAGAAATATAATGACCATTCTTATTAGCTTATTCTCACTTACATCTTTACAAGATACATTAGTAGAAAGTAAAGACCAACCCCGAAAATTAATAACCCGCTGAAATACATAAATAGAAATTTTAGATTAGGTCTATTCTGGGTTAAATTTTCAGGATCAACTCCACCAGCATTAGCTCTTACCGATGCAAGAGTATCAGTTAACTCGTTGATTCTTCTATAAAGATATAGTATATCAACTTCAAGATCTGAAGCTTGACGTCTTTCTGGATTCAAATTAGACCCAACTGCTTCAAATTCAGGAGGTGGTGTTGATGGTATTTCATTAGTGGTATTATCTGGATCTATGGAAACGTCTTCAAGAGGGATCCTGGTATAGTTGTGAGATTCTTTTCCTGATGACATTGATAGTTGTGATAAAGCAGAATGATTGTATCAATATTATCTATATAGTCAAATATAATTCGAATGGCTCAAATCTAAATTGATATCAGTGATGAGAAAGTCGTGCACCCCTTGTCAATATGCAAAGTATAGCCTTAAATTATTTACCTACAATTTCTAATTACATATTATAAGAAGTTTATAAATATATATTAATCATATTATATTTTAATTTAAAATATCTTGAAATACATTCTATAAGAGTTTAAAACCATTATGTATGTGAAATCCAATTAGATTGGAATAATTATATTTGCAAACAAATTTTTGCGCACACCATATGGAAGCGGTATTAATAAATATGATTGAAAAATTTAGACTAACCAATGTGATGATATTTGCTTGTAGTAGTGTTGATAACTTGTTGTAACTTCTTTCATAGTACTCTTTCTATAAATAAAATGATAATAATAACTCTACTTGTAAAAAGCAACCTTTAACATCTTTCAATATTTTCATCACTTTTGTGGCAGCAACAAATGATTTTAGCAGCTATAACTTTATTTGACTACCAAGCCCAATTAAAGTCACTTTACCTTCATACCACAGATCTTAAACTAATCATCAAAACTTTAAAGTAGAAGTGTAAATCATTGTGGTAGTTATATTGGGAAGTGTCAGCAAATAAATATCAGGTACTTATTTTTGGGTGTACCCAACCCTTGGCCTTATATGAATGGAATCAATTAGAACCTGTACATGCTGGAGTTGAATTCTTATTCCAAATATGTAACCAAACCATGAACCAAACAAAAAGCATAGTTAAAAGTACAACCCCTGTAAATGCTTTCAAGAAATTCTTAACAAATTCTCTATCCAGTTCAATACTTCTCTTGTGTCTTAAACTTTCAAGATCGATATTACCAGGAGTGTTAGATTGTAATAATTCAAGTTGATCATAAATATCATCTATATCTTCTCTTATCTCAGATAATTCATCTTCCAACATTGAGTCTGTTTCTTCAAACTGAGGTGGTGGTGAAGGTGATGTGGAATCTGATGTCTTATTCTTGGAATCCTCCTTAGAAGTACTAAAAACAACTTTGAGGGGAATACTGGTACAAGGAGGATGATTCTTATGATTTGAACTCATGATGATCTAATATATTGATGGATTCAATTGACTGTAGAAGAAACAGATCAATTCAAATTCAAATAGACAACAGCGGTAAAATTGAACTATTTATACGTCGCGTATAAAATTATTTCCTCTACATTGTATTTCATGAATTAGAAATATATTACAACTATATATTAACAAACTTGAATAAACCCCAACATCTAATAATCTACTACTGAACTTCCTAACTTAATTGTAAACCACTGTAAATATTTATTTAGTAAACATATCATAATTTTTCTACCTCAGTTTAACTGTCATTTAACTACTATGTTTCAGATACCAAAGTGATAACAATGTTGCAAACGTTACAAAAAACGTTAAACCAAGTAAAATCACTATGAAAACTATGACAAAGTTCTTCAAGCATTGTGGGGTACATTCTATATCACTTGTTCTGACTGGAGTTTGAACTAAACTTTCTGGGTCAACTCCACCAGTACTCGATTTTAATGATGCAAGAACTTCATGAATCTCATTAATACGTCTATAGATATTAGATATCTCAATTTGATGGTCTGAATAAGGAAGTCTTGTGGGATTCAAATTTGACCTCCCTGCTTCAAATTCTGGAGGTGGGGTAGAAGGAACTCCATTTGATTCTCTATCTGGTGCTGTAAATATATCTTCAAGTGGAATACTTGAGTAAGCATGGGAATCTTTACCTGATGCCATTGTTAGTCTTGGTAAGCAAGAAGAAGCCTATTGATGTAAGATTGTAAATAAAAAACATCGAATGGCTCTAAATCTTAATTTATACACTAAATGACCACAAAGTCGTGTACTCCTGTCAATATGCAAAGTACTGCCTTCTAGAGTTTACTAACCAACTTTAAAATTTATTTTAATTATAATTTTACCAAGTTTATAAATATATATTAATCATGCTACACTAATGTAAAACACTTCTGGATACGTTCTATAAGATTTTAAAACTATTATGTATGTGAAATCCAATTTGATTGGAATAATTTTAGTTGCAAATAAATTATTCCGCACACCACATTAGGGAAGCGGAATTAATAATTATTATTAGAATGAATATATTTATTCGTTATTAATTTGTTTCATGTCGTTCTTTTATTTTATCTTATCTTTATAACATCAATTAAAATACCTAATATAACCAATACTAAAGATGTAATAATAAGAATCAGAATTGTAAAAAGAATACAAACTCCACAAGCCAGGAGACAACCTACTTTATGAGTAATTATCAAACTTTCAGGATCAATTCTTCCATCTTTGGTTTTTAAGGATGAAACATTCTTATTAAGCTCATTAATATCATTAGCAATTTTAGAATATCCCTGTGAAAGTTGTAAGAACTGGGAATTTGAGAAATCAGTTTCTGCAGTTTCTGAATTAGATGAGGAAGTTGAAGTAAAATTTTGAATAGTACTAGTTAAGTCTTGAAGAGGAATGCTAGTTTGGATTTGACCACCACTTCTTTTTGATTTATATTTATCATTCATCATAATATAATCTATTTGTAAATTGAGTGATGATTGAACAAATGAAAAATGTAAGGAGATATTAATTTCTTTCACTTTATGATTGGTATCACCATAAACATTAGCAGAATAAAAACATTTTGCAAGTAAACTGTATGACGAACAAATTTTAGCAGCTATAATTTCATTTGTTTACCAAACTTAAAACACACAGATTTTGGAAAGTAACCTTCAAATTGTAGATAAATCCTTCTGGTAAACATTATATTTTTTGGGTGTACCAACCCTTGGTCATAATTTGTATGGAATCAAATAGAAATTTCGACATGAGTTGAATTATTATACCAAATTTTTAACCAAACAATAACCCATATAAAAATCAGAAGAGAAATCAAAACTCCAAAGAATAATTTCAAAGCATTATTAACCCAATTTTTATCAACTTCGATCCTTCTTTTGTGTTGTAAGCTTTCAGGGTCCATATCACTAGCATTAGTTGTTAATAATTCAAGTTTCTTATTGATCTCTGTGATATCATTTCTAAGTTTTGACAATTCATATTCTGTTGTTGTTTCTTCAAATTTAGGTGGTGGAGGATTTGATGATTTATTCTTGAAATCAGACTCAGAAGAGGTAAAAAAGTCTCTAAGGGGGATACTACTGTAAGGAGGATCATTTTTATAATTTAAACCCATGATGATCTAATGGATTGATGGATTCAATTGCTTAAAGTAAAAAAAGCACATCAATATAAATCTAAATAGACATCAGCGGTAAAATTGATCTATAGAATTATTGTCCTTACATTATACATTAACAAACAAGGATGTACACTCCACCAAATGTTATTCCTAATAACTTACTACATAACATCCTAAATTATATTGTAAACCATTGTATTCTGTTAAAGGGTTGTGTATATTGGAAGTTATAAATCATGTATAAGTAGTATAATCAGAACTATAATCAGAACTATAAGCGGTCTGATAATAATAGATAAATGGAGGTGTATAATCAACTTCAGTTGAATTTTCATACCAAATATTTAGGTATACGATGAACCATATGAAAAACAATACAATCAATATAAAGATCACTAATGCCAATGATAATTGCCACCAATTAAACTCTAATGGTTTCTTTTGACCATCTCTTGTAATAAAATTTTCTGGATCAATTCCTCCAGTACTTAATTTTAACAGAGCAAGAATATTATTGATCTCTGCCATGTTTCTTTTTATTTTAGATAACTCTTCTGCAGTGATTGTATGATACGTTTGAAAGAATCCATCTTCAAGGTGAGGTTGAGGAATTGAAGGCAATTTCTTCTCTAGGGTTGAAGGAACGTCTTCCTGGGGTAAACTCATATAAGCATGACTACTACTATCCTCTGATGACATTTTGAATAGAGATATGATACAATAGATTAAATAAAATAGAAAGAGAATGGTTTAAATACTACTTGTTTCTATTTTTAAACATGATTCAGTACAATTTTACAATAATTGTCCAAATCACCAAAAGTCACTTCATATTTAAAATTCTCTTAGTTAAGAAAAAATACAAATCGATTTGCTAAAAAAAAAAGCTTAAAAATTGTTGCAATCACTTACACAAATTTGATTTCGTATATTTCATCAAAGATATCTTGTCAAGGCATCGATGTCGCCTTACTTGGCATCAAATAAGCTAATCAAGTTATGATAATTATAGTTTGGGTAGTTAAAAAAGTTGCAAAATTGTACATTGTAAATTGTATAAGCTATAAACAGCCTGCTGTAAATATTCATGATAAATTATGAGTTGAACGTTCATACCAAATGTTTAGGTATACCGCAAACCATACAAAAAACATCAAAAAAAGTATAACCACTACGAATCCCAATACTACTTTCCAACAAACACACTCGACTGGTTTATTAGGCGTTGCAGTTAAACTTTCAGGATCAAATCCTCCAGTACTTGCCTTTAACATTGCAAGAGTATTATTCATCTCTGCTATATTCCTTTTAATCTCTGCTAACTCGTCTGAAACTGTGGTTTGATTGTTATGATTATGTTTAAAAGATGTACCTTCTTCAAAGTTAGGTGGAGGAGTTGAGGGTAATCTATTACTATCATTATCTGATGCTGAAAAAACATCTTCTAAGGGTATACTAGTATACGCATGGCCGCTATTATCCTTTAATGACATTATGAGTTGAGAGATTGTATATGAATCCAGTTGAAAGATTATATGAAAATGAAAGTGGTTTACTTACTGATTGTTTCTAGTTTAAACAAGAAGGGATTTTTAAAAAGCGAATTATAAAAAGTCGTGCACAAAAACAAATATATGCAAAGACTTGCCCTTAATTAAGTATAAGTCACTTATTTTAAACATGATATAACCAGCAAGTTATGTTGATTTTAGTTGCGAAGGATGTTAGAAGTGTCGCCGATACAATAAGCTAAATCAAATTTGTAACTTATAGTGAGCATAAGTCATTCATGTAAAGGGTTGCGAAAATGTATATTGTAAATCGTATAATGGAACTATAAAACAGTTTTGTAATAAAGTATCATGATATATTGTGAGTAGAACGGACGTACCAAATACTTAGATATACCAGGAACCAAACAACAAGCATAATACAAATGATTACCACCACGAACGACAAGAATACTTTGAAACATGTCCTCTCGCAACGTTTATCTTGTTCAGCTTTTGAAGACAATCGTTCTGGATCAAATCCCCCTGTTCTAGTGTTCAACAATGAAAGCATGTTATTAATCTCCTCTATATTTCTTTTAATTTCAGAGAACTCATCTGAAGTCATATTATGATTCGTAGGATTATTTTCAAATGATGTACCTTCATCAAAGTGAGGTGGAGGAGTTGAGGGTAATCGATTAAATTCGTCTTCAGATGTTGAAAAAATATCTTCAAGAGGTAAACTCGTGTAAGCGTGACCACTACTATCCTTTGATGGCATTATGAATAAGGTATTATTGAATTGGTAGATTAAATGGAAAGAAGTGGTTTATGTAAAGATATCCATATCGTAAAGGAGAAAGGGGATTTTAAAAGTATTTACAAAAGTCGTGTAAATAACGATCTGCAATATTATTTTAAATAAGGTCTAGTTTAAATGGTTTTATACTTGATCCAATATAATCAGTCAAGTTGGGTTATAGTAGATGATAGAAGTGCCTTGAATAAATTCACCATGGTATATGCCTTTACAGATACTAAATTATCATTATCATTGTATGATCATTGTTTGAGCAGTTAAAAGGTTGCAAAAGTGTATATTGTGCGTCATAGAAAAGAATTGTAAACTATACTTTATATTGTAGTACTAATAATAACGTAGGCATATTTAGGATAAATCTTGAATAGATCTTTGATACCAAATCATTATCGATACCATAGCCCATATAGCAAACAGAACACCAATGATGATTACTATGGCAATTCCAGTGTTTATGAATTTTGCCCGTTCTAATTCAGTAAATACAATCCTTCGATTTGATTTAAGTTCCTTCTTCCTTTGTTGAATCAAACGATCAATTATTTGATCAACTTTTTCATAAATTGCATAATCCAAATCATCTAGACGTTCTGCGGTTGAAGACGAAGTGCCAGCTTCGAGATCTGGAGAAAGGGAAGAACTATATTCTGGTAATCCCTTGCTTTGATTACAAAGTTCTATACTACTGTATTGGGGTTCTTGTTGGTTGTAGATATTCAGCATTCTTAATGTATCGATATAAATCAAGTAAATTAAATTAAAGGAAATATTTCTAAGGATAAACTGTCATTTTTATAACCATTGACTTTGATAATCGCAGCATTGAGACGCTGGTGTAAGCACTCTTATGCCAATTGGTACATATTAAAGCGACACAGTTAATTTTTAATTTCTTATACTTACTAAAAGAAGTAATTTAACTACTTTAATAAATAGATCATAGTTAATGCCATAAACCCAATACCCAAAAAAAATACTGTCATACTTGCAAGCACCAGCCACACATCAATACCTTCATCTTTTTTAGCTCTTTCAGCAGCATATAAAGACTTGAATTCATTAAGGGTAGTATGTATCTCATTGAGAGTTTTAGCTAAATCAGTAATATCAATTGGTGTATGAAGTTGGTTATCATTAGGAATCTTCTCGGTATAAGTTTCATACTCCGGAATGGTTTCTTCTGTGGGTAAGCTTGTGTAGAAGTCATCGCTTTTATTTTCTGATGATTTAGTCATTATACTATACAATTGATAGTTAACACAACTGAATTGATAGAAACTAACTTGGTTAAGATATAATTGTAAATTTAAATAATTAGGAGAAAAAGGTTGGGGGATGGAATTTTATAGTCGTGTGCGACCTGGTAGTATGCAATAGATTGCCATTCACAGTTAATTATAATACATTAAATTAAACTAAGCTAAACTTTACTTAATAATTGTCTGATATCTTTGTCTAATTGAGTCACGATCTTTGATCCATGACTAAGACTTGTGTTTATAAACTTAAGACCAGTATCTTTAAATTTAAGACTTGTGTCTCTAAAATTAACACTTGTATCTCTGATAAGAGCATACAGTATGTTAGATTCCTTCCAATACTTAATCAATTGGGTCCAAACTTCCTCTGATTTATGAATAATGAATGGCAATAACTGTGGAAAGAATGTTATCAATAAACATACACCCAATATCGAAACGACAACAAGGGAAAAGTAATTAGCTATCAGTGACACAAACCTAATCCTTTCTAACGAAACAGGATCAGGAGTAGAATCATTTCTTTTAGCTATTTCACTTAAATAGATTGACTTTAACTCTTTAAGAGTATCATTCACTTCTTTAATACTTTTAACTATTTCTGAAACATCGATTGATTCATCTTTTGATTGTTTAGTTGTTTTGGCAGTTTTAGCATTTGGTGGGGTAGCTGTTCTAGATACATTTGCTTTAGCAGGTAATTTATTATTAATAATTTGAAAGGCTTGCTTTTCAGTTAATTTAGACATTGTAATAATGGGTTTGAATGGTAAGAATGAAGACAGTTATGAAATGTAAACAATGTCTAATCAATTGAAATTAAGTCTGGGGTGAAATTGATTGTAATGATAAAGTCGTGTCGGAGACTAAAATGTAAGAAAAAGCCTTACCCTTTTTACTATGTAAATTTTAAATTGCTGCAATTATACCTAAAACTAGGATTATTTAACCGTTAGATATGTTAAGTCTACATCAAGTCATGTCACGAACGAATTGTATGTAGGTAAAGGAGATATTTATTTAAAATTCAACCTCAGTATATAAGAGATGGTAGCAATAAAGCAGAACATATATAAAGATATATTAGCAGCAAGTGAAATATATCGAAGAAGGAATAAACCATTAAGTCAAGCAACGGTGAATTTCAATCTACTCTAAATCAGCTATATTTCTCATATAGTAAACAAATCCATAAAATATCAACAACAAGAGTACTGGTGCGATACTTGGTTGAATATCACGTAATTCTTCCATTTCTCTTATATATGTCTGTTGAAATTGACTAAACCTAATACTTAATTCATTAATGTCTCTAGAAATGTCTTGTAATCTTTTGAACGATTCTTGGTTCCAATTCGCTTGGTTTCTTTTATATTCTGATGAATCTGACATTGTGAAAGTTATGACTCAAGCTTCTGTATATTTTACCTTTTTTATTAACAGCTAAACACTGACAAACACCGATTATGATTAATTAGATGGAACTAGATTGAATAAAACTCAATATGAATGGAAAAAGTAAATGAATTTAAAAGATTAACAAAAAAAGAAACCATAAAATGGTAGTCTTTATACCTTTCCAAGCACCATTCTGAAACATATCTCAAACGAAATGTTTCAGTGCCTTCATATATTTTGAAATATGATAATACAGTATATTATAAAGTGAAGCTTTTTTATAATAGAATTTATATTTGGTATATGTTAGATGGTTCTATAAATAACTACTTAGTTAAGTATACAAAGGCTGTATAAATGAAAAAACTAAAAATTGCAAGAACTGTTATAGTTGCAACAATAGCTTCTGCAATTTCTGAGCTAGACCCACTATTAAATTTAGCTAGTTTCAAAGTTTCTTGTAAATTTGATATCAGTTCTGTTGCTTCATTAATATTTTCATATTTCTTACTAATTTTAGCATAATGATAAATATCTTCAAATACAGCTTCGTCTTTATAAAAGATACCAACTTCAAGATCAACTGGAAGGGTTGAATTATTTCTTATGCTTCATTTTAAATAAATATGGGAAATTATAACAACTGAATTTATAGTTTCCTTAAAATATATTTCTCTAATATGTTCATTAATGTAAATTGTTGTTGATACAAAGAGAGATTTAACAGCTAGCTCAATAGAGCTTCCTTCCATTATAGAAATATATAGAAATAAATACCAAATTACTAAGACATCCTAACAGATATAAGATCATATATACATAAAGTACATATATTTGTTGGGTTGGATACATAATGAGATGGGCTGATACAATTTAGTGTTACATCACTAAATTCGCAACTGATGGTTTTGATAACGCCAGAAAAAATAGGTGAGATTTTACGAGTAACAGAACTGAAAATAAGTAAACATAACTGGCTGGTTCATCTCAAGTTTGAAACCAGTAATACCCCAGATAGAATAGTTCGACATAGCTACAATATGTCTTTATTCAGTAACAGCTATGTGCTGAAGCCATTAAGAGTACTCAAGAAGTACTATAGCTTCATTGGACCAGGTTTGGTGGTCAGTGTGGCATATATGGACCCCGGAAATTATCTGACATCAGTTAGTTCAGGATCAATGTATAAATATAAACTTTGTTTCGTTATCTTCATGGCTAATATCTTTGCCGTCATCCTACAATCATTATGTATCAAGCTTGGTACCATCACAGGATTAGATTTGGCTGAAATGTGTCGTGCTCATTTACCTTTCCATTGGAATTTATTATTATATATTTGCGCTGAATTAGCCATCATTGCAACTGATTTAGCTGAAGTTATAGGAGCTGCCATAGCTTTGGAAATCCTTTTTGGGATTCCTTTGATTTATGGGGTCTTCATTACTGTCATTGATGTCCTTATTATATTAGTGGCGTATAAGAAAGATGGATCTATGAAACAAACAAGATTCTTTGAAATCTTAGTATCTATTTTAGTACTTGGAACATGTGTATGTTTCATTCTTGAATTGTTCAAATGTGATTTTGAACCAGGTGCTATGAAAGAAATCTTACAAGGATTCTTACCAGTTAATAAAGAAATCTTTAAAGAACAAACTGCTTTGTTTTTAAGTTGTGGAATTGTGGGAAGTACCGTCATGCCTCATTCATTATTCTTAGGTTCAGCTTTAGTTCAAGCTAGATTAAAGGAATATGATATTAAAAATGGTCTTGTCAATGGTGAAGATCTTGACAATGAAGATGATGAGTCAATCCCAGAAATTTCTCATGTCGAATATACCAATGATGATAATGTATCAATCAATTCAGAAGATCATCAAGCCCTTATTCATGATGAACAACATGATGATGAAGTGTTAACTTATACCCTTCATAAAATAAGAAGTATTTCCGATGGAGCCAAATTATTAAACAAATATAGACCATCTTATAAAGCCATCAAATACTGTTTAAACTATTCCTATGCTGAATTAGTGTTTTCCTTATTCATAATCGCGGTGTTTGTCAATTCATCCATTTTAATCGTGGCAGGTTCGACCCTTTATGGTAAACCAGATGCCGAAGATGCTGATTTATTATCAATTTATGAAATGTTATCATTCTATATCTCACCTGCTGCCGGATTATTATTCGCTTTATCAATGTTATTATCAGGTCAAAGTGCAGGGATAGTATGTACTATGGCAGGACAAATCATTAGTGAAGGATTCATCAATTGGAGTTTAAAACCATGGGTGAGAAGAATCGTAACTAGAATCCTTGCCATTATCCCCGTCGTGATCGTCATAAGTATTTTAGGTAGAGAAGGAGTATCTAAAATTATGAATTCAAGTCAAGTGGTACTTAGTTTCATCTTACCTATTGTCAGTGCACCTTTGATTTATTTCACCTCCACTAAGAAATATATGACAGTATATGATACATCGGAATTAATCCCATCTAATGATGAAACAAGTCTATTATTGAATAGTGCGGGACAATCAAGACCTAATAATGATGGATTTGAAGTTAAAAAGATCACGTTTGAAAATGGTTGGTTTTTAAAAATTGCCAGTATTATATCTTGGATTATAATTACATTCTTAAACATTTATTTAATTATTGCATTTGCTAATGGAGCTGATATTTAGACTAAACTAATTACTACAAATTAACAACGTTATTATACATATATATAATATTACACACATACATTCTATTAAAAAACTAATACCTCTTTCTTTTGTAAGTATTATGTTTCAAATTAGGTAATCTGGAAGAAGAAGTAGATGGATCTCTAATAGAACTATTTATACCACCAAGTCTTGTAGGTGGTACACCTGGTAAAACCCCATTATATTCAGATACCAATACGGGAAGTTTATCACTGAATTGTAATTTTGAAGTTAAGTCTTGAGGATTGATTTTATAAACTTGGATTCCTAAACTGATTAATTTGGTAATTTTATTATAAAGTCTAATTTCTTCATTGGTGGGAGGTAAGATATTTCTAGGATCACTTGAAAAATATCTTTCTTGTCTTAATTTATTTAATTTTAATAAATTAGCGGAAATTAATTTTTGAAGGGCTTTGGGAGATTTAACCAAGTCGGATTTCGATTGTTTGATTGATTCGAATTCAGCTTGTCTTTCGGGATCCCATTGTACAAGATTAGCAATATTGATTTCTTTACCACCTAATTTATCTATATCGATTGGTTCAGTGGTTGGTTCTTCTCCCTCTTTATCTTCAACACCATTAAGTGGTTTTTCATCTTTATTTTCTTCATCAGCGTTATCCTTTTCACCTTTCTCCACTTCCTTCACTTCTTCTTTCTTTTCCAATTTCTCAGCTTCTTCAGGAATCAATTTTGATTTCAAATAATTCAATTTAATCTTTTTAATCTCATCAAATCCAATATGATTCAACCAAATTCTACCTTTAAACTCTTCCGATATAATCGAATCTTTCAGATCAATCTGAGGTCCAAAACTTTTAAAACTATCACCTGAACTTGGAACATAAGTCACAGTAGTAGTCAATGGTTCAGAATCAACTCCCCTATTTTGAAGTAAAGTTAAAGTTGGTTTTTCATTAGCATTACTAGATTGATTTGATGCCGATGGTTCTTTAGTATTCGATACTTGTTGTTTAAATAACAGATTAGGTGGTTTAGCAATATGAGTAGAATAATTAATCCATGTAGGAACGGGTAAAGTATACCACATTGGATGAAAGAAATCACTAAGGATTTCATGAGATGTTTGTTCTAATGGAGTTGGGATTTTATTATTGACAGGGGATAAACTATCAAAAGTTGATATATTTCTGGTAGAATCTTTATTAGCGGGAATGATTTTTGATACAGAATATTGATCTGGAACCACTAATAAATTAGTATCTAATTCTGATCTTCCAATTAAAGATGAAAATAATGGTTGAATAGTTTGTTTGGCTGGAGGTTGATTTTGATGATGTTGATTATAATAAGGACCAAATGAGGATGATTGTTGAGGTTCTGGTTCTTCGGTAGTGGATATATAAGCGATGACTTCACCATTGGTTAAGTTATAAGTAGTTGATATCTTATCGAAATCTTCATTTAATTGAGTTTCTAATTCAGACTCAGTTTCATGATGAGGATGATCATGTAATATGAAATGAAATCTACTTAATTCACGTAATAATAACTCAGTAGAAAACTTATAAAAGAAATCAACATCATTATACTCTTTAGAACCCACAGCATACTTTGAAATCTCAATTGAAGATGCTATTTTAATATCATGATATAATTTATAAGGAGATTTCTCATATTCATTATTTTCATATTTATCCCATATACTGGTGGTTTTACCACTACCAGATTTCTTCTTAAGATACGCTATATACGAAGAAAGGATCAATTCGGAATCCTTTTCATGGAAATCACTAGGAATGACATTGGTCTTTAGTATTCTATGGTCCTTATCTGCCTGTTCATAAACAGTGAATAAATCAGGTAAAACGGTTGGAAAGAACGCTAGATTATTGTCAGTATATTCCATCTTGTTGGTATTACTCTCACTTTCATCAATCACACGATACATACCTTCAGCGTTACTATTCTTCCTTTCCTTCCCCTTAGTCATATTATATGATAATTCAAATGAAACTCTTGATATTTACTATCATCAACTCAAAAATCAATTTGGTCTTGTCTGTTTGTTTCCATTTTGTTCCTCTCAATTTTTAAATTTCGTCGCGAAAAAAAAAACCTCTTTTACAGTTTAGAGTAATTTACAGTTTATAAGCCTTTTACAGTTTTGAAAGGGTTTACAGTTTAATTATTTGCATTATAAAGGAGTCTTATCAATATCAACCTTATGACATGAATTGTTATCAAGAATGGGTAGAATAACTGGTTGAAGTGCTTCCATGTGGGAATATCGGAGTGTAATTGATAATTTTATTTGACTCCATTTCATCTAGATATATAATATGTTCACCAGAGTCAACATGCTCTGAAAGTTATGAAACCTACGAGAAATTTATAGCGTGGAATAAAATGAAACTCTCTACTACTTGAATTGAATTTCGATACATTGTTGGATTTCATATGGTAAATCGTGTTTGATTAAAGTAGATTGGAGTCCTTCTAAAATATATTCACTAGGATTTCCTCTTCTCTTTGTCCATTCTTCGATATCTTGCCAAAATAAATTATTAGAATGGAATGAAGTTGAAGGGTCTATCATACGTTTGACATTTTCAATTCTAGCACTTTTAAATTTATCAATCTTAATAGTTTCGTAGAAATGGTCTAATCTCTTTTGCTTAACATCAGACATTTCAATCAGTGGATCTTTTCTCTTTGTGGGAATACTTAGTCTTCTTGTTACTGATGTGGTTCTATCATATATTATAGCTGGTTGTATTTTAGGAAATTCTTTTGCAACAATTTGAGAATCTTCCGCTACGTTATCTTTTACTTCCTCAACTTTTTCTAAATCAAAATCACAATCAAGCATGGAGAAACTCCAATCATTTGAATCATTTTCTTGTACATTTAATATTTCTTGAACCTTTTCCAGCAGTTTACAGCCACTCTCTTCAAATATCTCTAATTGCTGAACATTTTCCTTCAATTCTGACCCTTGCTCTACTTCTAAGTCCAATTTTCCATCCAACATAAACAGCTCCAGTATAGAAGAATCTTTTGTTAAGTCAACTTCTTCATCATTTAAACTGAAAATGGAAACATCGTTTTCAATGTAGTCCGATATTTCCATGGTGGAATGAGACACATTAAGTAATTCTTCTTCGTCCCTCACAATAACCTTCACCCAATATTTGATCTGAGAAATTAACCACTTTTCAAATTCATTATCATTAAGTCTAATATATTCTAAATTTAATTTTGAATCGAATTCAGACTTGGGTATTCCACTGAGAACAAGATTCCAAACTATTGGTTTAAATTGTAGAATTGATTGAATTAAAGTTTCAACTTCATTTTTAATTTTAGCGTATAACTCATTATGAGTATGAATCAGTTTCCCATTTATTAATAAAATTTTACTTACATTCCCTCCAATTGAACTTAATAGAATCTGATCTTCACAAACTAAGAAAGATAAGCTAATCTGTTCATTTAATTGAATATTTGACTTTTGTTTAAATTTTGCTTTAATTTTTGATAAATTTGGAAAACAAATTTTTAAAATCTCCAGTTGATTTAAATTGGAAGGGTAAACAGTAGAATCAGTACTTGCTTTAAATCTTAATATAAACTTGATGTCTCTGAATGATAGTGCATAACAAAGAATTAGATTCCTGATTAGTGTCGTACTCTGTTTGGTCCTCTTTGATAAGAAATTATATCTCACTGGATATACGCCAAACAATGAATCCAAAGTGATTTCCGTTCCCAGGTTGAATTGGAATAACGATTTAAGATTAATCCCCTCTATAACATTAGACTTTACATACCACAGCTTTCCAAATGGATCTTGTTTACCTTTAGATGTAAATTTAATTGACCCAGATACTAATTGACAAATATTAAACAAATTCGATCCTTTCCCTTCAAATAACAAATTGGATGAACTCTTCAGACTTATATGATCTACCAATCCCAATAAATCCCAATTAATAGATGGAATCCCCATACCATTATCTGTTACTTTAATATGTTTCAATCCACAAGTCTTAGAATCAAGTTCAATTGAGATGATATTGGCTCCAGCATCAATACTATTATCAATCAATTTCTCAAGGATGGATACTTGCAGACTTAATGAACTTGTAGCAGTTACCAAGGACTTATCCTTACCTTGTAACTGTTTGATTAAACTCTTCATGGTTGGTTATTAGGACTGATTGATCGTTGACCGTCATCTTTTTGCAACACACATTTTCAAAACTTTGTTCTCACCATACAAAAAGAATAGATATACAATGCAGTTTTATTAAAGTATATATATTATACAATTAGTCTAGTTCATAAGATGCCATTAATTTCTATACCTTCCACGACGATCATCATCATCGTCTTCATCATCCACATCATCTTCACCAAATTCATTCAATAATCCTGCCTTAATGATAATTTGTTCCCAATCACTGAATAAAATGACCATAATCTCAGTGATCCCAATCACAATCATACCACTTCCAATACCAATCCATAATCCAATCAATTTCAAGCCTCCCATTTTACTTAATACTAAAGCTAATGGTATAGCGAATGCATAATAAGCTACGAAATTAATAATACCACCGATCTTTTGTGATCCTTGAGCTCTTAATATCCCACTGGCAACACATGCTATACCATCAAAAATTTGAATGATTGATACTAAGGGATTAAATAATTTAACCACAAGACTAATAACTTCTTCATCTTGAGAGAATAATTTAGCAATTTGACGTTTGAATGTGAATAAAGTAATACAATTAAGACATGCCACACATACTGCTAAACATAATGCAACTCTAGTAGCTTTTATACCACCTTCGATATTTTGACCACCAATAAAATTAGCAATTCTCGTGGATGAGGCAATACCAACAGAAAATGGAACCATATAAGCTAATGAAGCAATACTACTAACTGTACTTTGAGCAGCTAATTCCGTAGTTCCGAAATATGATGCGAATAAAGTCATGATTTCATAAGCTAAGTATTCCGATTCTAACATGACAATACCAGGGATAGCTAATTGAGATAATTGACCCCATTTTTGGAAAATATCTTTGAATGTGGCTAATCCAAACCAACATTTATTACCATCGATGAATTTAACATAAAAGGTTAATAAGATACTCATCATCCAGAAATTAATTACAGTTGCGATGGGAGCACCGTTAAAACCAATTCCATAAGTAGGATTCCAAACAAGGAAATATGATAAGAAGATATTGATTGGAGCACTGACGAATAAAATACCAGTTCCAGCTTCAAAAATACCTTGGGCTTGTAAGAATCGTTTACTATTTTCAAAAAATATATAAGCTGGAGCTCCAAAACATAAGATTCTTAAGAATTGATTAGTTAATTTCAATACGATTTCACTTTCAATGACATATTTTAAAACCACTGATGAATTCCACCAAAATAATCCACAGGGGATATATACCATAAGACTGAATACCGTACATCTTTGAACATAAATACTCATTAATTCATAATTACCTGCTCCATAAGCTTGAGGACATAATGTATCCAATGAAGTAGCTATACCTTCGAATATGGCGAATGTAATGGTAGATGTCATAGTGGCTAAAGAAACAGCTGCTAATTCATTCTTACCTAAATGACCCACGACTAATAAACATACAATAGAAAAGAAATGCTCCAATAAGAACGTTATCACTAATGGAATGGAATACCTTACTATAGTTTTGAATTCTTGAGTATATGATGTTTTTAAAGTAGCGAAATCTTCTTGTTCATCTTCTAATAATGATGATAATACCGATACTTCTGAATGACGACGACGATTATTATGTCTATCTGAACTTCTTCTTCTTGATTTCTTCTTCTTTCGTCTTTCCTCCAATGCTCTTACGATATTATTTTCATCATCTTCATCTTCATCCCCTGATAAAGCCAGATATCGTCTTTGATGTTCTTCTAATAACCAACTATGAAATGATTCTTGATCATCATTATTCTGGACTGAGTTTAACGTAGACGGTAACGATCGAGACGTACTCACACTAGCAGCATCACTCACATCCTCTTCATCAGCGACACTTGAACTAGTCTCGATCAATGATAGGAAAGATCTTTGATCATCACCTTCCCCATATAAGAATAATGGGAATTGAGTTGAAGGAGGAATGAATAATCGTCTTCTTTTCCCACCGGGTAAACCAGTAGGATTATTCGGGTTAGCGAATTTATTTATGATTGGGAATAACACCATGATGGTAGAAGTTCCTTCTTGTTAATGTTGTTGTTTAATAAGGTCTGTATAATTAAAGTTGGAAATTAATTGGGTTATCTAATTGCGATGGTTAGAGGTTTTTTTTCTAAATGTGGAAGTGATAGCGCGGTTAAAAAAGTATTGTGAAGTATATTTTTAAAAAAGGTAAAAGTACATAAACATAATGTTTTTTAAAGTAATAGTTATAGAAGAAGAAACACCACTATAAATAGGAGGTTAGGAATAGGATAAATATATATATGTGTATAAAAAAAGTAAGGAAAGGAAAGGAAAGGGGAAGGGAAAACGTCAGCATGTACTGGACAAACTAACAATCTATAGTACCATCCATACACCGGCAGCTAAGATTACACCAAGAACCACTGCTGTTAAAACACCAGCACCAGCTTTATCTCTGGTTGAGATTGTAATGAGATTTGTATTAATAGTATCACCAGTATTAAGACCAGCATTAACATCACTTATAGATGTACCACCAGTTGAAGCAGTTAATGGCATTTCAGTTAATAAAGCCAAGACGGTTTCTAAAGCAGATTGTTGTTCACCTAAACCATAAACACCATCCCAACCATTGACGGCCCAATTGAAACCACAGGTAATTCCATCGGAACCACCTGAACATGATTGAGCAGCAGCTACTGAACTTGTATCAATCCAACCACTTATAGTTTCTGCAGTAGAATTGACCAATACTGAAGTTAAACCTAATGATCTGGCAAATAATGAACGGAAAGATCTTTGATCATTATTACAATTGTTGGATGGAGCACATTGCATTTCATACATGATACTATTATTAAAGAATTGACCAGAAGCAGTTAATAAATCATTTGATCTTTCTAACCAAACATCATCACCAGTATAATCATATAAGTAAGCACAACCCGATAACATGATACCATAAGTATAAGACCATTGATAAGTAGTTAAATCAGTACAATTAGCCGAAATATCAGCCCCATCATAAAGAATAAATTCATCACCTTTACTAACCATGAAACCAACACCATACATCCAATCCCAAACTTTTTCAGCAGTTTCAACATAAGTATCATTACCAAGATATCTTGCTAATCTTGCCGCAAGATGGAAAAGACAACCATTAGCAATGGAATTTTTATAATCATAACCAGAATTCCAAGTGAAAATTTGCCATCTTAATCCACCATCACAAGTGGTATTATCCCATCTTGCATTCATAGTATTATAAACGGCTTGAGTCATGGATAACCAAGAATGATCAGGAGGATTAGTGAAATTTCTTTCTACAGCTTGCATAATGGCCATACCCCAAACCCCTTGATCATCATTACCTTCAGTCATGGATTGATTTGAAGGAATATAATTGAAACCAGCACCAGCTTGATGATACATACCATCATAAATCAAAGATTCTAAAGTTTCATTAGTTGGATCACAATAAGAGAAATAATCTAATAAACCACCAAAGGCTTCACCAGCATTCCACCAATAATTAGGAGCAGCAAACATACCAACCACACCACCGTATTTAAGACCTTCATAATAATTCCATTCACCATCGGAGATGGCCTTGGCTGCAGCACAGATGGAATCACGATCATTGATATCCAACAGTAATCCATTAACAACGATTAAACATTGAATAAGGAAATATACTATTAGATGAAGCATATTGATTGATTGTATATGATATGATATGATATGATATGATATGACTATATGAATGAGACTAAGGTACTACTTACTTAATTGATTGATTGATTGAATATAGGGAGATTGTCTGATGTATTGATGATTATTTGTTGGTTGGCTGTAAATGAAATAGGCACAGCGCAGACAGTCAGATCAATTTGATGATGAGTATGAGTATTGCCAGATCTGTAACGTTTAGTTCCTGGGGGAATTGATTGATTGATTGATTGAACAACGAATGGAAGTGATATGATATACTTACTAGCTATATGAACTGCTATCTAATCTTGTTCTGATTGGATGAACCTTTCGTTAAACAGTTGTTATATCTAATGGAAGTTTCACCGTAATGGACTTTTTGATCCCTGTTAAACTTTTTTTTCTAGGAGGGGTGTGTAAGTGAGTGAGTGAGTGAGCGGTGTGTTGTTTGTTTGTTTCTTTTTTCTTTTTTTAGTTTTTGTGTAATGGTTAACAGATCCTGTATACAACGGCGTCACGATCTCTAATTATTTATTTTCGGTGTATGAACCCCAATTTAAAATTTACGAACTGAACTGTTGGTTAAAGATGTGTAAATGATGATAATTGGGATTGATAAGAGGGAATGTGTAAGTGAAATGTGTTCAAATGGTCAGATTGAATTGAAAGGGATAATGTGGGATAGAGATATATTTTATAAAATATTAGTAAAACTAATCCCTACTATATAAAGAAACTGTAAACATAAATAGTACTTAGCCTCGTCCTTGACAATAATGATGATGATATCATAGTCTAGGCATAAACCATAAATTTCACCACAAAACACTATTTATGATCATTACTTTATATATATTACTTCATGACTAATCTACCTGTAAAGCCTTATTTGGTTTCTAAACTAAGCTCAAATATATCTAATAATTGACTTAACCTTGTAAGTACTATTCTATTATTAGCAACAATCATATAATCATTACTTGAAGTATCTCGATCATCTAATGACTTTTCTGTAAAACATCCATCATAACTTTTCTTCTTATTTGGGTTATGTTTAAAGAAATCACTAGTATAGTGTCTATCTAATAGAATCCCATTCCATCCTGATCTAATGGCTCCAAGAAAATCTTCATCATAATTATCTCCAACATGCCAACAATTCTCTAAATACTGAATCTTAACTTCATTATTACTCTTTAACGAGAATTCATAATTAGCTTGAAATATCAGTTCACTTACTTTATCAAAAAATAATCGATTCGGCTTACTAGTTTCTAATTCATATGATAAGAAAATATCATCCAGTTCAAAAAATTTCAGTAATCCTAAATTATCAAGGATTAATCGAACTCTTTCATCGGAATTACTTGATAATACCAATTTAATCCCAAATAATTTCAATTTAGTTAACGTAGGTATAACATCATCATATACTTGATAAGCTTCTTTACCACTAAAATGTTCAAGTAATCGATCACATATCAATTTTGTCTTAGGATCACTTCTATCAAGATCATATAATCGAATAATCAATTCCAGCCACCATGCTCCCGTATCTTGAATCTCTTCACTTCCCTTTCCATAATTAGGAAATTGGTGGGATAATTGTTTGTAAACTGTACCAAATTCAGATTCAATACTTTGTAATGATTTCAGGATTCCGAATTCTTCCAGACTGATTTTGAAATATTGTAAAGGAACAGATTCTCGAGGACTATATAACGTATCAAACCCATCAAATGATATGAAATTTGGTATCCTAAATTTCGATTCTGATTCTCTTATCATTTGAAGATTTTGAATGGAAAATGGATTGGACATTAATGTGTCTTGATTGGTTTGATGGGATATGTTTCGTCTAATGTGAGTCCATGGAGTACATCTTAGACTTCTGAAAGTCTGTAATACTCCTCTATTCATTTCTATAACTCTTGCCAAGAAGAAGAAGAAGAAGAAGAAGAAGAAGCACTGGTGTCAACTGGAAATTGAATTTGATCTTATCAATTTATGTATTGCGCGTTGATTATTCCGCTCATCCAGAAATTGACTCAGATTGCAAAAAGAAAAAAAAATTATGACAGGACCAACGGCTTCTTAACCAATGGTTCTACATCGATTATAATATAAATTGTACACTCTATAAGATTCATTTTTATTTTTTTGAACAAATTACAAGGTTTATAAACAAGCTTACAACTAGTTATCCTAATAACACTTCCCATCCCCATTCTTTCATCACTGTACTCCAATGTAATCTCGAAGTAATACCTCCTTTAATATCATCTATCGGGGTGGCATTTTGATCATTATTGATCACGGCCATTAATCCGCTGATTTGAACAGAGATATTTCTCAATTCTTCATCTTCATTACCCTTTGATCTCCCACTTCCACTTCCACCAGCATTATTACCAGAATTATTACGAACATCTGATTTCATCTTTTGAATATATTCATTTTTACGTTTCCAAACTTCTTTAACAACTTCAAAAGCTCTATCAATATTCCCAATCCATAACTTTTGGGATAATAATGACCAACGATCTTCACACCATTCTCGTTCCTCACCCGCTTCGGCTTCACATGAACTTACTAATAACGGGAAGATAAGAATCGTATGTAAATCTGAATTGGTAGGAATAGAAGCTAATAAAATGAAAATCTTTTCCGCTAATTGATGGGATCCACTCGATGGGATTTCAGGTACAGCTTGATGTAAATAAAGTAACGTTGCAAATCTATAAGCTTCAGCCGTAGCAATACATGAGGGAATATCCCACATACTGCGATTGGTATTATCTTCATACATTCCTGCTTGATTAATCATTTCTGCCGTGATGGTGGGTTTCCATTCGATCAATTGACGTTTTAATTCGGTAGCTAATGTGATGGTAGTTAATGAATTACGACCATTACCTTTCCATTTCTCATTACGTTTGATTTTTCTAATCTTAGCAATTAAATTGGCAACTTTCCCCATTATCAGAAACAATGATTGTCCACATCCTAATAATGGATCAATATAATCGGTATTATAACTGAAAGTTTCAAAATTATCAAAGAAATTAAATCTGGCATCATTAATTCCTCCCATACTAGCGGCAAAACTCAGTTCAGTTGGTACATCAGATTTAACACTAGAAGCAGATTCACTTTGTAAATCACTAGTTTCATTAGCATTAGCAGCAGCATTGGCAATATGTTGTAATTGATTGGATTTCTCTTCATCACGTTGCTTTTGCGCTGATTGTAACATGGTGGTGATGGTAGCTACTAAATCGATGCCTTTATCATCATAATTTGTATCAGTAGTCATTTGAGCCAAAACTTCAAAATAAATCCAAATATTGAATAAAAATTGTAAACTTTTAGGAATAGGAATTGAATTATTTGTAGTTCCTTTATCAAACATTTTAGAAAAATCAGACTTTTCATTAAACATTGAATCCCATTCAGCTTCTTCTACCAATACTAATTTTCGTTTTAAATCAATTCGTTTACTTTTAATTAATTCCAGATGAGCAAAATCAGTAGTTTCACCATTAGGACTATCCATTTCAATCTTTTTAGAAGTCGGTTTCTTAGTATGGATCATTTGTTGTTGATCTCTTAATAATGTTAATACTTTTTGAATCATACTTTTAGCCCCTTTTAAATGAGCAATACCACTAGTAATATGAGTATCCCATGATTCACTAACAGCTAAATTCAAACATGTTGTCAATGCAATATCAGCTGGTAATTCATAAACTGATTCAGAATCGCCATTACTATTCATGCGGGATAATCCACTAGCTAATTCTAAAATACATCGTTTCATATACATATACCCCTTGGCTCTTAAATCACCAATAGTATCGGAGAATTGGGAACTACCAGCCAAATGAAACAATGTCATACATGCTATGGAATTGAAAAGACAATTATATTTGGATGCCAACGGTACAATCATGCTTCTCCATGGATTCTCATGAGCTCCATTTTTAATCGACATGATTGAACAAGTATATTGAGAATAAAGATGAATGATTTGTTCTTGTTCAGATGTTTTCATTAACGATCGATGAGATGGTCCACTATCAGGTACTGGTGTTTGTTGAGGTAAGGAAAATGGAGTTCCTGAATCACTCATCATCGATATCTTGGTTAATGAATCGAAATCACTGGTTGATGATGATGGTTCGGAAGTTTCACTTCTTGTTTGAGAATGAGTTTGTGCATCATGATTACTATTTGTTATATGATTAGGATTATTTTGGAAATTATTTTGATGATAGTTGGAATCTGATTGAGAAGGATTATTTAAATTCATAGGACTTAAAGGACCATCCATAGGAAATTTTATAAGTTTAGAATCAATAGCACCAGATTCATCCATATTAACAGCAAAGTTTATAATTGCAGAGAGGGATGGAGTTAAATTTATATCGAATTCTTCTTTGGTCTTATTATCTTCATGTCTCATAAAGTCAGTAAAATTAGGTGAAAATGGAATTTGATTGAAAGGGCTTAGATTATTATTACCTCTTGTATATATTTCCTTGGATACTACTGAGGGGGAGCGTTTAATTTCATCCACCGCCACATCTGCTAATGACTCTAAACGGTTAACTTTTGCATCTTCTCTTATGGTGAAAACTTCCGGGGGTATGCCTGAACTATTTATACTATATGATCTTTGGGAATTATTTTCATCTTCTGATTTACGTCTTGAGTCACTTCCACTTCTTTTTAATTTTGCATTAGTAGGCTTATTCCAAACTTCTCTTTCGGTTAAATTGGTAATACTTTTGCGTTTATAACTTTGAGGGTTTAAGCCCTTTGAAATTAAATCGTTTTCAATTTTAATGTCCTTCATAGATTTTCCTGTCATCGATATTGATGCAAGCTCTAAATGTTTTCTGAATGAATCTTTAGATGATTTATCTTCTTCTGTAGTGGAATATTTTCTTTTTCGTGATGATGTTGATGAAGTTGTTGAAGACGACTTTTCCATAGTTATTGAATCATTATCATTATTTGAATTTAATGATGTTGAATTGATGATTTTATTATTAGCAGGACTTGCTGATGAAGATACAGGGGTCATTGAATTCAAACTACTTTGACTTGAATTACTCATTAACATCACTCCTCCTCCTCCTCCTGAATAATCTGAACCTGCATCATTGAATGATCGCCATTTGAAATTAGTAGCATATCCACCACATTCGATATTCTTCTTTTGACAATTCAAACAAGCTGGTTTAGTTTCATCACACTTTAATCTTTTCTTTTTACATGTCAAGCAACCGTTTCTTGATTTGGTGATTTTCTGTTTGACTATAGCTGGACCAGCTGATGAACTATTGGTTGAATTAGTATCACCTACTGATTTATTGTCATTAGAACCATTTGGTGCAGGTTGGGATGAACCTTCCAGTTTGGCTGGAGGCATTTTCATAAAACACCACTAATTAAACCAATACGGTGACAAAGTAATTCAAAGTATCGACTGATTTTCAACCCATAAATTAACTTAAAAAACCACCCAATAACAGCAAAATAATCCATTTTAATAAAGGGTTGAAAACTTTTCAGTTTATAGTGAAAATATCTCTGCTTTGATAAGATAAGATCCGCCAATTATTTTGGTGGAGAGACCGACGCAGGAAATCGCATCCCGATTAGGAAAGTTTATCCAACAACAATAGAAAAAAAAATTAAGGTATGTGTAATTATGCTATTTTGTTATGGCTGTGTGTACTTAACTATAAATGGTTATTTCAATAATTGGAAACAACTCTTACCAAGTTTAAATCGATAGTCTTCATTAACACTATTATTTAATTTATTAATATCCCCAGATTTTCCATTCTCTATCGTATTTACTGCGTTATTTAAATTTCGTTTTCGAGATTTTGTGAGGTATCTTACCCACGGGAAACAAGTATATTTCAATTGATCTTCTTCAATACTTAGATAAGTTAATTTTAAACCGGAGTAACTTAGCATTGGTATATTGAAATTAACTTGGATTTCATTATAATCGTATCTTAATTTAGATAATCGTTTGATATCATCCAGCACGGTGGATGACTGACCATGAACTCCATAAAACTTATCTAATTCTTCGATGGTATCATCATGATCATTATTCTCCGGTACCGCTTTGTCTCCCCCACCTCCACCATTTGACTTTTCTCCGTTGATAGTTGTATGTCTGTTCTGTATGAATTGTTCTATTAATTGCATGGTTATACTTTCGCTACCAATTAAACCTAATTCAGCCATCATCCGAACTGATTTCTTTCCATGAATATTATCAATCATCCAACATAATTCGGATGAATCAATTTTATAACTTACTTCTCCCATTTCAGCTTTAAATTTCAATGATTCAGTTTTAAAATCAGTATTAATATCAAAAATATGAGGATCAATAGGAATTTTAACTATAATATCTTTACAAACAAGTCGTCTTTTAAAATTTGTATTTAAAACACAAAGAATTTGTAATTTATTGGAATGTTGTATGATTCGAAAGGTAGGTTTAATCATGATTAAGGGTAATTTTCTCTTTTGTCTTTGTTGTTCAACATGATATGTCATTAAAGTGAATTTATCATCTGGAGGTATGAATGTAACTAAACTATCTCGATAAATAGTGGCTAATTCGATACATTGATGGAATTGAATATCTCTAATCGGTATATGAAATCTCTTTTCTTGTACAACATTGGATTTCGATTTTTCTTGTTCTTCCTCTGGTTCTGTGATGGTAACCTCTTCTTCCTCCTCCTCATCTTCGTCATCATCAACTTCGTTCCTTTCTGGTTTTAACTGGTTCTCTGGGATTTCTTCCTGTTCCTCATGTTCATCATCATACTCATCATTCTGAATTCGTGACATATTTCTTTCATTGAAACCTAATTTACAAACTGGCATTCCAGATAAGTATGATTTAACTTCACAAGTACCATAAATATCATTTCGCCTGATGATATCAGTTTCTAAATCATACATGAATTCACAATGTTCAATGATATCGATATAAACTTCATTTTTAGGATAAAAGATTCCTTTTGGTCTCCAATTTATTGCCAGAGAATATGTCCTTAGAATGGCACTATTAATATGACTGGTTGCGTCATGTTGTTCTTCTATCACATCTGTTCGTATAGCTTGATTATGAGTTGATTTTATATCTTTATTATTGGCTGTTGATGGTGATTTGACGATTTTAGTTGATTTTGATTTTGATTTGTTGATATGAGATGATTCTTCTTCTTCATCAGAATCATCCACATTCGATGATGATAATTTCGGTAGATTGGCTTCAACTTTGATAAACTCTTTTAATATATTATAATCTGTGATTTGAATAATCCCAAAATCCAAACATTCATCTAATAATTCAAAGATCAAATTGACATTATCTAAGATCTTATCCTTATCCAATTTAGAATGTAAGATCTTTTCTTCTTCTTTATCCTTTGAAACTGTAGTTGATTGACATAAGTAATTGAATAAAACCTCGTAGAATCTCTTTAAGAACACTACTATCAGCATAGCATTAATGTTCTTAGATGCAACCACCAATAGAATTATATCATGATCTCCTCGTATATAAACATAATTGATACCATGATAAAACAAGAATGGAGTCCTTTCATGAGGTTGTAACTTCTTATACAACGTATCAAAGTTACTCAATACTTTCGAATCATTCGGTATATCATTCTGATACCTTCGTTGAAGTAATAACTCGCTATGAAGAACCTCCAGATCCGAATCAGGCCAATGAAGGATATAAAGTGCAGATACCATATCAGCCACCTACCTTCTTGTAATACAACCCACAGATCTATCTACTTGTTGGATCAATCGATCGAAGTAATGGTTGACGTCGTTTGTAGTTACCGGTTAAGATATCACCAGCCTCTGTTGGTTGGTACTTGCCAGTGACTTTTGTGTAAACACAAAATTTGGAAAAATCGTACCGCGCATTTATTTTTTGATCTTCACCAAAATATCAACCACCACCATCAGGTCATATCAAGTGAGTGGATTATTGTATCTAATGTCAAAGTTATTAGGATCAAAGGTTGTGTTGGAGCAACTAAAGGTGATAAATAGTTTGGGAAAGACCAATCGATGGAGTCTACAGCCGTTGGCAACCAACAATGGGTCTAGCTATCTTACAGCAAAGTATCAATTGAAAACGTTTAAGACCACTTGGAAGTTCTTAAATGAAGTAGCCAAAACTGCTGATGAACTCAGACATCATCCCACCATTGAAACGACCTATAACAAAATCGATATCAAGTTAACTACTCATGATGAGGAGAATCACGTCACAGAGTTAGATCTAGAGTTAGCTAAGGCTATTGAAGAAATATATACTACAAAGTTTGATAAATCAGCCAGCTAAATAATTACTTTTGATTTACTTATATTACACTGTCTAACCTAAAGTTAAACATACTTTATTTTTTTGAACTCTATGTATCTAGTAGTTATGACGTTTGGCAGTACAGAATGCATCTTGAACTTCAATAGCTTCATAGGTACCTTCAAGACTAGCCTTTATGATAACTTCATAATCATTAATATCTTCAAGAACGTGTTTTTCAACCACCTTCTGTTTGGTATTATCTGATGAGGTGACCTTTTTACCCCTGGATACTTCAGTATCAACTTTTCTTACATATGTAAGTCTGAATGGTGGAACTCCAATGAATGTAAATATAATTTCAGTTTGATCTCCCTCATGTAAGTCTTCAATAATATGATCACCTTTATTCACTTCAACAGATGGTAATTCATGAACTATAAGTTTTAAATCTTCTCCCTTCGCAGTACCAGTGAAATTGGCTACACATTTAGTAGCTGATGAATCTTGAACTGAATCAATGGAGAGAATTCCAGGCTTGGAAGCTAATCTCAGGAAATGATGATCGACATTAGCTTTTTGTTGTCTATCATTGAAATTATAAAACACAGTAAATGGAGGTACCCCAGTTAATTCATACGAAATATGATCTCCCACACAATAATCTCTCTTAACCACTTTTTCAATGGCAGCATGATTGATAGAAGGTAATTCGGTGATAACAATAACAAAATAATTCAGTGATAATTGACCTTCAGACTTACATCCATTTCCATCAACCACTGAATTAATAGTCAACACATGTTCACCAAGACCAAATGAATCACCACTGCCATAAATATGAAGGAATGGCTCTTGAACATCCTTAAATACAATATTCTCTTCTCTACCAGTTTGTTCATGTTTTAATACGGCATTGACAGTAAATGGATACTGACCTGACGTAATGATAGGAATCTTAGCAGTAGCTTTTTCCAATTGATTAAGTTTATTTTCACATACTTGAACCGATCTATTATCTTCATCAAATTTAACTTGGGGTAATGGATTCGTATCATAAAGTACAACTTGACGTTTTTGTTTTCTGGAACCACTCTTATGTTTAGTATATAAATTATCATAAACTCCAATGAATGTATGTTCATATCTACCAACTTCTCTAGTTGGTAAATTAATTATTACTTCATTATTTTCCACATTCATTGAACCAGCTTCGATTTTCCCACTAGGAAGTTTGATTTCATAATCAACCACAAATGGTTTTACCCCTTCTAATTTCAATTTTAATGGGTTTTTACATCCTTTACATACTGAGGCTAAATGAAGAGTGGATTCATCCAGGTGTTGTTTGAGAACATTATCACTATGCATGGTTAAATTAGGTTTGTTATGGTATGAGATCGTAACTGTCTTCTCTAAGGCACTGACTACACCAGGACAACCATCATTGATGAATGATACTAATGAGTAAACACCGGCTTCATCAGCATAAAGTGATTTGGTAATTGAAGTAACCTTCTTTTTAACTTTACCATCTTGAACAACCTTGAATTCTAATTTATCATTTCTTGAAGCAGCCGATGATTGTAATACTAATGGTATGTCAACGTGATCGCCTTCGACAATCACATATGATTCGGCACTTTTATCAATTTGAATATGAGGAACTGAGGCACGAGAATGAACCACAACCCTCTCATTCCTATCTACTGTAGCAGGACATGAGAATTTATCTTCAGCTTTGATTAATTTGATTTCATATGATTTACCACTAAGTGATTCAGGAATGGCAATTTCATAAGCATTCACATCTTTAATTTCAACTGTTGGGATTAATTTCTGTCTTGATTGTACATCAACTATATCATAATTGAATGAGAATGGACCGTTTCCTTCAAATTTTAAGGGAATCTTGACCGAATCACCAAAACAAGTCTTGTAATCTCTTGATCCTCCCAATGATACTTTTGAAACTTTTTGGAAATAAGTCAGATAACTCTTTTCCAAAGTAACTGGATGTTGACGATAATTAGTATCCTTAAGATTATTAAACACCACAACATAATTACCTTCTTGAGGAGGTCTGAACTTGAAATCATGTTTAGGATTCATTGTCTCAATAACTCTTACGGTAGAACCTCTTTCATTATGTACTGGCCTAAGTATACCGTTTGATTGGTTTTGATAGACTTGATATTGGATATAAAATGGTGGTTTACCAACTAAATCAAAGGTGAATTCATAACCTGTTGTACCTAAACATTTATCCACTAATGGGGTAGCATTAATTTCAACATTTGGTGGTTGGGCCAATTTTAAGGTAACAGTATTCGTTTGAGCAATCTCAGCCTCACAAAATCTTGTACTAGCATTCACAAGTTGATAAGTTCCTTCTTTATCTACTTCAATACCAGATGCCAAATCTTGAAGTTTTGAAAATGTCTTTGAAATATCGGCTGATAATATATTATTATTCTTGTTATTATAAGAAACGGAAATTGTAACTGGAAAATCAGATTCTTTAAGGGATTCAATTCCGGTGAAATGTAATACTTTCTTTGATCCAATGATTAATTCTGCATGAGGATTTCTATCTTGAATTCCAAACACTGATGCTTTCCTTAATGTAAAATCAAACCATACATCTCTATCTTTAGATTCAGGATTATATCTTTTGGTATGACCCAAGGAATCAGAAGCTTGAATTAATTGGAATTCAAGTATTCCTTCACCTGCGTTATTTATGATACTTTTATCTTTTAAGAGTTCTTGTTCAAGACTATTCCGTATGAGTGAAACTGAATTCAACCAACTTAAATCTTTATTATTAAACTCAGAATACTTTTCTCCAATAGATAAATTGAAATTCTTATATGGTTTACCATTGATACGAGAAACTAATTTCAAATTACCTGGTGTAACACCATGATACTCAACCAATGGAACTTGAATTCTTAAATCGGATGATTTCTTTGATATACATTGATAATTCTTTTCTTGATCATATAGTTTTGGATAGAAAAATTGAGCTGATGGGCAATTAGGGATCAATAATTCCGATTTGTATGTCCTTATGTTGATGTTCTTTGCATCTGTGACTTGTTTGATTTTATAGAGCCCTGCTTCATGGATTGGGAATTCTAAATAAAAGATATTATCAGAATTTTTATAATCTTTATATTGGGTTAAATGGGTTAAATCTTTTTTCAAAAGCTTTGATAATGAGTTACCAGTATAGTTGATGTATTTGATTTCATTTTTAGGATTAGTATGTTGGATTTGAATAAGTCCTATGTTGGTGGTGGTATTGAATTCGATTGGAATATCTATGGTATGAGTACCTTTATCAAGACAAATCTTATCCAAATGGAATGGATTCATCTTAGCTGATGAATCTGGAAGATAATTAATAGTTAACCTCCCTTTAAAATGAGAATCCAAGTCTATGACTCTATTAGTATCGATTCTATCACCCACAATAGTTAATTCACTATCACGAGAAATAGCATTCCAAACTGGAAGTATGAAAGTACTAATGAGTAATACCCCCAAGTCACTGACAAGGAATAAAGTGAATCCATTCAATAGTATAGTGAATATTAATGTTATGAATGGTGAAAAGGATAAATAAGGAATATTAAATATAGGAAGAATCCATAAGAAAAGACCATCAATAATGGCATATTTCAACACCAATGAGAAATTACTCAATGATCCAATGGTTGGTCCTACATCCACCAGTAGGTTAGACTTCAATAGTATAATATCATAGAGTTTCCAACTCTGTATCAATATAAACAATGAAATGATGAATATTCGTTGTGATGCTTGATCTAGTATATGTGATGGAATCAACGACTCCAGTGGCACCTCTGACACCGCCCTTTTCCTCCTTATTTCTTTATTCTTGACATTATCCAGCATCGTGTATCCAATTGACCCTGTATTAGACAACTCCTCCTATATATATACCCCTTTGAACTGATACAGATCTGGTTTGACAACACCAGTTCTGATCTCTGTTGTTATTTTTTTTTTCTTTCACTCTATAAACGATTGTTTACAAAAATGTGCAAAATTTGTAAATAGAGGTATATGCAGGAAATTGATATTTTTGGTATAGAAATGATTGCAAAAAGACAGAAGTCTATACTGTTTCGATATTAATTGTAAATGCTATATTAAAAATGCAGGGGGTGGTGTATATACAAATCTATAAAATGTGCTTTTCTATTATCCAAGATCCTTCTTTCTTCTCTTGGATGACTTTGATGGCAGGTAAGTCCCAACCAGTACCTCCAGAACCAATGGCAGCTCCAAAACGAGGAACAACATATGCTTCACGTTTCGATGGTGAGATATTCTTTGGAGCATATGGATGTCCAAGTGGTTTGGAATAAGTTAAAAGAGGTGAACCTCTTGAAATACTGGTCAACTGTTTACCTTTTATTTCGACTAAAGGTTTCATTCTAACCTTGGCAACTTGGCCTTCTTTGGTATTATTACCAGTACTTAAAGTTTGATAAACCAAGTAATTACCAGGGATTGTACCTGAACTGTTAATAACTGAATTAGCATGAATATAGGCAAACTCAGCAGTTTCATGATTGGCTCCATGGATAGGGAACACTGGCTTATAAGGAATGTTTGAAATATGTGATTTGTTAGGAATAGTAATATCGGAAGATACCAAGTCACCTCTTATCGCAACTTGATCGATGAAACCGGCAGCTAACATTTGCTTGATAGCAGAAATTTGTTTTTTATCAGGTACGCCCAACTTAACTTCCTTTTCAGTAAGCTGTTGAGAAATAGAGTCAGTAGAAGTGGAGATTTTGACAATGTAATTAACTTGTTTTCTCAATTTAATGATTTCTTCCATTACTTTTCCTCTTAAGAAATTAGATCCTAAGAATTGTGATCTCTTATCAGTTGGAACATGATCAAAAGCACAAACAGCTGATAAAAGCATTAATCCATCACTAGAATTATCTAATCTAGCAAATTGAGCTCTGGAATGATTATACTTAGTTCTTAATAATCTAACCTCTTCAGTATCTCTTTTATTTTCTTCTTCTTCAGCATCCTCACTATTATTAGCACGGAGACCAAGTTCATTTTCACCAATAAATGGATCTCCAACAGATAAAGCTGACACAATGGCAACGATATATGGAAGACAACCTAATTGATTACCAAGGATTAAAATTTTAGCAAATCTTGGACTTAATGGGAAAAGAGACATGGTTCTACCTAACTCAGTGATATTCTTATTTTCATTATCCAAGGCTCCTAATATAGTTAATAATCTTTCAGCATTGCTTAAAGATTTTCTATCAGGAGGAGTTGGGAATGGGAAATTGGCAATTTGATCAATACCCATACTCTTCATAGATAATACGATACTTTCAAATGGCATTCTAAGAATTTCAGGTCTTGAAAATTGTGGGAAATAACTTTCATAAATGGCAGATGAAAATAATCTATAACAGTGACCTGGACCAGTTCTACCAGCTCTACCAGCTCTTTGATCAGATGAAGCTTTTGAAATCCAATCAATTTCAAAGGATTGAACTCCATTTTCTTCATTGAATTTTCTTTCTTTGGCTCTACCACAATCTATTACATACCTTATACCAGGAATAGTCAATGAAGTTTCGGCTACATTGGTAGCAACCACACATAATCTACTTCCAGCTGGAGGTTCTTCAAATACTTTCATTTGTTGTTTGGTTGGTAATAATGAGTAAAGTGGTAATACGTATAATGGATCATTATCAGTTTGATGGGATTCTCTTTGTTCATCAAACCCTTCTTCATCTTCGACGTCGAATTCTTCTTCATCCACATCTCCGGAATTGATTTCTAAATCTTCATAAAATTTATCGTTGTTTTCACGAATCTCAACTTTAACACTGAAATCGATTTCTTCAGCTTCAAGATCATTCTGTTTAGAACTCTTTATATTGGTTGAGTTTGCATCATATATTGGTTGTCTTGACTTCTTCTTAAATGGGAATTCAGCTCTTAATTTCTTAACTAATGATGTGATTTCATTTTGACCTGTTAAAAATATAAGTATACCGCCTGGAGGTAATTTACGATGAATCTTAGATGCTTTTCTGAATGCTTCATCTTGATATTCAAAATGAGTTTTCTTATTGAAATGAACACTAACCGGATACTGTCTTGCATCAACTTTTATAATTGGAGGTGGAATCTTAAATAATTGGGAATTTTCAGAAAAATCAGATACTCTTAAAGTAGCTGACATAATTATAAGTTTCAAAGGTTTGTACTTATCTGGATTTTCAGTATGATAGCTTCTTCTTAATTTCAAGATTCTACTAAGCATACCTATTAAGATATCAGTATTAATATTTCTTTCATGGGCTTCATCAATTATGATACATGAATATTTATTTAATAAGAAATCAGTCATCATTTCTCTTAAAAGAACCCCATCAGTCATGAATTTCATAGCAGTACCATCGGCAGTACCTTCATTCTTTATAGTAGTATCGAATCTGATTTGATAACCAACTCTTTTACCATGATCACCCAATTCATTACCAACTCTTTCAGCCATAGAGACAGCAGCAACTCTTCTTGGTTGTGTAATACCAATCATACCAGGATATGTTTTGTTTTCAACATTACCAAACCCAGCTTCATAAAGAAATTGAGGAACTTGGGTGGTTTTACCGGAACCAGTTTCACCACAAATAATAATACAATCATGATGATAAATAGCTTCCATAATTCTATGTTCTTCACCGAATACCGGTAAATTGACTCTTTGTTTCTGTATTTCATCCGATCTAGTAACATCAACGTAGAAGGCTTCTCTTTGTAAGGTTTTGTCAATCGCGATATAACCTTCTTCATCAGATGAATGATCAAAATCTTCTTCATGTACAGTTTCTTTTAATTCTTCTTTGGCTTTTTCTGATAACTCTGGCATGACATATTCGACATCACGACCTTCCATCTTACGAACTTGTTGTTCGGCCCATTGCTTGAATGATTCTGCTACAGCTGAATGTTTGGGCTTACGTTGCATAAGACGTGGTGTTTCATCGTCGTCTTCAGTTTCACTTTCTTCTTCGTCGTCGTCGTCATCGTCATCTTCATCTTCATCGTCATCGTCATCGTCTTCTTCTTCTTCTTCTTCTTCGTCATCACTGTCATCGGCTTCGTTTGCTTCGTCGACGTTTATATCACCATCTATTTCTTCATCATCTACGTCAACTTCTTCATTATCGACTTCATCATCAGTACCAGGTTCTTCATCGTCATCTTCATCTTCTTCCTCTTCATCACTATCACTAAGGAAATCATTTTCATCTTCTATTTTATGACGTTTTCTTTCTTCTTGATCCACTTTCAACCTCCAAGTATATTTCTTATGAGATGGAGCGGTCTTAGTTTTTTCAATTTTTGGTAAATTGGCAAATCCAAAACCCAGACCACTACCACCAAATTTTGCTGGTCTATTATCAACAAATGAGGATTTCGGTATGTTATCACTTGGTCCAAAGTCTCCATATATATCTTCTTCGGCATCATCATCCCCACTGCCATCTTCTCTATCTGACCAATCGAGAACTTGTCTCTCTTCATAAAGAATATCTTTAGTTCTTTCATCTCCTCTTCCTTGTCTTTCCAATTCTAAAGCTTCCACAAATTCTTCCTTTTTGGTTTGCTTACCTTTACCTAATTCCTTAGAAGGAGCAAACATACTAGTATCAACTTTAGTCTTGGCCAATTTTTCAAAAAGAGTCTTCTTCTCTTCTCTTTTCAATTGATGCTCTATATATTTATCCAATCTTTTCTTCTTAGTACGGGATATTTTTGATTCTTTTTGATTCGAATATAAAGTCTCTTCTAACTTTCTTTTCCTTTCTTGTTTCTCTTCTTCAGTTACAGGTTGAAGTATTTCTGCATTTGAATTCTCTATAGGTTTAACAGTTGCAACATCTTCTGATACTGGTGCTGCATCGCCATCAATGTCTCTATGGAACTGCTTTTGTCTGGCTTTCTTCAAGGTTGCTTGTTTGGCAAGCATACCAGAACGAGCCTTTTCATTAAACCTCTTCCTATACTTCCCCATTCTTGAACTATTCACTTAATTAATGATATGATCTCTTCTTAACATAAAATTAAATAAAATTTATATACTTTTTCAAGATGAGGGTTACAAAAATAGGACACACATCCATACCGCATTATTTTTGTGGAAGATGAACTCCAGATTTTAACAAATTTTAAACAATGAGGAGTAAGACCATATCAACAACTATTCTGATTCCTTTAAACCATACCAACGATTAAACCTAATGATATGAGTAATGCAGATCTCCATAGTCATTGTATGTACTGATAGGTTTTTGCCTGTTTTGGGTACATGTTTTTACGGGGAATATTATACTAACTATTGATAATATAGTGATTCATACGACTTTAACTTTGAATTCCACTACTTTATATACTTATGAAAATCATCAACTTATACCTTTGATCAACAATTTAAATTGTTCTGAGATCATCTCTCAGGAGTTGGGATTAATAAATTCATCTAAAACTATAGTTGGGTCTATTCAGATTTCAAGTAATTATACTACCACAAAGTTGGTACTTTATTTCATGAAAAAGGCGTTGGTCAATAAAGATGGTAGTACAGATTTAATAACAGTGGTCACTATCGCTCATTCAGAAGTTAATCGAGCTTTAATCATCACAGTGCTTAAAAAGATCATTGATAAATACATAGATTTTAAACAAGAGACTGAGAATTCAGACCCCGACACTATAAATAACAACAATATTAATAATAGCAATCCTATTAATAGTGCCAATAATTCACCAAGTCAGACCAAATCAAGGTTAGGAGAATTCAAACTTATGATGAATCAAATTATCAAGTTTCATGAGTTGGAATATAGTTCAAATGCTCAAATATATAACTATGGTGCTATCGAAGGAACTGATGGCGAATCATCTCAAAGTATCAATCCAAATCAATTACTCTTAGCCAATGAAGAAGTAGATGAAGTACGTCAACTTATGTTGGACAATATCAATAAACTCTTGAGCAGAGGTGATAAGATCAATCTTCTTGTGGATCAAACTGATCGATTGAATACATCATCACTGGTGTTCCAAAAGAGAGCTCAACAAATTAAACGAAAAATGTGGTTTGGGAATATGAAATTCATCTTAGCTATTGCAGCTGTTATTTTTGTCATTTTATATTTATTCATTGGGCAACTGTGTGGGTTCCCCTTTTTCAGTCGTTGTTTGCATAATTAAAAGTTTTATTCTAGATCAACAACATCCATCCATAATTTGCATTGATAGTCTTTCTACAGAATTAGATATATATATATTTATAAAAAAAAAATTAGCCTGTATTGTATTTATAATGACCAAAATAGTATTTAATATACATAATTATTCATCTTCTTCATCGCTATTGTCAGAATCTTGTTCAGGTTCTGCTTCTGGTTCTGTACCTCCTAATTCTGCTTCTTCTTTACCAAGTTGAGCAATAGGGTTGGCTGTAGCTGATTCTTCTTCATCATCCTCAACTTCATCATCATCATCTTGTTCTTCTTCTTCCTCTTCTTCCACTATCTCGACATCACTGTCATCTTCTACTTCATCTTCATCATCTTCAGCCTTACCATTTACAGCAACTGCTTTTTCAGTATTATCTTTTAATTTCTTCGAACTTGATTCAGGTGATTCAGTGGCATGCTCTCCCTCTTTAATAGCTTTATTCTTAATATCCAACTTTTGTTTCTTCTTAATAGCTTGATTATGTTCATATACAGCTAAATTCTCTTTAACTTCAGGAATAAAACCTGAAAATTCAGCTCTATCTAAAGCAGTTAAAATATCTTGAGTATTAACGGTTTTCCTACTTTCAGCCTTAGAAGATTGATTAGCATGAAACATCACATGCGATACAAACACAGTAGCTGATCGTTGTATGGCTATCAATGCATCCTTGGCTATGATCATATTATTACTTCCATCTTCTTCATTAATGATTCCCTTGGCTAGTTTTAGAACCGTGCTTCTTGGGAATAATATCTCATCGATAGAGATCAATTCAGAATCTTTTGCAGGTTGAGGGTATTGACCATCTGCGTTCTTTCTCCATCCCTTTGGTGGCATTATGGTTGTATGGTTCGTTGATTGGACTTGGGTTGATATCAGCAATTGTTTGGGTATAAATATTGAAAAAAAAATTGGAGTGTGTTTTAAACGCGTCGTTTGAAGTGAGGTCGCTACCATTAATTACAGGTATCAAGTATTATGACATAATTGTAACATTTTGAAGTTATTAGGAAGTTTTATGAAGGCATGTCATTTTTCTACTTGATCTTATAACATTTATCACTTTAAATATAAACTAGAAGTAGAAATTGGTTACTTTAAATTAAACTTAACACACCAGCTGTAATAACCTGTAAAAAAGTTTGAGAGAGTCACCACAAAACCTGTAAAAATCCCAAAAATTTAAATTTATCAGATCAAATTTTGTATGGGATTGATAGTTATTTACGATAGAAATCCTGGTTTATTCATGGAAAAGGCTTGCATGAGTGATGCCAAGTCTACTGGATCCGAGCCAAATGGCAAAGGGAAGAATAAGAAGGATGCCAATGCCTTTTATGGGATGTTAGATACTCCCAATATCAAAGAAGTTACGTTTGGAAAATACACTTTTAATACGTGGTATGGAAATGCAGCTTATTTCAATAGTCAAGATTTCAATCATTCAGCATTAGGATATGAATATAGTAACATGATAGCGGCTGATCCAACTTTAAGAAGAAAATCTCGAGGTTCAATCACAACTAATGGTGATGAAAGTCAACAAGATAATTTCTGGTTAGATCATTTATTCGTTTGTGAATTCTGCTTTAAATACACATCTACTTATAATGACTTTCAAAAACATCGAATAGGATGTACTCATAATGTGATAAAACCTAAAGTTGGGAAATTGGTCTATCGAGATGATGTGACTCCATACTATATACGAGAGGTAAAAGGGTATATGCAACCATTATTCTGTCAAAATCTATGTTTATTTGGAAAATTATTCTTAGATGATAAATCAGTCTATTATAACATTGATCATTTCAATTTCTACATAATATATGGTTATGACTATAGTGATATTGGAGATGAAGAACGATATTGCAAACCAATGGGATTCTTTTCCAAAGAACGTTTGGCATACGATAATGATAATAACTTAGCTTGCATTTGTATATTCCCACCTTTTCAAAGGCGACATTTGGGATCATTATTGATTGAATTCCTGTATGAATTAGCCAAAGAAACTCCTGGTCAATACTATAGTGGCCCTGAATTCCCCTTATCTCCATTTGGGAAAGTCTCCTATTATACTTATTGGTCTCGAAAATTAGTATCTGTCATACATTCTCATTTAAAAGATGAAAATTCAACCTTCACTCTACGTGACTTATCACAATGGACACGATTCAGAAAAGAAGATATCCTACTTACCTTAGAATACATGAAACTATTACAGCAAGATCAAGATGGTAATGTGACACTTTTATTAGGAAACTTAGACATTTTCTGTAAAGAACATAATATAGACCCACTTCAAGAGAAAAGCATGATTAAAACTGATTGCCTATTGATTTAACATTTATTTTTATTGACAAAAAAGCACATTCCTTCCATTTGTATATTAACTCTGTAACATTACGATGCATTAAATAAAATAAATTTTTAAAAATAAAATACAATAAAATAAATATATTCTATACATTGTAACTAATTATCTTAATTGCAGAAAGGCATCTAGTAATACAGACGATGGTGGTTCATTATGTTTGTTCTTTTCAAATACATTCCAAAATCTTAAAGTTTCGTCACCCGCCCCTGTAACGATAGTTTCTCCATCAGGAGATAATGATAAATATAATACACGATAAGTATGACCTGTTAATTGCGCAATTTGCTGCATGGAAGGATATTTCCAAACAATAATTTGATTACGTGAATAACCATGAGTAGAAACAATTTCATTCGAATTCTTAGACCAAATTAAATTACAAACTTGAGATCCAGTATGTACATCATTAACGAGATTTCCGGATAACGTATTCCAAGTCTTGATGGTTTTATCAGCCGTACCACCACCAGAGGCTAATATACCTCTTTGATGAGGAGACCATGCAATTGCTTTTACGGCAGCAATATGATCAGTGAATTGATGTAAAGGTTTTGGATTTAATCCATCCCATACAAATAAATTATTATCATTTCCACCACTGGCTAATTTATTTTCTTCCACATTCCATTTTAACCCACAAACTTCTTGTTTATGACTTTCAAATTTATTTACATAGTGATTTTCAATTCTTACATCACGATTAAGAATAGTTCGATCTCGAGATCCACTCGATAATATATGTTCATTCCAAGCTAATGAACTTACTCTTAAATTATGACCTGACATAGTTCTAACACATTTGATTTTAGTAGCATCCCATATTTCAACTAACCCCTTCGATGTCCCAATAGCAAGATGAGTACCTGACCCAATCCAATTCAAACTTGTCACTTTATCCTTGTTTGATAAGTTACACAATCGATCTACTGACTGAGTAGCTCCATCCCATAAATAAACACTATCACCTAATCCTACTGCTAAGATATCTTGAGCCCCCCAATCAACGAGATTAAGATAGAAATCATCAGATAATTCAGGAGCATCTAATACTCTATAAGGTACTTTTGAAATATTTCTAGGTTTCTTTTGAGGTGATAATAATAATTTTTGTGATTCTTGCCTTACTGGTGATAAAGAATATAATTCTTGTTGTAAATCTCGAGATATTGGTCTTGACTTTTGAGGTGATTGATAGGTGAAAAGATTAGTTTTACGACGTGGGGTACTAGTAACACTATCATCATAATCTCTAGTTATGTTGTTATTATTGCTATTGGAGTTATTACTATTGGAGTTGCTATTCGAAGTGGAGATAGGGTTGGAATTATTATTTGAAGTAGTAGATGTAGCATTATTGCCAGCAATAATAGAACTACTATGAGCTGATGAAGGAGGAGGAATGATAGAACTTAAATAAGGAGTGGAAGGAACAGAAGGACGAGGAGGTGTTCCTGTTATGCTAGTAGTGGGATGATCAGGAATATTTCTTGAAGTAGACATACTTCCTGTACTATTTGGTCGTATGGAAGGGAATTTAGGTATATTTGATCTGATATTATTAGATGTGGAAGTATTAGTCGATAAAGCAGATGTGGCCATCGGAACATTATCACCAAATAATTCAGCTTTAAGAACAGTTGAAAAAGTACGATTGGCTTCTTCTTCCTTTCTCATTTCAATTTCATTATCGATATTCTTATTACTTCTTAGATCTGGTAATACTTCCTCATGAGATAAACTAAAAGCAGCTTGAAGATCAATTCCAGTTCGAGTAGGGATATATCGATCACTAAACACTGATTTATTATTTCTTCTTCTAGGAGATGTTGATGTGAGATTAGGGGCTTCGTTCAATTTAGGTGGATCCAAACTTCTAGTAGATCTTGATGGAGATTTTGGAGTTTCAAGCATGTTGCTATTACTCCCTCCTCTGATGGAGGTTGGAATATCTATCTTTTTCGGGATATTATTCATTATGCAAAGTGAAACCAAAAAAAAATATGCAAATGACAGGCAATACACAAATGATTCAATCCAACTCCTTGTCCTCGATAGTTGATTGCTTGCAAGTCTTGCACCTGGTAATGATCAATCACTATATATTCAATTATGGAGTGGTGGTGGTGATTTCCTTTTTTGTGTTGATACTCTCAACAATAAAAAAAAAGGTCGTGTGTCGATACATTATTTTCATGTTAATTTTGCAATCACAATTTCAAATCAACAAAGATGATGGAAGAGTTCAATAAATCTGGTTATTTGTCTCAGATATGATAAAAGAACAGACAAAAGAAAGTACTGGAAAGACTATGGTGTAGTATAGAATGTTTATATTGAGATTGTTATCTTTTTGTTTCTTAATTATAGAAGTTGCAAGCGTTTTATAGGACTTGAAGAATGCTCCCACACTATGAATGGATTATATCTTTATGTAAAAGAGCAAACAGTATTTATCTTCTTCATATACATATATTTAACATACATTCCAATCATGGTCATGGTTTATATTTTCATTTGATTTCATTTGTATTTTGAATTAGAAAAATTATAATAAGGATAAGAAATAGATTCTATTCTGATATGTAAGGTATTATACATAACCACATTTGTATATAAATATAAACAGCTGTTTGATTATAGAAAAATATTTTAACCATTTGCTATGAATTAAGTAAATTAGATTATCAAACTAATAAAAAAAATGAAAGATAGAATAAAATAAGTAATGGATTGGTTTATTCATATAAAACAGATTCATCTTAGAACCATTAGCAGTTTAACAATTTGCATGTAATTCTACTCTTGCTCTATGAGCAGTCTCGGCATTCTGAGCAACAGCAATAATAAATATTATGAATAACATAATAAGAGACCAACCATATATAGCACCTCTAATGCAAGTACAATGCAAATTTTGGAATTGAAATACGTTATCACGGAGGTTTCCTGGATGTTGGCAATCTTCCACCCCAGACATCGAAAGTATAAAAAGGCCAACTAACAACAAAAACAAACTAATCATGTAGCAAATTGCTAAGATAGAAAAATTGTCATTCATAATTAAACCAATGCCAAAAACGTAAAGACTAGCAACAACAATATGGAAAACGGGTCGAACGATAAGATTGAAAGAGACCATTGCTGGCCGAATCCTTAGGTTTATCTTCAATGGGCCTTTTTTGATTCATAATAATAATGATCATTAGATTGAAAAGAGAATAAATGAAGAAGAGAAGAAGAGTGGTGATAAGTAATTTTTTAAATTTTTGACTGTCATAATTTTATCCAACTCCCCCTTGACCGTCATAATTTTTATATTTTTACAGTCATAAGGGGTGAAAAAATAACACACACAAATTAACATACTAATAAACTATAACAACAAGTATATATCGTTATACAATAGCCTCATATTAGGTCAATGCCAACTATTCGAATGGATTTAATTATCAAAACTCAAATGGGAGATTATACAATATGAAGTTGTAATAATACTGAAATCTAATCCTTCTTATCAACAGATCTAAATTCCAATTAAATTAAAGATGAGATACTCTATTATAACTAAACAACACTAAAGTTAATATATATAATCTATCAATATAATTTAAATCTTTTCTTATTAAACATGTAACAAAAACTAAAACTGAATGTTGATATATGGACATTGTAAAAAGCTTCTTCATAAAACATAGCAAAATATCAGTTATTTGATAAAACTCCATCAAGAATAATCCAGATGATTCTAATCAGTTTCTATCAGAGATATTAATTTCCACTTCTTCTATTAACAATCACAAGGATTATTAACATAAGAAGTCCAAAGAATAACATAAGACTTTTAGTGCAGCTGCAAGTGAAATTTCTTAATTCAAAAAGATTATCACTGAAACGACCTGGATGTTGACAATAATAAACTGGTTCTAAGGAAAGTATACAAAGGAAAGCCAAGAGTATCATCATGCCAATAATGTAAGTAATAGATAAAACAGAAAATTTGTTGTTTAATATTAATCCCATTGTAACAGCATAATTAATTGAAAGACAAGTGTTAAAAACCGTCGAACCACCATTAAAAGATGAATTCTCTTCTTTGTTTTCATTAGCTAACAAACGAGTCATTTTATATGAATTTTAATATATTAGAATGAAATGAATTGGAATTGGAATTGAAAAGAAGAGTTTGTTACAAGTGGATTTTTTTAATTTCGACCGTCATAAATTGTTTTGAATGTGGTAAAAAAATATTACACATTATACACATCACATATTTATACATATGACGGTATCTTATAATCTAACTATCCTATCTGAATGTCTTCAATTCAATAAAGATTTCAGATTTCAACGTAGTAATAACTCTAAGGTTTCAGCCATCATCTCAAATGGTCAACTATAATGTATTCTTTTGCTAATTACTTCGTTTATTATTATACACCATAGTATATTATAAACTAAATAGAATGTATATAAGTATATTAACCCGTTTAGCAGAGATTAAACATATATACGAATCAAGTAAAGGATTCCTTTCGGATTAAAACCAATACCCATAGTGACGCCACAAACGAATCTACAACTATAAGGCTTTTAAGACATCCACAAAAGTGAGTAACATCAAAGACTTTATCCAAGAAATTTCCTGGAAGAGCACAACTCTCCATATGTCTAATGGAACCAAAGGCATCTAAAGATAAAATAAGAAAACCAAGCATAATGAATGTTTTAGATGAACCAGGTTGGGTAATTAAATAACAAGTTGAAAGGTTAAGGATTAAAAGAACGATATCAAGTATAGTCTCAACATAAATGCTATCCTGTTCATTAGGAAAATGCTTTAGAACAACGGTTCTTCTTAAATTCGTAATCTTCATTTTTAGTTGAGTTTACAAATGAACTTGAAAAAGACAGCTAATTATTTACTTTACTGTTATATTTATATAAAAATTAAAGATAAACTAACATTTTCCACTAAACTGCTTTCTTAATAGTGCTAAAATAAGAAGGAAAGTCCAAATGACTAGATATGATGCTTATGCTCCTAAAAGGGAAACTTAACGGTCAAGTTTATTTAATGAGAATATCATATTTTCACAAAACGTTCTCTGGCAACTATAACAAAATGTATAAAAATATGATTAACAGCTGCTTTATTTGAATGGTAACTATACAATGATAAATATGATTTATAAACATATAACTAATCGAACTTTGCTTTAGTATTAATTTAGCAAAATATTAAAAAATAGCATTTGGAATAGAATTTTGTAATCAATTGATTCAGTCAAGATTTACTTGATAAAGTGATTCATATATGTGTCTACGATATTCGGCTTCTCTTTCTAAACGGGATTCTCTTATGAGTTCTTCTTCTTCAAATCCTTCTCTTTTATCAGCAAATACTCCTTTAATTATTTGAACTACTAATATCAAATATAACATCAGAAGTGCCCAGATAAATATCAAAGTTCTAATACAAGCACAATCTAAATTTTTGAATTGAAGAATATTATCACTGAGCTTTCCTGGATGTTGGCAACCTTCTACTTCTGGTACGGAAGTCAAAATAACAAATAACAAAATCATCATCATATTAGCAATGAAAGCAATCGACAATGTAGAAAATTGTTCATTCAAAATTAATCTAATGGTAAATGCGTAAGCAATTGAAAGAATAACATAGGAAACAGTTGAACGATTGAGCTGAAAGAATTCATTGTTGGATAATCCTGAGAAGAATCCACTAACCATAGATTGATTCATTGTGATTTAAGTTAATATATTGAAATGAAATTAACAAAAGTTGTGATAAGTAATTTCTAAAACTTTTGACCGTCATAATTTATCCAACTCCCCCTTGACCGTCATAATTTTTTACAGCCAAAAAGGGAAAAAAAAATATCACACATAAAAATAGTTGTACAAATGTAATTCACCTGGAAGTTAAGGAATGAAAGGACAATAAATAACTATATAGTGGTAGCTTACTCCTTAGTGAGTTCATACTAATGTATGACGGTTATAATACAACAACAAGTATGATAGGAAAAGAAGTCAAATACATCACTGCACAATCAGATCAGTTAAATTAATTAATTAGAAGGATTGGATATTTTATTAAAAACCCAACTACAGAGAACTAAAGAATCTATATAGATATAGTATAAATTATTAATAAAACATATTTAATTCATTTATTAATGAGCAAGAACCTTAAATTGATGAGCAAATAAGAATATACAATATTGAACCATTCAGATTGTGGATTGGATTATTCAACAAAACAACACATTGTAAAGATAATCATTCTGGTTCTGTCAACAGATTTAGCCCTTTTTAGGAGAGATACATAATACCACAACTAACATAACAAAGGCCCAGAAAATTATAAAACTTCTAATGCAACTGCATCCCAAGTTTTTCAAGTGAAAGACATTATCACTGAGACTTCCAGGATGTTGACAATGTTCCATTTCAATCACAGAAAGGACAAAAAGGTATATTAAGAGCATAAACATGCTAATAATGAATGCAATTGATAATGTGGAGAATATACCATACATAATCAATCCAAAGGTAACAATGTAACTAAGTGAAAGGATAATATTGAAAGCCTTTGAACCATTGTAAGATGAATCATCTGATGATAACTCTTCAGCACTCATTTTAATAAAGCTTGAGATATTAATGAACAAAGTGAAAGAAAGAAAAGATGGTAAAAGTGATTTTTTTAAATTTTGACTGTCATTATTTATACAAATTCCCTTGACTGTCATTTAAGGGGGGGGAACAAATAATGTACATAAAAATGCTTATACCAATAAAATACACAAGGGATGTAGAGGACTATACAACTGAATCTAAAGGATTTACCCAGAATATATTATGGTGTAATATATGTTACTAGTGTTTCATTCAGAGAATATTGAATATAAACTCCAATAAAGATATATATGAGAGGCGTTGGATACTTTACTATAAAGTTGAACAATACAGATGGATATAAACCGATATTTTACTAATCAAGCTTGGTTAAATCGATTATTACTGAGTTATTGGTAGTATATAGTATATTTAATTGTTCATATTTGTGTAAATAGATTTTTCATAAAAATAAAAACGTTTTAGTAGTTGTTTAATACAAAATAGTCAAGATAATTATAATCCTACTTATCAGTTATTATTTCAAATAGCAATGAATATCACAAATAAGATAACAAGAGACGAAGCATATAAAGACTTCTGGTACAAGCACAATCCAAGTTCTTAAACTGAAAAACATTATCACTGAACTAGAAACTAGTAATACTGGGTAACATAGAATGTAGAATGTAGAATATTGAACATTGTGTAAATAGATCATTCATTAGAATAACAAAATATTATTAACTGTTAAGTACATTGATGTTAATCAGATTAATTTCAATTTGGATCTTCAACTCGATGTACAAATAGTAACAATAAATATTAATAATAGCATGGCAATGGCCTAATACAACTACATCCCAAATTTTTTAAACCAAAAATGTTATCAATGAGCCACTCGGGATGATCACACAGTTCCAGCTGTTCACATGAAAGTACAAAAAGGAACATTAATAGGATCCATAAACTAACCATAAAAGAAATGGATAATATAGAAAATTCTTTATTCAAAATTAATGCTATGGCAACAGTGTAGCATATTGAAAGACCAACACAAAAAACAGTTGAACTATTATTAGATGATTCAGTTGACATCATCTCATTACCTCTAGATTGATTCATTTTAAAAATGATTAATATATTGAAAAGAAAAGATAAGTAAAAAGGGAAAAGTTGTTACAAGTAATTTTAAAAATCTTTGACCGTCATAAATTAATCAATCCTTTGACCGTCATTATTTTTTACAGCCAAAAAGGGGGAAAAATAACACACGAAAACTACAAATACTAATAAACTATAAAAATAAATATGAATTGTTGTATAATAGCCTATTTTAAGGTATTCAATTGAATGGATTTTATTCAATAAATGTTGATTGAAAGACTTTCTATTATAAGGTGGGTTGAAAACTTCTTTTCAACAGGTCAAGTCTAATGTAATTCATGTTTAATTCTTTAAATATTATATCATAAATTGAAACTTAAGCATATAACTCAACTGTTGATAAACAAAATAACCTTAGTAATTAAAGGAATGTTTTCGAAAAACAACTAATCCCCATAATGATACGATAAATGAACAAACAACTAAGTAGCTTTTTACACATCCGCATAAGTTAGTTGCACTAAGAGCATTATCCAAAAGATTACTAGGATGGTCACAAGTTTCAAGTTGTCTAACCGAACCAATGAAATCTAAAACAAAAATGGCTAAACCGATTAGAATCATTTCATTGGATGAATCAGGAGACAGAATTAAATACATAGTGAGTACATGAATCATCATAAGTAAAATATCAAACACGGTTTCAACGTAGTGTCGATCCTCTTCGTCGGGATAACCATGTAGCATGATATCTTTTCGAATATTCATAAAGGTCATTTTTAATTAACTTGATAATGATACTTGAAATACAAGAGAACTACTAATTAATTGTTAATATTTCTGTTTTATTTATACCAACACCCTAAAGTCTAAATTAGCATAACATATTCGGATAAATTTTAGTCTGCTAAATATTTTATTTTAAACTAAGGCTAGTTTGATTCTTATATTACAATCTAACCTTAATTCTATACAAGTCCAAGACTAGATATTTTATAATAAGTTTTGTAAAGGTTTAGCAGGTTCTAGCGTTTAAATTCACATTTATTAGCTAAACAATATATAAGTACATATATTGATTCATATTAGCAGTAACAAGCTTACGCTTTAATATACTATATAACTAATCAAATGACTATTTTTGAGTTAGAACCAAGAACCCTATGGTAGCCGCAAAATTATCAATGACCAGTGAACCTTTAAGACATCCACAATAATGTGTTGTGTCTAATATAGATCTTGGGTGATCACAAGTTTCACGTTGTCTCACCGAACAAATCAAAGGTTAAAATAACTAAGCTAATGGAAACATAAATCCTGGATGATTTAGGTTGGGCAATAATATATGCATTGAAACCATGAAAGAATAAAAGTATGAGATCAAATAGACTATTCATACAATTTCTATCTCTTTCATTGGGAAAATACTCTAGCATAAGATCTTTTCGAATTTTAGTTACTATCATCTTTATTTCGTACTTGGTAAAATAAATTCGAAACTACAGACCTTTTTGAGTGTCTTTCTGTCATATTTATATCAATTAATAATGGAGGAAAGAATACCAATATAATTATTGAAACCGAAAACCTATTTGGCAATACAGAATATAACCATTCATTAATCACATTGATAAGATAATTAAGATTTTCGCAATTTGACTTTTGAACCAGCAGCTTCTGTTCTAAAAGCACTAACAATGAATGCTACAAATAATATAACAAGTGCAAACAAAAGTATAAAACTTTTAATACACGCACATCCTAAATTCTTTAATTCAAATATATTATCACTGAGGTATCCTGGATGTTTACATCGATCCAGTTGCTCTGTGGAAAGTCCAAAAAGGAACATTAAAAGAATTATGAAGGCAATAATGAAAGTAATTGACAATGTAGAAAAATTCTTATTCAAAATTAATCCAAATGTAAAGACATATAAAATTGAAAGCACAGTATAGAATAATATTGAATTTTTGGATTGAAACCGACCATAGTTAGCTGATTCCTTTGGTTTTGGTTCACTGATACTATATTGGTCCATTGTGATGAGGTTTAATATCTTAAAGAGATTACAACTATATGTTAATAATTTTGACCGTTTGTAATTTCATCTATCGCCAAAAGGGGGAAAAAAGTTATCGCCTCAAAATGTCGTAGAATGCACTACTCCACAGGAGTGCAATATACAATTGTACTTACGATATAAGACGTACTTTGTGATAATTAACTTGCTTTATAAAGTAGTATTTAGAATATTCATCGCTTGAAACAAGTTGACTACTTACCAAAATACTTATTTATACTACTGTTTCCTCTTTTAATGTGTTTAAGATTTTGGTTTATTGCCCTTTCTTAATTTCTGTTGCTGCCCTTTTTCTGTCATATCAGATTACCATTTTTGTGGAACCAAATAAGCATAACATAAACTTTATAAATTCACTTATTTAGTTTCTTCAATAGTTAATTCATTCATTAGTTCATTTTATTCTTCAAAATCTTCTAAATACAATGTCCCAACCACCTTTATCAATGACAGACAAATTAAAATGGAATTCTTATTGCCTTCAAGAAAGAATTCTGTATGAAAAACTGTTGTTCCGGATGTCAAGTCTGTCTGTTAAGAATAATTCTCATGAAATACGACGCTTAAAAAGGGAACTGGCAAATATTGAATATAAATTTAATTCTTTGCTTCAAATTGATGTCGATCGTTCCAATCAGATATCAATCTTTAAATACCTAAGTCAAGCTCCACCAAAGTATGATGACATCATTTAGGATGGATGAAACTATCTTCATTGAACAATACTGATACACTTGAATAACCAATTCTAAAAATAACTTATGGTTATAAATACTGACCAAGTTCCAAACTTAATACAATGATAACATTATAAAAGCTTTTTCGAAGAATGATTGTTTGCTGTTGTTAGCTTAAAACACTTTTAATTGCTTATTGCTGCATCAGATATGCGTAAAGATTGGCATAACAAATAAATATATTACCATTCAAATGGATATTAAAATATTTTATAAACTTTGCATTGTTTAAGTTCAACGGTATTGTCATTATAATTGGGATTAAATATGCTGACAGCGACCATAAACGATTTAATAGAGACTATACATTTACAAGAACACCTACTTAATAGAATATGCCAATCTAGAAATGATCAACGGCAAATAAGTAGAAATCACCGGGCTAAAATCAGGGAATTAACAGGTTTTATGGACAATATTACCCATAAATATTTCCAATTACTAGGAAAATGTATTCTTCGTAATGAGAAGCTCAAAAGGCTACTGGAAAAAATTGAAGCTCCACCAGTATATGAAAGAAGTATTAATAGGGTTTGAAAGGTTAACTTTAAATAATCCATTTCATAACCGATCTATTCCGATCCCAATTATACTAAAAACGACGATGCTAGAGAATCTATTTTTAGTTGAATCATGTTTTTAAAAGTCTTCTGTCTCAATTAAATCAATCTTTGATGTTACTTCAATCAATCGATCAATTGATACATCTTGAAATTGTACCTTCTTACGATACATTTGAACTTGAGAATTCCTCGTAATAAGTAAAGTTAAATAGCTCAATGTATGTAGTCATATATTGAACATAATTCGCATACATACCCATTACCTTTTAACCCTCTTCGTAAAGAATACATAACAGTTGCTTTATATATACATAAATATAAGTTGCTTGTGATGCTAACTGTTGGTTGATATATGGTAGAGCTCCCATATTGAAGAAAAAGCAAAAAGCCATTTTGAACTTTGGGTACGACCATTTTTTTTATTACTGTAAATTATCATCAACTATAATTTGTTGTAAATATCAACTCAAACTATGAACAATGATTGGAATATAGAGACTGTGGTTCTGGTATGTATAGGGAGATAATCATGTGGTTAGGATTCAACCTAAAAAGTTAACGTCTGAATTACTAACTTTCTAACTTAGTCGATTGAACTTGTATATTCCACTAATGATACAGACAAGATCAAACAAGTACAGGAGTACTTACAATCCATTCAAAAATCATCTACAGGGTATCAATTGGGACAAGTGTTGATCAAGCAACCGTCTAAGTATTGTCGTTACTTTGGTGCACTTACATTCACTGTGTTCTTAAATACTTATCAAGATTCAATAACTTCAGATCAAATCACCTCCATCTTTGATGAACTTTTGGATTATGTGATCTCCTTAAGTCAAGAAAGTTTGGAATCAAATCTATTCATTATTAAGAAGTTATTAAGTACTTTGTCTTTGTTGTTCATTGATCATAATCAAACAGGTATTGATAATGATGTTTTGATCAATCCCATACAGAGATACTTTTATAAATTGGGAAATCCTAATATCATCATATCAGAGTTAAATGATTCTCAATTGAAATTATTAATTTATTTCCATACCATCATAGTAGAAGATATTAGAAAACGGGATAATTCCAAACTATCTCAAACTCATGAAATCATTTATAAGTACTTATTCCCTAATTTAAAACATATATTTGGTTTACTTGATTCGAATCAACACCAACAACAGGAAATACATGAATTGGCATTAGATTGTTTATTTGCCTGGTTTACTTATATTGGTATTGCTGAACATGGTTCAAAAGTGTCTTATACAGTTGATCCACAGATTTTACAACCATTAATCCAATATACTTTCTATAATTTAAAATTCGATGATTTGGAAAATAGAATAGCAATAGTAAGTAAGACCTGTACCGTGTTATCACAAATCTTAGAAGAACATCCTTTAATCCTTAATCCATACAAAACATTACTTGCACAAATCCTCTTTGAAGAGAATTCATTTGGATCAAAATTTTTACACGCAATTTTACTGAATAAAGATTTAATCGATATCTATCAACAAGAAATTGAAAACTTCACTGATTTAATCATTGCCTATTTGAATTTGAATTTGGTGTACATTATCCGAAATTTAACTAATCCTCAAGTTTTAAGAATATTGGATATAGCAGTTACCTTAACTAACTTTCCTGGTCGTCCGATTGAAGATGAAAAATTAAGTGATCAATTTTTAGTGTTTTGGGAAGAGTTCATTAATATGTTTATTGAGGATACAGACGTTATAAATGAAATCTTCAAGGAAGATACGGTGTCGAAGCAGAAATATTTCGAAATAAGAAATGAAATTTTAATCAATATAAGTATTATATATTGGAAAAAGTGTCATATATTCAGTGATAAGATAGTTCCTGAATTCAGACATTATCGTCTGAAAGTTGCCGAAGTGTTTCAATTACTTTATTCCTTGTTGAACACATCGATATATTCAACATTATGTAAGAATGTGATAGATACATTAGTTGCATTTCAGAATACTCCAAATCAAGAATTATCCCTTGATATTGAAGCATCATTATTCTTATTGTTTAAAGTTACGGATGATTTAACCTTTTATGATGATGAGTCTACTCAAATCTTAATACCGTATCTTGAAGAGATTTTCCAACATAAAGTTATTGAAACTATTGATGAGAATTTTAAAAATAATCAAATCAATATAACATTATTGAATTTATTATCATCATTACCATTCTTCTTCAAAAGTCGAAGTGGAGAACAGTACATAACCACCACATTCAATTACTTATTTTCAATCATCATAGAACAACAACAGCAACCACAAAAACAACAAACAGGAGTATCATTAATATCATCCAAGACAATCTTAAAGATATGTCAAAATTCTCGAAGTAAATTAACTCAATTCTTACCTCAGTTGGAAAATATCGTTGTGGAAATGATTCGAAACATTGAATTCGATAGTTTAATCAGAGAGAGATTAGTTAATTCATTCATGTCTATTGCACAATCATTAAAGGATCCGTTAAAATTAGGAGAGGTCGTTATTCATCTTTTGAATCAAATCAATCAGCAAATAGAATTAGTTGTTCATAATCCCAATCAATTATTAACTTCTCCTGATAGTACGAAAGAAGAAAATGATCAAAAAATGGAGGATTATACAGTTAGTTTATTGGGATGTATAAATGAGATTGGAAATGCCACCAAATTACCAGAAGAATTAGAAGATTACTTAACAGTGGAACAGAAATATCAAACGGAATCATATTGGAATGAAGATACCTTAGGTGTGAAACAAGCTATATTACAAAGTATAAATCAATTATCATTAAATTATCCACCTTTAAGTTTAAAGACCTTGCCAACGGAGAAATGTTGTAATATTTTTAAATGTGGATTGAATGAACCAATCAATGGACCATTTAAATTTGAACTTGCCATAATTTTCCAATACTTAATGGTTAAAGTTCAAAACTGTAATTCTGGGTCAATGTCATTGGTGTATAAATTAGTGGAGTCGATTATAATCACTAATGGTAAGCATGTTCTGATTCCTATTTTTGAGTCATTCCTATCCCTGGCATTCTTAAACAAACTAACATTCATTGAACAAGATGTTGATTTAATTAAATCTAGCTTGGATTTATTCTCTACCGTTTTAGAAAAACATCCTTCGTTGATCGTTAATCTTCCGCTGTTTCAAAATGTGGTATTAAAATTCGCAATTTCAAGTTTTAAATTCAAAGAATCATATATCATCAGGTCAGTCATAAAGTTCTGGAATACTCTTATCACTTTAAAACGAGGTCAATCAAGTGAACAACAATTAATCCAAGATTTGATCGTGAAAGAACATATCATTGATCCATCTCATCCATTGGGTTATTCATTAGTATTAAGTTTAATCACGTCATTCATTGATAATCCAAGATCAAATACAGAATACTTTTATCAATTATTCCGAGTTCTTGTGGCGAAATATCCCTTATACATTAAGAATTGGCTAAGAGTTATCTTAATTCATAAACTTGTGGATAATTCAACTAATGATAAGTTTAATAATGCATTTGTGGATACATTTGTAAGTAAATTAATGCTAACGAGAGGTCAACGACAAGCTAATGATGTGTTAAAGTCGTTTTGGTTAGATTGTAATAATTTAGTAGAGTATAAATCATAGTGTGTCATGTATATATAATAAAAAGCAAAAGTTAACATTATTATTTAAAACCTATATATAAAAAAAAGAAGTACTAAACAGAAAAGATAAATCATCACAAGATTTAATAAAAAAGTAACTAACATAAAACTACAAACATGGATGGATGGAAAGTTGGAAGTAGAACTATTTAAGTAATAAATCCAATTGTTGAGATAAATAATCAGCTTCAGCATTGAAATCAAGGAAATCAACTCCAACACATTGATACCTTACTCTAACTGCATCATTATAAGTATCTTGTTTTGCTTTAATTCTGAAATTAAATTGCTTGAAAGTAACATTAGCAAAAGTATCAAGGAATTCAGTATTACTTTCATCATAATCTTTCTTTTGTTTTAATTTTAATAATTCACTAGCTGGCATACCTAATAATTTTTTAGCTTCAGCATCGAATAAAGTTATCCAAATTTGACTTGTTGAATCTAAAATAGCACAATTGAAAATATATCTGTATGTTGGTTCATTGACATTGATATCACATCTTTCACATCTCCAAGTTCCATCATGTTGTTGTTCAATTAATTTTCTATTACATTCAGATGCAGGTCTATTGGTATCAGCTGAATATTGAACTTTTTGACTACAAGCAGGATAACAGAATGTATCATGTTTAGTATAACTAATAGAAGCTTTCACGGTGAAATAATCTGGTTTATCGGATTGACCTAAAAGACCTGATTCAGCATCCTTAATGGTGATTCTTTTACTGAATGAACTTGAAGAAGCAGTTGATTCAACTTTTAAAGTCGTAAATGATTCTTTAATACCTTCATTATCATACCAACCTTTTAAAGTATAAGCTTCCGACACATCTGGATTTGGAATTATTGATCCTGATTGAGTTAAAGTTAACGATCTACCATTGAAATCTTGAACTTTACAACTCTTGAATGCAATAACTGATCCTTCAGGAATATTAAACCCAACAGCAGTGGCATTCCATAATCCTACATCAATAGCATAACCAGTTTCATCAACAATAGTGACATTTCTTCTATCAAATGGTTTCCCCGTTGATCTGGCTGTGATTTGGAATGGTTCATTGACAGTTTTCAAAGCTCCAATAACATCAATGATTGAATTTGGATCTAATTTTTCAATTTTATCTAATTTAACAAATTTGAAGGATAATTTTGGAACATTTGAATTATCATAACATTCAGCAATCTTGGTCCCTTTGTCAATGACTAATTCATAAGGATTAGCTAAATGATTGAATTTTGGATTCTTAGCTTTAACTTTAGCATTACTAATGAAATAAACTTTACCTTCTTCTAAAAGTTTAAATGCATTTTCAGCATCATCATTAAAAGCTGAAGCTTTAATTTCATCTGATTCATCTAAGAAATTAACTGAGAATAATTTTCCTTCATTATTTTTATTTTGCCAAGTTCTAAGATCTCCCTTATATGATACTCTTGCTTTAATAGTCCAGAAATTTCTATAAGGAGAGATATTATCAATAGGAACCACTTTTTCATCATTACCAGAACTTGGAGGTTGTTGATAAGATTGTTGTTGTGGTGCTTGTTGTTGTTGTTGTCTTTCAGTGCCAGCTGAAACAGGTGGAGTATTAAAATTACTTTGTTGTTGAGCAGGAGGAGCAGGAGATGTAGTTCCATGAACATCATCAGAAAGATTATCATTAGACGCGTTTGGTTGATTATTTTTAGTGATGACTAAATAATCATCTTCAGGATGATCTTTAAAATAATTATCAATGGTGATTAAACCATTTGATTCAGGATAAGTATCGGCTTGACCAACTATAACCAATTCATTAATTAAAAATAATAATTTTCTTTGAGTTGCAAACACATTGAATCCCAATACTTTAATAATGGCGAATCTACTTAATGAGTTTTGAATCACATAAGGCATGGCGACTTCTTCAATCAACCCTTGACAAGAATATATTCCATCAGTAACAATCAATCTATATCTTTTAACTTCATTATCAACCATAACAGGTTTGATATTGGTGACTAAGAAAGTCAAAGGTGCTTCCACTTTATCGTGGTTAGCCAACGAGAAGGCATCTTTCAAGGATCCTCTGGAAAGGTTGAATGAATCAACACTAGGCATCTCTAAGTAATTAGTATGTATTTGGAAGAAGAACTGTTGGTTGTAAATATTGATTTGATTGATGATAAATATTTTTGTTTTATTTTTAACGCGATCCGTGTCAGTTTTTGAGTTTGGTACACGCGTTTTTCTTCAGTTTACATAGTTAAGACAATTTATAGTGTATAAAAGTATATATTTATATTAGAAGAATGCTGAGTATTTAATGTACATAATATGAATTGAATGAATAGATAAATAGGAGAATGAAAACTGTGATGATGACGAGAGGATCTATAACTTTGGTTGAACACCAATAACATTGAATAATTCATCTCTTTCATTAACTCTGACAGCTCCACTTCTTAATAAAGCTTTAGTTAAATCATCAATTAAATCATCAACATTTTCAATCCCAATACATAAACGAATCAAATCTTCAGGGAAGTCACGTTCTTCTCTAGTCTTTGCATCAATTGAAGCATGAGACATCTTACATGGCATTGAAATTAAGGAATTCACACATCCAAATGATACAGCTATACCGAAAATTTCAGTATTTTCCACAATACGTTCAGATAATTTGATACTACCAGTTTCAAAACTTAATACTGCTCCATAACCTTTACACATAGAATTATGTAATTCAAATTGAGGATGATCCTTTAAACCAGGATATCTTACTTTGAAACCAATATTCTTTAAGAATTCAGCAATCTTAATACAATTTTGTTGTTGTCTTTCAACTCTAATGGCTAAAGTTCTTAATCCTCTACTTAATAACCAACAATCAAATGGCGATAATCCACATCCAGTAGAATTTATCACATTATAAACTTGTTCAGCTAAGGAGTCGGATCTGGTAGCGATCACACCTGCCATAATATCATGATGACCATTAAGATATTTTGTAGCTGATTCATATTGAATATCAACTCCTAAATCCAAGGGAGTCATGAAAATTGGAGACATCATAGTATTATCGAACACGACAATGACATTTGGATTAATTTCATGAGCAGCATTAGCAATTGATTTTACATCCACCACTTTAATTAATGGATTTGTAGGAGATTCTAAAAAGATCATTCTAGTTTTAGAATTGATTTTAGATTTAATCAATTCAGTATTGGTAGTATCGAAATGTTGAGCAATAATATCTCCTTTATTATGAAGATAAGTTAATAAACGATTAGTACCACCATATAAATCATCACCAGCAATCACTTCATCACCAGGCTTTAATAATCTAGTGATAACATCAAGACATCCCATACCAGATGAGACAGCGAATGTGGTTTTAGCCTTCATGATCTTAGCTAAATGATTTTGTAAATAAGTTCTAGTTGGGTTCCCAGATCTTGTATAATCATATTCTCCCATATTTGATAATGAATCTTGTTTAAATGTGGCTGATTGATATAATGGTGGAACCGATGCATTATATTGATCGGCACTTTTGGAAAAGACCAATTCCGTCTCTAAACTATACGATTTCTTAGGAGCCATCTTCAGTTTATATGAACTTTATAGTATTGAATAACAATAATGATGATCAAGATGAATAATCTTATTAAAGTTGAATTTGATGGCATAAATTTCTTTTTGGTTATGGATGCGGGTGAGTGAGTCAAATTTTTTTAAATTGCATCATTTAAAGTGATACCGGTTTATATACAGGATATTTCCCCTCCGATAACGCTGTTGAATGGTGGTTATGTATTGTGGTATGGATGTTGTTTTGTTATGTACTGCGGTGTGGAACTTTTAGATTTTAATGTTCACCATATTAACTATAGATATATATCTACAACACTTCAATTAACTATGGGAATATATAATATAATATACAAATGATTCTTTTTTAAATGTGATTAAACTTTATTTCTATTTAAATAACTAATAAACCTCCTAAAGGTCAGCTCTAGTAAGCTTTCTAATATCAGTTGGTTCTTTACTCTTTAAAACTTTTGGTCCACTAAATGGTTCACAACTTTCTCTACCACTTACAGGTCCAACTTTTAATTCTTTACCAGCTTGTAATTGTTTTAATAATTCAACTGTTTTTTCAGGAGTTAAATCTTCATAATAATCATCATTAATTCCAATCATTGGAGCATTAACACAAGCACCTAAACATTCAACTTCTTGTAAAGTAAATAATTTATCAGGAGTAGTTTGACCTGGTTTTATATTTAAATGTTTTTCAATAGCATGTAATACACCATCACTACCACATAATTGACATGGAGTAGTAGTACAAACTTGTAAATAATATTTCCCCATTGGTTTTCTATTATACATAGTATAGAAAGTAGCAACTTCATAAACTCTCATTGGTGGCATATTTAAGAATTTAGCTACATAATTCATCACACTAATGGATGTAAACCCTAATTGACGTTGACCTAAATCTAATAATGGCATAACAGCTCCCTTTTGATATTGAGGAGGATATTTAGCAATGATTTCTTTAGCTCTTTTTAAATTTTCAGAATTAAATTCAAATGGCATATTTTGATTATCTTCAGTAGTATCTCTATGAACTGAAATAATAGCTGAATTTCTAATTGATGTAATTCTAGTAGATCTAGATAAAGTAGATGTTATTGGTTTAGTAATGAATCTGGATAACATTGTGAACTTTTATGTATATGAAGAGGGGAGCGATATGAAAAAAATGCTATGACGAAATGTATGAATGGGAGGGTTTTAAATTAAATGAAATGAATCAATTATGATGGAAGTAAAGGATAATGAATGATATAATGCAAAAATGAGTTTTGGGTAGGATAGATTAAGATTGTGTCTATTCCTTTTGGTAATTAACTATGGTTTCAAACTTTAAAAAGTGATAAATGTATCAGAAGACTATTGAAATCTATATATAATCAATCAATGAATAGATCCTTTATCTGAATTGAATAATATATTGAATTATAAACACCTTTTCGTTGTTTAATGTTATTTTCAAAGACTTTTTTTTTGATTTCTCTGTCTCTAAATTTTTTTTTTCTGCTGTGCTTACTTTTTCACTTTTTTAAATTAATTGATTGGTTGGCTTATATGCAGGGAAGTTAACTATGATGATTTAATTTAATATGATATAAATGATAAATTATAATATGATAAGTAAGGTAGAAGTATATAACATTATAGTAAATAGATTGATTGACAATATCCACTGATTAAAAGAGTTTTGTTTAATTGGAAATGATAGAATAACGTGTTATATATTGATCATTATGGTCAATGACATCATAAAATTAGTAAAATTAAAAGGCTTCTTTGGCCTCACTAATTAGTTATATTTCAATATATCCATTTCAATAGTTCCTATGAAGATTAATCTTCTATATTTAACTATTCAATGGATGCTAGTAATCATATATATTATGGTTGCAATAATTTCAACAATTTCGCACGACCCTCTTTCTTCGCTGACCATTTCACACGACTTCCTTCTCCTCCACTGCCCCTCCACCAAACATCGTAACCAATGACGACAATTGTCAAAATTGTTACGACAAATGTCTCCTCTTTTAGTTTCTTTTTTTTTTCATTTTTTATCTAAAAGATCAACTGACAGCGACGATCCCTACTTCTTTTTAGTTCTAACTAAATATTTATTAATGTACCCCTCGAACCGGAAATTCAAACAAAGTAATTTCGGTCAGAATATATGATACCTTGAGCGTCTAATTTTAGAAGCTGTTTAACAACCCCTGTTTAACAACCCCTATTTAGGACTATCCTTAACCTATTTTAACCTAGTTTCATAATTAATGTATATCCCAGTATCCCTATTCTGTTCATTGTTCTCAAAATACGTCTTTTTACTTCTGTAGATCCTTTACATATATTTACGTATTTTAACAACATATTACATATAACGTCCACTATATAAAGGTTAAATAAATCAAATTATTAAAATTAGATATGTTATTCCACTCATCAATTCAATATCTAAAATGTTATGTGTAATTAATGATATTAATATACTTGAAAATTCAACTAGATTCATCATTAACCATTTAAAGGATGAACCAAACTATAACTATTATAATGATCCTCAGCAAAAGCAACAATTTGATCATGGTTGGAATCAATTGATTCAAAAGCAACAAGATTACAATGGTCCAGATGATTTATTAAAGCGTAATAGAGAAAGATTGACTTACCTCCTTAATAACTTCCATATTATAACTCCTGAAAATCCATATCCAAAATTTGATGAAGAATATATTTTTGATGAACATTATCCAAGAGATCTTTTTGCAGCAACTCAAGATATATATTTTAATATTTCAAGTTTGACTAGGACAATTCTAAAGGAAGGAAATGAAGAATATATCCCTAGTTCGAAAGATTTTATCGTTGACTTGGTCAGAAAATTATCAAGCTTATCATGGTTTTTCTCAGTTCCTATGCCGCAAAGAGGAAAAGTGGAGGATTTTGATTCCAAAGATGAACATCATTTTAAATACGATAATTCATTCGTAACAAGAGATGATGATTCTCAATCAAAAGGTTTGCCATGTTATATGGATGGTGGTCAACCTGTATTTGAAACTCGTTTTAGATATGTTGACAAATCAAATTTTCAAGACATGATATCTTCTGAAATAGATTTGCATCAATTTAAGATTGATAAATTGTATTTAATGGACTCAGAATGTATTGGATATTATAAAGGCATTACCCATAATAAATCAATCTATTTTGAGCAATGCCTTGTACAACCAGTTCAGAAATTATTAAAGGGACTATTTCAAGAAGTTGTATTGGAGAAAAATTATGATAGAGTAGAGACCATTATTCCAACCTGTTCTCTTCTGATTAACAAACTAGGAAGTGAATTCTCAATACCAATTGAATTTAAAGTAAGAGGTATTTGTGACTTAATTGAAAAACTGAAGGATGATTGTAATAACCATGACTTCAATCGATTCTTAAATCAAATTGTGTATCAAACTGTATATTATCAATCTGAAGTAGGTCTTGCTATTGATTTCGATTGTTTATTTGGTATCGATCTTGAACTAAAACCAGAACGCGTTAAAATGGGAAATCGCAATGCAATTAAATTCCAGCCTATATTAAATTGTTTTAAGCAATCTTCATCAGAATATAGCATATCATTTTTATTATTATATTTAACTACTGAATATTTCAAAACCATTACTAGTGAGCACTTGCAGCCAATTAAGGAAATGAGTGACTCTTGGGATTTTGAGTATTATTATGATGAGTGGTTATAATAGTTATTGTTGAACAGTAAAGTTATGTAGTGTTATATAATGCAATATCTTGTTTGGTTTTAGCAATCCCAAGTGGCATTCAGCATGGTAGCTAGACATTTGCGATACCTCTCTACTCCTTTCTATATAATACATATTAATCTAACAGGATAAAGTCGAGCCAAAATAATCTTCTTTTCATACTAAAAATATCTTATTTCTTAATTCAAATAATTAAAATGGTTAATTCAATTAATGATAGTGATATACTTGAAAACTCAACGAGATTTGTGGTCAATCATCTACTCGATGAGCCAAAATATAATTATTTCAATGATCCTCAAGAAAAGCAACAATTTGATCATGGTTGGAATCAGTTAATTCATAAACAACAAGATTACAATGGTCCAGATAATTTATTAAGGCGTAATAGAGAAAGGTTAACTTACTTACTTAATAATTTTCATATTATAACTCCAGAAAATCCGTATCCAAAATTCGATGAAGAATACATTTGTAGTGCACAATACTCAAGAGATCTTTCAGATGCAACTCGGGATACATATATATCATTTTCAGATTTAACTAGGAAAATTCTAGTAGAAAGAAATAAATCATATAAATATGATAATTTTGATCCGATCATTATATTGGTGAATAAATTATCAACCTTATCATGGCTATTTTCAGTTCCTATGCCACAAAAGGAACAAACGAATCTTGATACCCAAGAAGATTATAACTATGAGCCTAACAATTCATTCATAAGGCGAAATAGTGATTCAGAATTAAACAGCTTACCATGTTATATGGATGGTGGCAAACCTGTATTTGAAATTTATTTTAAAATCATTTTCTATGATCCATCATATTATGGAATATTGGGAGATACATATTTGGAACAAGATATGAAGCGATTCAAAATAGATAAATCATATTTACAGAATTCAGAATCTATTGGATACTATCATGGCATTACGCATGATAGATCAAGATATTTTGAAGAAAGTCTTATAGACCCTATTAAGAGATTATTATGTGGACATTTTGAAGATGTTGAATTGGAAAAAACTTATTATAGAAATGAAACCATTATACCAAGCTGTTGTCTTCGTATTAATAAGTTAGGAATTAACTTCTCGATTCCAATTGAATTTAAACAAGGAGGTATTTATGATTTATGTGAAACACAAAAAGATAAGAATAGCAATACAGCAGAATATCATCATTTTATAAATCAAATCGTATTTCAAATGATAAATTATAAATCTAAACTAGGTTTTGCAATCGATTTCGATTGTTTTTATGTAATCAAATTTTATGAAAATCCAAACCCAACCAAATATTTACATGAAAATGGTAAAGAATATAATAGTATATCATGCGCAATAAGATGTTTTAAACATTCAATGTCTGAATATAGTATTTCTTCTTTATTGTTACTTTTGACAAGTCAATATTTTCACACTATTAATAAAGATGAAAAAAAATCGATAATTAATTTATATAATGAGTATAAATTAGATAAATATTATAGTACATAGAAGAAAAGTGATATTACGTAGTGCTATATACTGCACCATTTTCTGTTTTTTGCAGCTGTCCTAAGGTGGCATCTGACAGCATGATTATGCATTTTCTCAAATTGGGATATATATCATATTTCTGTAAATTATAAGATAACTTGCTTCTTCAATCAATATTTATAACTTCTTTCAAAATAATAAATTATATTCCAATAATCAAAATGGAGCTCGATGACCTTTACGATATCAATATCATTCGTAAATCAACAAAATTTGTGATTGATCATTTGTTTGTTGAACCAGATTACAATTATTTTAACAATTCAACCCAAAATGAAGAACAAGAAAAGTATTGGAAGGAACTATGTGAAAACTTTGAAATCAAAACTGTTAGCAAAAAAACCAACAAGTTTAATTTAACTCTTGAAAGAAGAAAGTTGATATTTTTAGTATTCAGTTTTCACAATATTTCTTCTAAAAATTATTTTCGTTATTTTGATAAAGACTACATTAGTAGTAAAGAATTCGAAAGAGATATTTCACAAGTAATTAATAAGGGTTTTAAACTTGTTATTATTGAAATGGAAAGAAAAAGAAAGCTATATAAAAAAGGAAATATCAAATCAATCATAAACATTGTAAGCAATCTTTTTGGTGTATCCTGGGGTACTAAGTTATCCTTGCCTTTAAGAATTTTAAAAGAAAATAAAACTAGAGTTGGATCACTTTCTACAAGGAGACTATTCCATAGGAATTCAAGACAGTCTTTAAATATCCCTGTTCCTAAAGTCTTTGAAGACTATTTCCAAGTTGTGCCACGAATTAACGAATTAAATGTTTGCGAAATCACTAATAATTACTTGGATAGTTTAATCTCTGAATTACGGATTGATCGTTGTTCATTAGAGAAAATTGAATATTCTGGAATCGGAAAGTCACGTTGGTCTGGTTATAATAAATGCATAGTTATAAATTATATTGAGCAATACGTACTTAATCCTACATGTAATTTATTGGATATAATGTTTTGTGAACTGAAGAAGCACAAAATTACACTAGGTTTACAAGAAGGTGTGGATCCAGATGTAATATCGGATATCACCATCAAATTTCATAAAAGCAAATCTGAAGTCATAATAATTCCTGTTGAAGTAAAGACTGGAGGAGTTTCTTCTGCATATGAATCTAGAAATAAAGAAAATAAAAAAAGCTTCCACGAAATTTTCAATCAAATTTCCTATCAGATGATTACCAATAATTCTAAACTTGGTTTTATTATGGATATGGAAAGCATTTTAATTGTTCAATTTGAAGATATTAGAAATGTATCACGAAAACAATGTTTAAACGATTATCAGTTTCACTTAAATTGTCGTATGAGATGTTTAAAATATCTTGAATCAGATTACAGCATAAACCTTCTTTTAGTATTATTATCAAATCAATGTTTTATCAGAGTGCCTAAAACCCAACTTACACATATGAACGAATTATTTCATACTTTAGAAATGACTGAGCGAGATAAACAAGATATTAAAGAATGGCAATTATCCTTCATGAGGAAAGATTGGAAATCTAAATTTGGAAATTATGATCTAAATGAACATGGAGATTATATTCATCGGGATGAGAAATCACTTATTATTCCGGCAAAGTGTTTTAAATGTATAGAATTGATTGATTGGGTTATACCAAGCCTTGAAGAGGACGACTTTATAATTGATACACAAAAGTTGAGACCAGATCCAACAGAGCTGCAAATGAAATATTTTTCTCAAGTCTCAAAGGTTTATTACAAAAATATAGATGATCCAAATTATAGGAGTAATCCCATGATATTGAAAGTGTATAATCCAATTATGGGATTTCAAAGGGGTATACTACCAAAATATGCATTTTTAGAATCTTATGCTTCATTACTCTGCATGTTTTTAAATGAAATTCAAGTATTCTTGGCTTTAAGGCATACCGATTCAAGTAATAATTCAAATAATAATATAAATTACTTACCTTGCCTCTTTCAGTATGGGATGTGTGAATTCTCTACAACTACTGAATTCCAAGGTTTCTACTTATTGGAAGAATATATACAACCAACTCGTGAGTTGAGGGGGAAAGAATTATACGATAAAGCTGAAATTTCCCTTATGTATATGCATAAGCATAATATTTTACATGGGGATATACATAATGGTAACTTTATCTATAATAAAGAGAAAGATAGGGTTTTTTTCATCGATTTTGGAATGCTGAAATTGATTAAGTCTAGAAAATTCAAACCTTCTTATGAAGCAACACTTAAAGAAAAGGAAATGAAACATTTAGCTAAAACTTGTGGAGTTTATAAAAGGTATCCCTGTAGATATAAACGACAAAGACATAAATAATCATATATTTTATACATAGATTAAATTAAATTTTTGCAACAATTATGAATTTTCCATGCCCTCGGAATTATTGCGTTCGGTCTTGCAACTACCCTCGTAAATGATCAATTTTGTACCAGACAAAAAAATGACTTAAAACGGAAAAACCAGCAAAAAATAAAAGGTTAGACATTTTTTCTTTTGAGCTGACAAAAACTGAGCTGACATCCAAAAATTCAACTTAAATTTATACAACCTTCTTCGTGGTCAAAACCATTTCTTTACAACCAATCATCAATCAACCATGTCTGCTAGAATAAGTAGAGGCCAATGTGCTGATTGTACATGTTCTCCAGGGTTACTTTCAAGAGCCAATAGAAGATCATCACTTTTCGCTCAAAAAATCAACATTAAGAGATCCAACAGTGGTACCATTAATGTGGGTCAATCAAGAAAGGGGTCAGTATTTACCATTGATGCTGCTTCATTATGTTTACCTGATGTCAAAGAAATCAATACTTCCAAGCGTTTGAATGCTTTAAGAACCAAGATGGCAGAACATGATTTAGGAGTTTATATCATCCCATCTGAAGATCAACATCAATCAGAATATGTATCTAGTTTAGATCAAAAGAGAAGTTTTATTAGTGGATTCCAAGGTAGTGCTGGTGTAGCTATTGTTACTAGAGATGTCATGTGTATGAATGAAATTCCAGAAGGATTGGCTGCTTTATCAACTGATGGAAGATATTTCAATCAAGCATCTAATGAATTAGATTTTAATTGGCAATTATTAAAACAAGGAGCCAAAGATCAACCAACTTGGGAAGAATGGACTGTGAATCAAGCTATTCAATTGAGTTTAGATTCCGGTTTGAAAATAAACATTGGGGTTGATCCAAGATTAATTACTAATAAATTATATCAAAAATTTATAAAATTAATTGAAAAAGGTTTAAATGAATCAAAGAATAAATCTGCTAAAGTTGAATTTTTAGCAATTCAAGAAAATTTAATTGCATCAATTTGGGAAACTTTTGAACCAATACCACCAACTATTCCAAATCCAATTAATATTCTTGAATTAAAATTCTCAGGTAAATCAATTAAAGATAAATTATCTCAAGTTCATAATCAAGTATTTAAAACTTCATCTCATATTGAAGGATTAGTTGTAACTGCTTTGGATGAAGTTGCCTGGTTTTTAAATTTAAGAGGTCAAGATATTGAATATAATCCTGTATTTTTTTCATATTTAATCATTACTAAATTCCATGGTACTACCCTTTTCATTGATAAACAAAGATTATCTCCTGAAATATTGGTTTATTTACAATTAAATGATATTAAACTTGAATCTTATGATGATTTTTATCCTTATTTATTAAATTTATCTAAAGAATTTTCAATTAATGATAAACAATTATTAGTACCTAATAATTCTAATTGGGAAGTGATTAGAAATTTAAAATGTTCTTATCATCAAGCTTTATCTCCAATTGAAGAAATCAAATCGATTAAGAATGAAGTTGAATTAGAAGGAGCTAAAATTGCTCATTTAAAAGATGGTAGAGCTATTATTAAATTTTTAGCATGGTTAGAAGATCAATTAATTAATTATCAAGAATTAATTGATGAAATTACGGCTGATGAAAAATTATCTGAATTTAGAAAAGAAGAAGAAAATTTTGTTGGATTATCATTTGCAACTATTAGTGCTACTGGTGCTAATGGAGCTGTTATTCATTATAAACCTCATAAGGGAGCATGTTCAACTATTAATCCTAATAAGATTTATTTAAATGATTCTGGATCTCAATTTTTAGAAGGTACAACTGATACTACTAGAACTGTTCATTTTGGTAATCCAACTTATGATGAAATTAAGAATTATACATTAGTATTAAAGGGGAATATTTCATTATCAACCTTAAAATTTCCTGAAAATACTACTGGTAATTTAATTGATTCAATTGCTAGACAACATCTTTGGAAATGGGGATTAGATTATGGTCATGGTACATCTCATGGTATTGGGGCTTATTTAAATGTTCATGAAGGACCAATTGGAATTGGACCAAGACCAAATGCGGCTCAAAATGCGTTAAAACCAGGACAATTATTATCCAATGAACCAGGATATTATGAAGATGGAGAATATGGAATTAGAATTGAAAATGTGATGTTTATAAAGGAAAGTGGTAAACAATATGGTGGAAAGAAATTCTTTGAATTTGAAACCATTACTAAAGTACCATTTTGTAAGAAATTAATTAATGTTGATATGTTAAGTGAAGAAGAATTAGCTTGGATTAATGGATATCATAATACGATTTGGAATGATTTGAATGAATCATTTGATAAGAATAGTGTGGTTTATAAATGGTTAAGAAAGGAAACCTCCCCATTAATTAGATCTCGTTAATCTTGTATACCCCCTTCCCTCTCACCTTTCACTTAACTATAAAATTATTTTGCATGTCATGTCGTTAATGTTTTGTTTGAATTTTTAAATTTTATAATTTAGTTTAATAGCAATTTATATTGAATATATTTATACATTCTATTAGTTTTTATGTAAGAGAAGTTATGATGATATCTACAAAGGATGAAATCTTATAAGTTATACAAAAGTGATTTACATTAAGCAGTTGATGTGTTAAAAGAGTAGATACATACTGATTTGAATTATAAACAACTGAAATTAACCATTTCCATAGAGTTATTATCTAAACCTACTCATTTATCTACTTTGTTAGTAATGAAATTAACCTAGATCTAAAGTTAAATGGTTAGTCTGCATTGCAATTTCTTCTTCATAACATCAATTTCTTTGAGGTTTTAGGCAATCGGTTATTTAAAAACTTTGAGTCAAAGAAAGAGTGATAAGATAAAAAGAGGAAGAAATTAATGTGGTGATACTTTTAAGGGAGAGGAGAAATAGTTTACCCTTTTTGTTGTTGACCCTTAAACTGTTACACATTTGTAAATTATGATGTGTAATCAATCGATGTTCAATGGATGATAAGAGAAAATATGATTGATCACCATATTATGATTTCGATACTATAGATCTCTAGTGATTGTCAGTACCAGTAGTTTACTCTACAACATAATCATAACTGAATTAAATAAACTAATGGATGATTAGTATCAAATGAATCCTAAATAAAACAGTTATATCATATGATATGTAAGTAATATTAATAGAAACCTTGTAATAAAAGCAGCTCATTTATGAACATATTATATTAACAGGCTTGCTAAGTTACAAGTGCTTGATTAATCATGAAAGTTTAAAAAAGTATTTAAGGAGATTTAAGGATCCTTTATTTAACTTAGACAAATGCGTTTAAACATCATCATTTAAGTTGATAGTATTACTAATCTCTCTTTGTACGTGTTAATAAGTGTTATCTCGACTGGTGAACTGAAATGACATTAGAACAATTCAATATTCATTATACTCTACTCTAGATCTGATATCAAATCATATTACAGTGATAATAATAATAATACTGTATATTTAAAGTTGAGGTATTAGTTGAGAAATGACACGACAAACCTAATGATTGAATTTATCTCAAGTTAGTATAGATTTTGACCTATATAGAAGTCAGTAGTTAGTTTATACGTTGATTACATATATTATGAGATCAAAGAATGTTTACAAAATCGATTTTGATATAGAGGTTTGGCAACATTATGAAATCATCAAAAAGAAGTGATTACACTAATGATATTCATACTATAAGTAGCTTAATAGTATTATAGAAGTCTATTATGAACATTGATCTGATTGATTGGTTTGAAAAAAAGGGGTTGATCAATGATTAACTTCAATAATGACCTTTGTGCTGCCAAATTAAATAATGAGTGGGTCACTAATTGGTAAACCTCTGAGTTGTATCAATCAACTTTTACCCTTTAAATGGGTATATATGATTATAAACTACAGAAGAACTTGTAAATACAATTATAAACTACATTAGAACTAATAAATTATAAATAAATAAACTTATATTAATTGGACTCAACTGGGCTTTCACAACATAAAACGAAAAAACAGAGATGTAATATCTATTCCTAATAGTTAGTCATAACAATCCTAAATATAAGATTAGTATAGGTGAACGGAAATAACCTAAAAATGGGAACACAACTTCTGAAATGGAAAATAAACAACAGATTATCATGAACTTTGATATTGTTGATAAATATAATTTTGAAATTTAAGAATTGAGGAAATTTGATTCCCTTTTTATAATAAAATGGGAATATGTAAATTACACTTATAAGATGATGACTTTTACCACTCTACAAAATGATATTATAGTACTATAACGATAATAATGTATTTATATATACTCTAATGAATGAAACTAAGTAATACGTACTATATCTTAAACTATAAGGGAAATGGATGATACCAACAATTCCCATTGATCTTAGACGGCTTTAGTTTTATAGTTAAACGAAACTCTCTAGAAATAATTAGTACATTTCTTTATAATCCTAAATAAATGATAAGTGAAAATTGGCTTTGAAAATGACCTTGAATTTTTGCTAGACACAATATTAACAGGAGATATATTTGAAGTGATGTATAACCACAAAGAAATTTAAATGAAAAATTTAGATCGTTTTATAGATTGAAGAAAAAAATGAGATTTTTAAAGGGGGGTGGTTGAATGAGAATTGTGTGAAATTGACAGCATAACTCTAGATTACTTCATAATCAATCAATTGTACGGGTATTATCTCTGGTTAAAGTATGTAGAATAATCTATAATCATATAATTGATATGATTGTTCAATCAAATTGATTGAGATGTGAGATGTGGATTGTGTAGATTCAAAAATGACCATTGTGCTGCCAAATCAAATCGAGTGGTAATCCAGTACATTCAAATAAAACAATTGAATCAACTCCCATTACATGGGATGATCAATTTGTAGATGCTCTTATAAACTCTACATTGAACTAATTTAACTTATAAATATATTTTTATATTAAAGAAATAGAATACACAAGAACTTGGGTAATATTGTTGATCATTATTCTTAATAGTTAATAAACTTATCATAAGTATCCTAAATATAATTTATAATAGTTAATACATATAAAGATTTAGCAAGATGTTTCACTTTGCTGTTTGGACTATTTCTTATTTAGTCTTAATAAGTATCATGATTGAAATAACAAATTTAAACATTGAGGAAATTGATTACTCTTTTATAGTAAAAATAATTTTTGACAATATACAAAATTACAATCATTCTACATTGGAAATATAATTTATAATATACTAATAATGTATTCATATACACACTGATCTAAGAAATATTAACTTTAATAAAACCAAAATCAGAAACATCTTGCTAGTTTGACAAAAATAATTAATTATAAAATAGGAATCTTAACAACAGGCTTCAAAGAATCTAAAGTAATAATTAGTACAATTCTTATAGACCTAAATAAGTAATAGTAGTAAGTACATATTGGACAAACTAATTCAACAATAATTTCACTAATTCAAAAATAATTTCACTAATTCTAAACACTTTGGCATTATTAAACCGAGAAGGACCAGTTAATGCAAAGCAAATATCTTCAATTCCTACTAGGGACCATAAATCTATAAATTTTGATGAGAAATTGAGATCCTTTTATAGATTTAAAATGGGAAGGAAAAAAAGGAGATTTTAAGGGGGGTTGATCTAGAAGGGATTTGAAGTATGAATAATCAGTCAATTAATTAGTTCATATGATTGTATTCAAGTAGTTATAATGATCTATAATCATATAGCCTATATGATCTTTCAATCAGTATGTTTGATCTATGAGATGATGATTGTGTAGATTCAAAGATAATCATTATACTGCCAATTAAATAGTTACTTGTATTTCCATAATATGAGATAATCACTATGTACTTACCTCTTACAAACTACATTGAAATTATTGATGTATAAATATTCCTATATTAAATAAATTAACTACTATATTAGCGTTTGATAAATTGCTCAAAAACGGAGCTGGGACCTTACTGTTGTGGTTAGTAACTTAATGATAATTATCCTAAATATAATTTAAATCAGTTAGTAAATTATTATATGGGTGAAAACATAAATTTATCATCTCTTTAAAGGCAGGATCTTTATAACCATTGTAGATAATTTTGAACTTAGATTGATATAAAAATCAAATATGGTGGGAACTTGTCTCCTTTTATACCTGAAACAATTGTTTTGAAAAATGTGTAAATTGATCATAAAGTTCGACAACAAAATATATGATACATCACAATTATGATTTATAGTATAATCTACATGAATTAAATGATTTTAAACAATAATAATAATACTGAGAATGTATTCATATATACTTTAACTAATGAAACTAAGTAATACGTACTTTATTTGATTATTAATATGAACAGGGACATCCATGAAAACCTATTACACTATAATAACAATTAGTAAATTTCTTATAAACCTAAATATGTAGTAAGTATACTTGTAAGACAAAACGAATTATGTTAGCTGTTATCTAGAATGCCAGAGTGCTGGAATAAATCAAGAAACAGAAACACCCATATCGAAAAAGTTATAAAAATATATATTTTGATGAAATCTAATTACTTTTTATACCCACACAAAAAAAATAGATTTTTAAAAGAAGGGGGGGGAGGAGAATTGAATTGTATGGGATTGACAGCACAACTATCAATTACTTCATAATTAATCAATTGTATGTATCTCATTTCTATTCAACGAATACGTAATGAAGCATATTAACATTGTTTATTTAACCATCTGATTAATTTGATTGATGGACAAGGTAATAATTATGTAGATTCAAAAATGACCCTTGTGCTGCCAAAAATTACTAAAGATTCAATAATAGAGCTATTAACAATCTGATCAATTCTTTAATCGTTCAAGATCATACAGACTTTTACTCTAATTCTACAAGTATAATCAAAAATAATAAAGATTTAAAATATACATTGGTTTTAGGAATTAGGAAACTTCATAGGAGGCCAAGTACACAAGAAATGTCCAATAAAATGCTATTTTTAAAAACTCTTTCATATATGATAAAAATTCAAATCACATGCTTATAAGGTTAATGGTAAATCATAAATATGTATATGAACAGTAATAGTATCACAGTATGTTAACTCTTGTATTCAATAGTCATATAAAGAAGGAAGTGGTTAACAGTTTGAATTGAGAGATATATTATTTGCCTTTTTTTTTAATCAGAGAATGGTTTACAAATCTACAGCTATAAATATAAATATAAATATAAATTTAGATATAAAAGTAATATAGTTTGCTGAATTTAATTTATTGATAGATCATCATCATGTTAAAATTATTAACCCTAAATAGTTTTTAAAAGTTAGATAGCTGAAACACTGTCTGTTTCCCACGAATATAATGGTTTAAAAAGTTGCTTAATATTTACATTCCAAAAGAAAAATGACAGTTCAATTTGGATTTTATCTTCCTTTTATACCCTCATTTTCATACATTATTATTATTTAATTCAATTTCTTTTGTACATCTATTAGTAGAATCCTTATGGCGGGAAGAAACAAATATCAGCTTTTTTAAATTACTCTTACTACAATCCCCTTCTATATTTGATTATAAGGTTGAATAATATACTGAAGTGATTCAGTTTAAAATATGTAAATTGAAAATAAAATAATACATACGTAAATACACTTACATCAATATATTTAAAAATAAATAAGCAAGACACAATTTGGCTAGAATGAGTTAGTCTAAATCTCTAAATAGAATCAATATATTATTATAATCGAAACGAATTAAGAAAACAAGTCAATATCAACCAACAGTGGATTGATTAAAAGAAATGAAATATAATTGAAATGTAAAACTTTGGTTTTAAAATTGATCTTTTTTAAAGGGAGCGAAGTCTGAGACAGACAAGTTTCAAAAGTTTGGCAACATAGTCCATTTAATCATCAACAATAATATATTATAACATAGTTTATTTGTATATTAACTAGTGTGATGGAACTTTAATTATATAATTTAGACAATGACCTATTCAGTTTCTTGTAATTATGATAAAAAATGACCCTTTTACTGCTAAAATAATCCAAAAATGTAATACGTTTGAAGGATTTGATTCACTTATTAATCCATATATAAGTTCTGCTTCTTTTAAATAGAATATAGTAAACTCTACAATTGAAATAATAATAAATAAATGTACAAATCATGTATATTAATAATTAAACGGAAATATTGAAACATGTTTAACAATAATGTGGCCTTCAAAATCTATTCGACTGTTCTATCCAAGTTAAAATATGATCCTAAATATATTGATTATTAGTTAGTTAACAAATATATTGCTAGTTATTCAATTGAAAACAGAGGAAGCATAGTCCTATCATCGATGTTCACTTCCTATTATTGATGTGTTAAGAAGAAAGAGATAGGTTTAAAAATCTGAACCATGAGAAATTTGATGATTTTTATACTCTTTTCTTTGAAAATTTTCAAACAATTTATGTTTAACTCAATTACATATTACAATTAACTAATACAATTCTACAGTAAATAAGTAAATAAGATTATAATTTATAAACAACCATGTACATTCAAATTATTGCTAGTTTTCCATTCAAATCGATCTTCAACAAAGATATCTTAAAATAGTTAGTATTGGAAATTTTAAATAGATTTGATAGTTAAACAAAAATAAATCAATATTTCAATCTAGGAATTTCATTCTTAGAGAACAAAATGAAAAAAGGTTGAATTAAAAATTGTTTCAGGAAGTGGGAGATTTATCTTCTTTTATAGTTCACATTTACTCATTTTAAATTTAAATTTATTTTGGTTACTCGTTTTGAAAACTGTTTGACTGATGATGATAGATCAGTTTATAGTCATTGATTTTTGAAATGTAGTTTGTTATAGGGATCTACAATTGATATGATAAGTTAATAATATAAAATGGTTTCAAGTGTTGATACGCTTATAATATACATTCAACGTACAAACTTTGATCCTATAATGTTAGTATTGGTCAATATCTAAATAGAATAAAATAAAATATCACGATATCAAAAATTGAAACTAGTTAGTCGAATGCCACCCAGTCATTCAGATGAATCCTATATATTATTGAAAAGAGTCAGGATGTTAATAATGAATAAAAAGAATCAGATTTTAAAAACATTTAGACAATTTGGTGCTCTTTTTATAGGGGCGACAAGTGAGAATTTTTAATCTATCAAATAAATGGAATGGCAGCCTAACCCATGAAATCAATATAAACTACAGTCCAACCATCAAATATTGAACTTATAAAGGTTGTAACTATACTTTAACCATTTATGATTAACTTTGGTATAATCAGTTTCTAGTAAGAATAAACAGGGAGTAAAATAATCTAAAAAATGACCCTTTGGCTGCCAAACTTTTTGATCAGAGACTTCTACATTATATCACATTGTATTACATGGGGTTATCAAAACCAAAATAGTTTACAATCCACTTCTACAATTGATTGATATAAAAAATTCATTTATTAATTCTGACGAACTTAAATTCAGCCAACTAGGGAAGAAACAACATCACTAAATAGTTAGTAAGAATATTCCTAAATATAAAGTATATTACTAATACAATACTATAAAGGAGACTTAAGGAAACTAGGTGACACTCGTTTTATCTTCCAGGGAGGTATTGAAGAAGAAATCAATCAAAAAAAAATATTTAATTTAGAGAATTTCGATCCCTTTTATACTCATTTCAAAAATGAATAATGCCATCAACCGCCTTCAACAAAAGTTGATTTATGTAAACTAATTTCAACCATCAGTACCATTAGTAAAACTAGTTAATTACATACATTAATGATCATGGATTTAAATTATTTGTAGCTTAAATATATTCTACATTATAAAATTATTGATGATAATATACGTGTTTATATTTATAAGATATATATTCCAATAACAAGTACTGCCTTACTCAAATATATTTATTATGCGATCTAAAGTTAATATTGTTAACCATTAAATAGAAAGTAAGTAAGTCTATTTGATTGATGGCCAAATTCTTCTAAATCACGAAGGTAAACGAATGAAATTAAGTCTTTTTATTGGTTGTAGAAGAGATAAAGAACTAATGGTAGCAAAATTAAAATATGTTGAAGGAGGAAAAAAGGGATACATTTTGATAATTCAGTTTGGCAACACAGCATGACCAAAGTAAATATCAGCGACAATCAATCAATCAATCAATCAACGTATCAATTTATATAGAATGTAGATACGTATTGTAATCATGAGAAGATTCATGACCTATGGCAATCAATTATTAGGATACTACTTTATTCTACAATTTCAGAACTTAAAAGATTATACAATTTATATTAAAATTAAAGGATTATTATCAATAAAAGACTTATACTTTGAAGAAGATACTAGAGATAAGCTAAATAGATTAAAATTATTAGAAGTTTCATTAATTAGATTGAAAATTTGTGAAACATAAATCTACTCCGTGAACAGAACCAAAAGAGATTATTTAAGTAATAAATGTTTTGAATTGAGGATTGTTTAAATTTATCTATAATTGATTTATATATTTAATAAAGTTCAATTTAAATTTGAATTTGAATTAGATCACCTTATTCACTTTTAAGAGAGGAATTTCTACAGTTTAATTATATCATTTTATATATAAACAAATATTAAATTAATCAATAATAACATGTAGATACATACCTAAACAAAAGAAATGGCTATATTAATACACCAATTTAAAGGTCTAAAAAAAGCTAAAATCTAAATGGTAAGTAATATGTATCATAGATAATAAGTTAGTTACTTTGTTATTATCAAATCATACAAAGTAAAGATTTCAGTTTTAGATAAGTTAAGAATCATTCATAATAAGTAGATTTCACCTAATTTCAAGAATTAAACACCTTGTAAGTTAATATATTATCATTCTAAATAGATTCATTTAGTAAATAAACCAATAACCTGCACTATATAATTAACGATATTTCCACGGTGAAAATATTAGACTTGAGTTGAGTTGAATTGAATCATTGAAAGAGAAGTGATCCTTGTTTTGTATTTTTTTAGGCCAAGGGGCGATCACGATTAGATGATCAATGGGAGCAAGGGAGAAATGATTATTGGTAGCGCTTACTTTTATTTTATTAAAATATGATTAACTACTGATATACTAATCGAATAGATATAACTTTCTATTAGAGTTGAAATCTAAGAAGATACTATTTCACAAACTAGCCGAGTGTGTAACTATATTTCCATGGTAACCGATTAACCAGCCATTTATTTCAACTATAATTACATATTATTACATTTATTTGAATTAACTAATAATTCTATAATTAGATACTCCACTCTTTTGAAACTTAAAGCAATTTCTTACTTAAATAGTACAAGCTAACCATTAAGCCATTCAAAGATTAGTCTAGTCCTTCCAATTTCCTCACTTTAAATTTTTTTTAGCTGCGAAAAGACGTACTGATATGTACGTTCCTTCTAGATGGACCCTAACCCTCGAAACTCAGGGCTGGCTAATTTTCTAAAAATGGATATTAACAACAGACTAAGGTAATTATTATTTTTCAATAGGAGTGTAGGATGGAAGTATTATATATATGTTTTGAAATTTTATCGACTTTGGTTAATTACTTACTTTTCTTTACATCAATCGACAGAACATACCTAATAAAGGAATATCAATTAAAATGGAAGTTTTAATCATAATGGATATATAAATGGATCCATATCCAGGTGAGAAAAGATTCCCATCTATATGAATATTCAATCATCAATACATCACTCTTCATTATGGTTTCTATATTTCAAGTTTTCAGCTTCTTATTATCATTAATCTTTGCCGCTCCAATCACTAATTTCAATCAATATTCTCCTGTATTCAGTTTGATTGCCTTTCATAATGGGTCCACATTCACTTATAATTTGGTTTACTTTGATGGGATTGATTTGAAATTACGTTCTGATAATGCGTTATTCTTGGGTAGAATCAATAGTGGAGAAGATTGGGTTTTAAATATTCCTCAGGCTACTCAACCTCCTCCTTCTAGTGTTAATGTCTTAGTGGAAGATGATGGGAAATTATCCAGTACATATAATACTTCTGAAGAAGCTACTTCAGGGTTTGCTATTGCTAATTCATTATTAACATTTGAAAATTCAACTGAATTCATTGCTTGTTCAAATGAAAGTTATCTTGGAGATTATGATATTTATATTGCTGATTCAATTTGTCCTAATAATAGTTCGGGGTTTGATATTGTATTAATGGTTCAACTTGATTCAACAGTTAATTTTAATCTTGAATCGAAGTAATTATATTACATTGTTTGAATTTTTTTTATATTTTGTTATTTGTGTATTATTTCTATTAGAGTAAAAATACAAGAATTATTTAAAAAAGTACATGGATTTAGACAATTTCCTTTTTGATGATACTATTATTTTCAAGACTAATATCTTCTAATTCACTTTCATTTTCCTTTTCGATGCTTTCATCATTACTGCTTTCAACAGCAACGTTATTAACACCTAATTCAGGATAATATCTTCTCTTAATGTAAAAGTTCAGGATATAACCAACAGCAACAATGAATTCCATGGTGGTAGCTAAAACATATTCAAAAGTTACAAATGATGAACTTAAACCTGAAGTAGTATAATTATTGAAATCATAATAATTCATTCTTTGAACATAAATTGATAAAATACCAAAAATACTTACGAGCTGGGTTACACTTTTTTTATTTATAGTTCTATATAATTAAGATACTATTTTCGTAATTCAATTGCCTAATTAGGAAGTCGGCGAACGTATAAAAAGCGCAACTTGGATCAAAACCATATAGGCTTATCAATGATGTAATAGATTCCTTGCTCTAGATGAATGTTTAGAATGTTCCATACCTACATTGTTTCAATTAAAGTTTTCATCTGGTAGTAAATATTGCTTAACGAAACTTTTACTAGATTGATGTTTGTAACTATCATCTATACTATTAATCGTAAAATTTGGTAGCTTACATAATTAATTACAAGTTCTGCAATATAAACTAACATAAACTATTTAATATTAATACGAGATGTAGGAACATGCGCTTCGCTGACCCATCTAAAAATAGCCTAGCATAAACATTGATTAAATGATGTTAATAATAATCAAATGATCTAATCCTTGATCAACCTTAGTTCAGATTAATCTAATCTAAATAAATAAAATGTAACTTGTTGACAAAAACGCAATTCAAATTATTATTCAAAGTAACTACACTTTACACATTCAATAGACCAATTGGTAAATATAATTAACACACACATACAGATTCTTACACATACTAAAATTGTATCGTACCATTTCGAATTATTATTTTTAACGGGGAATCAAAAGTACCTTTTCCCTTAAATAATATCGACATATACGTAAATTATTATTAAATGACATCTTTTTTTTTATATGGAAAACTTTTAATATTCTCCTCAACTTGCCACTTTATGGCTTTAATTCAAATAAGTGCTTCTACTATTAACAATTTAGGAAATATAATATGTACCTTTAAAAATCCCACCCCCCTTCTCTAATTATTCTGATCTCCACATAAGATTAAAAAAACATCCTTACATCGCTCACATGATTAAACATGTGACTAATTTTTTAGAGCTAAATTTTTTTTTTCACTTAGCAAAATGAAGATGAGCTTTAAAGTTGATCTTTAACTAAGAACATGTTCAATCATTATTATATCATTCCAAGCTCATCAACATGGCTAAGAAAATTCAAAGACCATATAAATCAGCAGAATATGTCAATGATGATGTTTCTGATATTGAAGATGAAGAAGAACATACGTTTGAACCTCCAAAGCATTATATAAAATCAAATCCTACTTCATCAACTTCATCAGCATCACAATTTGCCAAATCAATTGGTAATAAACAGCTTTGGTTAATCAAGACCCCAAAGGGGTTCCCTCTTAAGAGTTTGAAACGTTTACCTGTCTCGTTCACATCCACTTCTGTCGTTAAAGATCAATCTCAATTTGAAATTAATAATTTATCATATCAAATTCATGAAGAAATATTTCAAGATGGTGGAGAAGATGTGGTTGAAAGTAAAGATGAACCATATTCTGTGTTTGTCAGTGAAAAGAGAGATGATGATGATGATGTTTATGCCCCATTGAAAGATGTTAAAATCAATAGATTCTATAATATAAGACAATTAATTAATATTCCAAATATAGATTTAGATAAAGTTGTGATACCACGAGAAAATGTGGAAAAGATTGATCATTTAAGAATGAGACATTTCCCAACTGGTTATGGATCCAATGATTTCGAAGAAGCTAGAGATGTTAATGATGATATTGCAAATGGTAAAGTTGTTAAAAAGGTTAAACTTGAAAAACAACAAGATGATGAAATTCCAGTAACCCCAAAGAAGAAAGAAAAGAAGGATAAAAAGGATAAAAAGGACAAGAAAGATAAGAAGGATAAGAAAAGTTCAAAGGTTAAAAAGGAAAGAATTGATTAAATATAGTGTTTATTTTCTCTATCATAACATAACCCTTGCATATTTTAGAAACACAAGAAATGACCTATAGAAATCTCATTCCTTGTACTTGCTCTTAAAAGTATATATATATATTGTATAATAAACTCACATAATTCATATTTAAAATAAGTTGCAATGTAGAATTTGATGTAGATGTCATTTTGGTGTAAAAAGATTTCAAATCGCAGAATTGGAACCAGAAGAAAAAATTGAGAAGAAGTACCACAAATATAATTAATGTGTGAAAGTCAATGAATACAGCTCTATAGATATACTCATTCCTTCTACACATCATGGGTTCATCAGCTTCAAAGTCTTCCTCGAGGAAGTTAACCAAAGTACTATCTGATACACAATCTCAGATCGTACCTAAAATTAATAGAACTACTAATATAAATCAATTACCTCCAATAAAGTTACAACAAGAGTTTGAACAACAACAACAACAACAACAACAGCAACAGCAACAAGAGCAAGATAACGTTGATCAAAGTTTCCAAAGTTCAAATAAACCATCTAATGTAAAGTTTGATGCTAAGCTGTTAACTTCAAAATTAAATAAAAAGCATCAACAATCTCAACAACTTTTTCAACCTGGTAAAGATGGTCAAGATCCTCATTTCACAGGAACATCAACTTACGATACCAATTCTACCTCCATTAAAGATCAAAGTTTCATAGATTCAATCACAAGATTAGGTAAACAGATACATTCTACGTCGATGACTTCACCAGTTAATATTAAAGAATCAATGGCATTAAAACAATTAAAACATAGAAAAGAAATATTCAATCAAGGAGAACAAGAATTATTACTATCGAAGGATCCTAATTCCTTAACTGATAAAGAAAAACTTTCCATAAGTGATAGGTCCAATAAAGAGATCATCCGTACGATGGTTCATCCTCGTACTCTTGTTGAAATCGTGAATGATTTACATGATCCTCGTGTTGTATCTAAAGGTTCAATCGCTTTGGATTATCAATTACATCCTAATTTTGTCAATGAATTAGGAATGAGATTTAAAGTGGCGAAGAATATGGTGGTTATGGACGAAGCACTTAAAGATGGTGAAATTGGTCATAAGGCAAGTCCAGTAATCAGACAGAAAGTTAATCCAGATCAAGAAAAGATAATGCCACAGAAGAAAGATAATAGTATTAATAGTCAAGATGAAAATGAATTTCATACCGAAGAAACTATGGATAATCTCAGACTTAAGAAATTGAAGGATAGAATTAGTTTAGATGATTAAGAAGAAAAGTTTTGCAAATGATTAATGGTAAATAGATAGGTTTGTACATAGTTTTTTAATATCCCCATCAAATATTTATTTTTGATAGTTTGTCGTCACCTCTATTACAGATATTCAAGTAGTTACGCTGTGTAAGACAAAAAGGTCTTTATAGACATGTCTTTCTAAATTACGACACGCATTTTTTTGGCATCACAAAGTTCCCAATATGGAAGTCCATGCAACAGCTTCAAGCATATAAAATCTAACTGTAAAGCTTTTATTTCATCTTTCTTTCAATAAACAACAATAGTCTAAATGAATCTACTTTACGATTATAATATCATTGACAGGTCAGTCAAATTTGTGATAGGCCATTTGATGGCAGATCCAGATTACAATTACTTTAACAATCTTACTGAAAATCAGTTACAGGAAACGTATTGGCAGGAACTAATGGAAACAAACGAACCTGAAGAACTGATTAAAATACAATATGAAGGAGATAAAGTGAAATCTAAGTTCAATTTGACTCTCGAAAGAAGAAAGCTAATATTGTTGATATTCAGTTTCCATAATATTTCTCCTGCAAATTATTTTAGTTGTTTCATCAAAGAATATATTACCAGTGAAGATTATGAGTTTGATCTAACCGATATCATTGCAGAAGGTTTTAAGTATATCAATAACGAAGGCTTTAGTTATATTGAAACTGAAGTGAAACGTAGAACAACGGAAAGTGAAGAATTGATTATCGAATCAATCCAAAAAGCCATTAAAAGCCTTTTTAGCATATCCTGGACTTTGAAGATTCCAATCCTGTTAGGAATCTCAACTGAAAATGAATCCACTGGAGCAATAAAGCTGACTTCAAAATCAAAGTTTACTTACATTTCCGGGAATATATTTGAAGATCATTTCCAAATTGAACAGAATTTTGATGAATCAGATAATGGTGAAATCCCAGATGCGTACTTAGACCTTCTAATTGCAGATTTCAAAATTGATGCTTATTTGTTAGCAAAATTTACTAATATTGGGTTTGAAATAGGACTTTTGGATGTTGAAACTGAAGCATCAGTTTCACATATTCTTTATCAATACGTTCTTAAACATACAGGGCTTATATTAAATGCAATTTTTTCTGAAAAGGAAAGACAGAGAACTATTACTATGCTACTGAAATTTGGTATAGATCTAAGAATAATACCAAACTATGGATTTGTTAAGAGTGACAATAAGACTAAACTAAGTGTTCCGATTGAAATTAAGAACGGTAACATATTTGATGCTTACAAAAGCAGAAAGCTGAATCCGAAGAAGTTTTTATCATTATTCAATCAGGTTGTATTCCAGTTAGCTAGTTATGGTTCAAATATAGGTATCGCATTAGATTTGGAATCAATATTTTTAGTCCAATTGAGAGCTAATCAGGATTCATCAAGATCAAAAAATTCTGATGGTGGTCTGTATTTCTTGAATTCCAGAGTTAAATGCATGAAACACTTCGAATCGAAGTATAACTCTAAGATTATTATTCTTATTCTCTTACATAATACCTTCAAAACCTTAACTAATGAGGTTGCAGAATCTATAAAGAATATAATGAAAAAGTTTAAATTACCTGAAGAAGATAAGACTTTGGTGAAACAATGGCAGCTTGATTTTTTAAGGTCGGATTGGATATCTAGATTTCAAAATTATGTACTAAATGAGGATGGAGATTACGTTCATCCTATTGAGAAATCAGTTATCATTCCAGGAAAATGTTTTAGAGGCACTGAGATGATCAATTGGAATACTCCAACATTAAAGGAAGAAGATTTTGAAATTGGCGAAAGCTTGCATCCAGAATCGAAAACACTGAGTAACTATATATATCTTTCCACAGTTTCAAAGGTGAAGTATAAAGGAGTTCCGAACAATAAAAATGGACTTGTGTTGAAAGTTTACAATCCAATTATGAGTCCCCAACAAGGAGTAATGCCCAAATACGTATTTTTAGAAACATACTCTTGTATTATCAGTTCTTATCTTTTGGAGGTTCAAGCTTATAACACGGTGAGTCATGCAAGTCCACTTGGTATATCAGAGGATAAATCCTCAGTTGATAACACCTATCAAGGAGTAAATTACATTCCGCACCTTTATCAAACAGGCTTCTGTGAATTCAAAAATGCTGCTGAATTTCAGGGGATGTATTTATTACAGGAATTTATAAAACCAGGAAAAGAATTGACAGGGGAAGAATTATTCGAAAAGGCATCGATCGCTTTAACTGACATCCATGCTCATGGTGTCTTGCATGGTGACGTTCATCCTGGAAACTTTATCTATAACTCAGAAAAGGATCGTGTATTCTTTATTGACTTTGGATTCCTGCGGATCCTTAAATTCAGAAATTTCAAACCTTCTCAAGAAAAGAGTCTTAAGATAAAGGAAATGATGGATTTGGCAAAGGCTTGTGGTGTTCGAGGTAATAATCAAGTTCAAAAACTTGAATCTATTAAATAGTTTTTATCTCTTTATATATATAATACTTTTTTTGTTATCTGAGACTTAAAAAAATTGAAGGATAACATTGCACTACTTGTAATACAAAGTGACTATGGGTAATTGATTGTATTGATAATTAGATATATTATGCTAACAGTATACATGATATTTTTGATAATAAATAGGTGGTGGTATAAAAGGGAGACAAAAGAGTAATCGTTTCGCACCACAAAATATTTTAGTGACTCTCCAAAGCTTTCCCAATTTGGAAGTCTCATGCAACAATTTCAAATTAGAAAATCGAAGTCTAGAGTTTATTTCATCTTTCTTTCTTTCAATAAACTAATGAGTCTTGTATCGCTTTTAGAATATGAGATCATTGACAAGTCAATGGAATTTGTGGTCGATCATTTGATCGCAGATCCGAATTACAATTACTTTAACGACACTATTGAGAATCAGGCACAGGAAAAGTATTGGGAGGAACTTTTGGAAATAAAAGAACCTGAAGAACTGAATAAATCTGAAATACAAAATGAAGGAGATGAAGTGAAATCTGATATAAAAGAATCCAAAAAGTTCGATTTAACTCTCGAAAGAAGAAAGTTAATAGTGATGATATTCAGTTTCCATAATATTTCTTCTAGAAATTATTTTAGTCGTTTCGACAAAGAATATATGAAGAGTGAAACTTTTGAGCTTGACATTGCCAAAGTCATAAAAGCAGGTACCCGTCATATTGCTTCTGAAATGGAACGCAGAATAAAGGAAAGTGATAAATTGAATATCGAATCAATCACTGATTGTGTTGAACACCTTTTTAGCATGTCCTGGACTTTGAAGTTACCGATTCCATTAAAAATCTCAAATACGGCCTTAAAAGATGGATCAATAAAGCAGAATTCAAAATCAAATTTCACTTACACGATTCGAAATATATTTGAAGACCATTTCCAAATTGAACAAAATATTGTTGAATCAGATGATGGTGAAATTCCGGATTCATACTTGGATCTTCTAATTGAAGACTTCAAAATTGATGCTTATTTGTTAGCAAAATTTGATGATATCTCGTTTGAACAAGAAAGGTTTCATATTAAAAATGAATCAACAGTTTCACAAATTCTTTATCAATACGTGCTTAAACATATAGGAGATATATTAGATTCAATTTTTTCTGAAAACCAAGAGGATAGTATTATTGGAGTGACAAAGGAAGTTGGTATAGATCTAAGAATAATACCAAACTATGGATTTGTTAAGAGTGACAATAATACTAAACTAAGTGTTCCGATTGAAATTAAGAACGGTAACATATTTGATGCTTACAAAAGCAGAAAGCTGAATCCGAAGAAGTTTTTATCATTATTTAATCAGGTTGTATTCCAGTTAGCTAGTTATGGTTCAAATATAGGTATCGCATTAGATTTGGAATCAATATTTTTAGTCCAATTAAGAGCTAATCAGGATTCATCAAGATCAAAAAATTCTGATGGTGGTCTGTATTTCTTGAATTCCAGAGTTAAATGCATGAAACACTTCGAATCGAAGTATAACTCTAAGATTATTATTCTTATTCTCTTACATAATACCTTCAAAACCTTAACTAATGAGGTTGCAGAATCTATAAAGAATATAATGAAAAAGTTTAAATTACCTGAAGAAGATAAGACTTTGGTGAAACAATGGCAGCTTGATTTTTTAAGATCGAATTGGATATCTAGATTTCAAAATTATGTACTAAATGAGGATGGAGATTACGTTCATCCTATTGAGAAATCAGTTATTATACCAGGAAAATGTTTTATAGGTGCTTCAAAGATAAATTGGGATACTCCAGAGTTAAAGGAAGAAGATTTTGATATTGGCGAAAACATGCATCCAACACCGATCACACTGGCGAATAATGGATATTTTTCCAGGGTTTCGAAAGTGAAGTTCAAAAGAGTCCCAAACAATAAAAAAGATCTCGTTTTAAAAGTGTATAATCCAGCCATGAGCTCTCCTAGAGGAGTCATGCCCAAATACGTATTTTTAGAAACATACTCTTTCATTATCAGCTCTTATCTTTTGGAGGTTCAAGCTTATAACATGTTGAGTCATGCAAGTCCACTTGGTATATCAGAGGATTTATCCTCAGTTGATAACACCTATAAAGGAGTAAATTACATTCCGCACCTTTATCAAACAGGCTTCTGTGAATTCAAAAATGCTGCTGAATTTCAGGGGATGTATTTATTACAGGAATTTATAAAACCAGGAAAAGAATTGCCAGGGGAAGAATTATTCGAAAAGGCATCAATCGCTTTGAATGACATCCATGGTCGTGGTGTCTTGCATGGTGACGTTCATCCTGGAAACTTTATCTATAACTCAGAAAAGGATCGTGTATTCTTTATTGACTTTGGATTCCTGCGGATCCTTAAATTCAGAAATTTCAAACCTTCTCAAGAAAAGAGTCTTAAGATAAAGGAAATGATGGATTTGGCAAAAGCTTGTGGTGTTCGAGGTAAAAATAAAGCTCAAAAAACGTGAATCTATTAAATAGTTTTTATCTCTTTATATTTTTAATACAAAGTTTGCTTTTTTTGGTATCAGAGACTTAAAGTAATTGAAAGATAATTTGGAGAGGCATTGATTGCACATAGCTTTTTAATTTCCGCATCAAGTATTTAATTTTATTACCGTTTCACGTCATCTATATCCCCAGGGAAGTAGTTTCACTATCTAAGATTGATGGAAAAAGACATGTAAAATACGATGTTTTGCACCACAAAATACATCCATTTAAAGTTTCCCAATTTGGAAGTATCATATATTTTTGCTGCCATTGTGCAACAAACATAACAAGAAATTATATAAAGTCAAACATAATTATCTCTTTAACTTTATATGCCTTTTCAATAAATAAACATTACCACTATCAAAATGAATCTCAAAGACCTTTATGATGAGGATATTATTAACAAGTCAACAAGATTTGTGATTGATCATTTGATCAATGATCCAGATTACAATTATTTCAACAATACTATCCAAAATGAAGAACAAGAAAGGGTTTGGGAGGACTTAAATAAAAGTCCCAAAGTGAATGATGATAATTTTAACTTTGATTTGACTCTTGAAAGAAGAAAATTAATATTCTTAGTATTCAGTTTTCATAATATATCTACTTCGAATTATTGTCGTTATTTTGACAAGAAATACATTAGCAGTACAGGATATAAGAATGATATCCTAGAAGTAATTGAAATGGGTAAATTAATTCTTAGTAAATTCAAGACAAATGAGATACCAATTACAATAACTGTAACTAACCTTTTTGGTGTATCGTGGTGCTTGAAACTACCCATGCCTTTGAGAATTTCAGATGAAATTAAATATGACGATAAACAAAAGGACCCAGCAGTTACTTCCAAGAAAGAAAATTTATTTTTAACAAATCAATTTAGTTATATTGATCTCTTTGAATCTCATTTTCAAGTTGAACCTCAAATTAAAGTAGTAAATGATAGTGAAATCCCTGAAGCCTACTTGAATGATATCTCTGCAAACTTCAGAATAAATAAAACTTTATTAGAACATATTGAACCTATCAATTTTCAGGAACCAAAATGTGATGATGTTGTGAATGTAACAGAAGCATCATCTTATATTGACAAATTCATTCTATATCCAGCATTTAAACTATTAAATGGAATATTTAGTGAACACAACAGGAATAAGATTATCAGAATTGAGAAACAACTTGGTTTAAATCCACAAGTAAAAGCTGACTTCACCATTGAATACAATAAGAACAACGCCAACTTTACAATTCCCATTGAAATCGAAATAGCAGGTATATCAAAATCGTACGAAATGAGAGATATGGAAAATGAAAATAAATTCGATGAAATATTTGAAGAAATTGTTTATCAAATGATTAGTAATAATTCAACCATTGGATTTGGGATTGATTTGGAATGTCTATTAATAATCGAATTGGAGGATTTTACTAACGAATCGAGACTAAATTGCCGTATGAGATGTTTGAAATACGATCAATCTAATCAAAATATAAACATTGTAATTATATTACTATCTAATCAACGATTCAAGAAATGTATAACAGAAAATGAGAAGAAATAAAAGATTCGGTAAGAACTTATAGGGTTTCATATAAAACATATCCTTCTAGGATTAAACAACAAAGTTTCAATTAATAAATTTAATTTTGCAACATTGTCGTTGTAAATTTCAAAGGTTAAATTATTTAGAGTACAAATGGAAAAAAAATGTGATGACCTAATATACAGTTCTCAGCAGAATGTCGTAGGTCAGGTAATTTTTGCAGTCTAGCTATCCTAACAGAGTACAGAAAAAAATAGCGTTCCTATGAGTGATTAATTTTCTTCCAAGCTTTGTTGTTAATTTCTAGAACATTCGAATAAAATGTAGTTAAGAAGAGAATCGAGTACGTCTCTTTAGATTTAAATTTACTGATAACACTAATTTTCAATTAATCAAGTTTCTAAAATATAAACTAGTATTTAATCAATATAAATTAACTATGGAAATGCCTAACAAACTTGCGCCATGTGTCATCTCTTACAGCGTATTTGTAAATTTATTGATCTCGAATTCAATTGACTTAACCTTAGTAATTTAATTTAAGTACAGACAGCTTAAAGTTAATCTGCACCAGTGAATTAATAAACACCCTTCTACAAAATGCAAACCCCAATGACATGTAATTCAATATTGGGTTGGAAGCATTTAATTTCAAAGTGTTTTACATTTGATTTAGTGACATTAGCCTGAGAAATACTTAATTTATTGAATGTTTCCCAATTTGGAAGTCTCAAACATTTTGCTTCAATTATGTAACAACTTGAAACATAACTATGAACTATATAAAATATATAAAATGAAAGGCTAATGTCCAACATAAGATTTTTATCCTCTTTCAATGAACAAACGAACGTACCTTAATATCATAATAGTCTAAATGGATCTCAAGGACCTCTATGATAAGGATATTATTAACAAGTCAACAAGGTTTGTGATTGATCATTTGATCAATGATCCAGATTACAATTATTTCAACAATACTATCCAAAATGAAGAACAAGAAAGGGTTTGGGAGGAATTAAATAAAAGTCCCAAAGTGAATAACGATACCTTTAACTTTGATTTGACTCTTGAAAGACGAAAGTTAATATTCTTAGTATTCAGCTTTCATAATATTTCTACTAAGAATCATTATCGTTACTTTGATAAGAAATATATAAGTAGTTTTATATTCTTGGATGATATTGAGGAAGTATTTAAAACAGGTTTTCTGATTTGTGATGAAGTCTTGCTTGATATAAAACAAGAAAGAAATCAAAATGGAATCCCAATTCGGAAATCAATCCTAAGGGCTACATCTTACCTTTTTGGAGTTTCCTGGTCTTTGAAATTACCCATGTCTTTGAGAATTCCTCTTGTGCCTGATCCTAATGATAAATCATACCCTGCATTCTATTACAATTCAACACTGTCATCAGACAATTTGGTTCCTGAAATATTGGAAGATTATTTCCAAGTTGCACCAAAAAATAATGTTGAAATATCTGATACTTTCTTTGAAGATTTAATTGATAACTTTAGAATTGACATCGATTTATTACAGCGTATTGGACTTTTAGGCTTTCAAGATTCACCGGGACCTGTTAGGAATAAAGCAACGGTATCATCTTATATTAAAATTTTTATTTTCTCTCCTACTAAGAACATATTGAATGGGATTTTCAGAATGTCTAAAAATGACAATAAAACTATACTTCTTTCACAACATGATGGTTTGCATCCAGATGTACCATCCGACTTTCTCTTTATAGATTCTAAAACTAAATCAAAAATAATTCCTATCCAAATCAGAATTAGAGGAGTTTCTGATGCATATGAATCTAGAAATGATCATAATCAAACCTTTTGTGAAATTTTTAATCAAGTTGCTTATCTGATGATTACCAATAATTCTAAATTAGGATTTGTCATGGATATGGAATGTATATTAATTGTTCAATTTGAAGATATCAGACCTTTAACTAGAAGAAAATGTTTCAAGGATAATATGTTTCACATAAACTGTCGTATGAGATGTATAAAGTATCTTGAATCAAATTATAGCATAGTCCTTCTTTTAACATTATTAACAAGTCATTATTTTACCAACATACCTAGAAATCAACTTTCACATATGAAAACTTTATTGAAAACTTTGGAAATGTCTATTGAAGATAAATTGGCTGTTAAAGCTAATTATTTCCATGAGATTAGATTTGAAATTTAATCATAGCTAGCTCGACGAAACGAGAGATATAGAAAATGAAAATGAATTGGATGAAATGTTTGAAGAAATTGTTTATCAAATGGTTAGTAATAATTCAACCATTGGATTTCGAATTGATTTCAGAATGCTTATTAATAATCGAATTGGAGGAATTTACTAACGAATCGAGACTAAATTGCCCTATGAGATGTTTGAAATACGATTAATCCAATCAAAATATCAACCTAGTAATTACATTACTTTCTAATCAACGATTCTACAATGTATGTATCTAGATAAAATAAAAGGTAGAGTAAGAGCTTGTGGGGGTTTCTCATAAAAGGCATCCAATTAGAGTTAACCGCCAAAGATTGAACTAGTTTATATTTTGCAACAATGGTCTTCCCTCGGATGTTTGACCTCGCATACACTACCGAAATTGTGTGTTTCATAAGAGAAGAAGACATGACTTTTACCGGAAAGCTAAGGATTACAAATAATCAACACAAGGTTGTATACCATGATATTATAGGGTTAAATGATTATGAAAGAAGATACGAAGTTCGATATCAACAACCCAAGCATATGATTGGTTCAGATATGAGTTTTAGGGGGTAAACCTTGATTACAAATTGACAAATTAGAGGTTTGTTAAGCCATATGATTACTTAATACTAAAGCAAGCAATAGTTGTATTACAAATAGAGTATACTTTCTGTTGCAGCCTCCATTCTCTCTCTCTATTTATCGCTGAGAATCTCAGTTATACCGATCCCAACTCAGACCACTGGTAAAATCGGATAATTAGCGGCAAATCAAACATATTTATAGTGGTGTTACAACTATTTCGGTATAGCTTATTAATACCCTAAAATTCAGTGTCATCAAAATTAACTTAAAGCCATCATTAATGGTATGAAATTTCTTTTTTTTTGATTGTCCGCGCTTTTAAGCTTTTCTCGGGTATAACCCAAATTGGGTAAAATGCTAAAGATTACCTCAGCGAACAATTTTATTTTTCCGTGTTTCGTTAAATTTCGAATTATTAAGCAGTATGGGTTGTGTGCAGGACTGTGGAAATGTGATGGCTGTCAAAAATTGTATTATGCAATGTCGATTTTCACAGTAATATAAATAGAATTTCAAATCCCATAATCTGAGATATTGAATTGAGAAGTTAAAGTTATTATATATCATTCACAATATTTAATATCATTAGAAAATATACTACTATGACTGCTACTAAGGGTGTTCCATTAAAAGATACTACTGTGTTTAAAACCATTAAAGTTGGTAGAAATGAATTAGCTCATAAAATCGTTTTTGTTCCAACTACTAGATTTAGAGCTTTAAATGATCATACTCCATCTGATTTAGAATTGAAATATTATGGGGATAGATCTCAATATCCAGGATCTTTAGTTATCACTGAAGGTACTTTTGTTTCTGATCAAGCTTCTGGTTATCCAAATGTTCCAGGTATTTTCACTGATAGTCATGTTAAAGGTTGGAAACATATTACTGATAAAGTTCATGCTAATGGATCTTTTATTTCTACTCAATTATGGAATTTAGGTAGAGTTGCTAATCCTCAAGTTTTTAAAGCTAAAGGGTTAGATATTGTGGCTCCATCTCCTGTTTTTGAAGATGAAAAAGCTGAACAAGATGCTAAAGATGCTGGTGTTAAATTAAGATCATTAACTACTGAAGAAGTTAAAGATTTGGTAGTAAATGTTTATACCAATGCTGCTAAAAAAGCCATTGAAGCTGGATTTGATTATGTTGAACTTCATTCTGCTCATGGTTATTTATTAGATCAATTTTTACAACCAGTTACTAATAAAAGAACTGATCAATATGGTGGATCTATTGAAAATAGAGCTAGATTAATCTTAGAATTAATCGATCAATTATCTGAAGTAGTTGGTGCTGATAAAGTTGCCATTAGAATTTCTCCATGGGCAACTTTTGGTCATATGTTAGCTCATAAAGATGAAGTTCATCCTTTAACTACTTTTTCATATTTATTACATGAATTACAAAAGAGAGCTGATGCTGGTAAAGAACTTGCTTATGTCTCCATCGTTGAACCAAGAGTAAGTGGTATTATTGATGTTGCAACTGAAGATCAAGCTGGTAATAATGATTTTGTTTATCAAATTTGGAAAGGTAAAGTCATTAAAGCAGGTAATTTTACTTATGATGCACCAGAATTTAAATCTATTATTGAAGAAACTGCTGATGATAGAACTTTAGTTGGTTTCTCAAGATATTATATTTCAAATCCTGATTTAGTTAATAAATTAGCTAATGGATATGAATTAAATCCTTATAATAGAGATACTTTCTATAATAAAACTAATTGGGGTTATAATACTTATAGAACTCATGATGAAACTACTATTTTCAATGAAGAAGAAGAAAATAAAGTGGTTGCTCAAGCCATTAAAGATTTAAAAATCTAAATTTATCACGCCTTATAGAATTATATATATATATATGATATAAATACCTTTGTATTATAGTAACTATATTATTGCGGTAAGGATGTAGATATTTTTGGTTATACCACATTTTTTTCAGTATCAATATCAATATCAAAATCCGGGGTCGCTTTAACTATTTTTAATTAACTGTTCTTCTATAGGACGACAACATGTCAAAGTTAACTACTGCTAAAGAAGTATCCACTTTCCTTTCTAAATTCACTCCATGTGATGCTTCAGATGCGTTAAATAAAATCGGTATCAAACATGGTGGATTCATACCTAATTTAATTCAAAGATCTGCTATTTCATCAACATCAGTAGGTAAAGCATATACGGTCTTATATGCTCCTAAATCAGATCCCAGACCTGAGATTAAAACATCATATATCGATCAAGTCCCAGAAGGTAGTTTTGTGGTGATTGGAGTACCATTAACTTGTCAATCGATTGAAGCTCCTTATAATAAAATCAATAATGCCTTATATGGAGGATTAATGTCGACTCGAGCCCAATATTTAAAAGCTAATGGTACGGTTGTATTGGGTAGAATCAGAGATTTGGATGAACATCAAGATTTACAATATCCTGTTTGGTCATATGGAGTTGGTACGAGTGCTCCAGGTCCCTTAGTTAAATTAGTAGGGATAAATGTTCCAATTGATGTGAAAGTTAATAGTATTAATGAACCGTTTGAAGTTATAACTATTAATCCAGGTGATTATATCATTGGAGATAAGAATGGAATTGTGAAATTAGATGATGATGATAAGTTAGCTGAAGTGTTAGAATATATTCCAAAGAGAGTTGAAGCTGATACTAATGTGAGTAATGATATTAAGAAAGGCAAACCTGCCAAAGAATCTCAAAATTTTTGGAGAGGTAAGATTTAGCTGACATGGAGTATCCCTTACATATCATCCATTACGTTCCTACTTTAGACACACCTCTGTAGATGATTTTGTAGATGATTATTTATTATATATATATGTTAAAATTACTGATTAACTATGGCTTATATATTGCGGTGTGGATCTCACTCCTCCTCGTTATCACCTCCACAAAAATTATTGGCGTCATAAAAAAATGGCAACCAAAAAGATGAAATCAATCGATCCATCAAACCTATTTCCATTCCATTCAGCCATCACCATTTCAATCCATCTAAACAATCACTGTGGAAGATGCCTTTGGAACTAGAAGGTACGAGCGATACTCCTATTGATGATGATCAAGATGTGTTTTCTCCTTATCAGGATCTTTCAGATTTAAGAGTGTCTCTTATCGGTAACAAGGATCTTAAATTCAAATTGGTAGGAGATATTAGATTCATCAAACAGTTGGTGGATGAGTTCAATAGTCTGATCTTAACTATTATCTCGCCAGCTTCTTCATCAGCATCTGTTACATCTCCAACTTCCACATCATCTCCCTCTAATATCTTTAAGGATTGTCAGTTTTTACAAGAATTAGAAAAGAGAGCAGTGATTATTAATATCCTTTGTTCATTCATCACAGAAGTTAATACTAAGAAGTACTCTAATATCACTATATGCTTAGAATCATTAGAGAAGGTGATCAATCCTATTATTGAATTATTAAACTATTTCATTCGTAAATTCATTACTAATATCGATTATCAACAAACGATTCAATATCAACAATTATTACAAAATATTGAAAATTTAATGAATTATTGTTTGGATATCTTTTTATCTCTTTCAAATATTAGAAATCATAATATTGATTCTGAAAAATTATGGAGATTCATTACTTCTTTATTAATCATTACTGATTATACTAATAATAGTAATGCTACAACTCATCAACCTTCAAGTCTTGTCATTGATACGTCATTGTTAATTAAACTGTTGAAATTGATTCCGATATTATTATCAGCTAATAGATTATCCACTAATTGTCTTATGACTTTGATAACTGCTGTTTTGAAACGTCTTTCAAATGAATGTAATGTGATTATTGATAGTCATTTCCCTCAAATTTCTCAAGATACTGATATCTTACATCAATTGGCATTTGAAGATGTGAACTTACCAAATATTGAATTAAATAAAACCATCTTAAAATCAAAAGTGAATTTGAATTTATTAGTGGAATTAATGACTTGTACAGCTCAAATCTTTAGTTACCTGAAACAAAAGGATTATTCGGTATTATTGACCTCATCATCAAGTTCAAGTTCAAGTTCAAAGATTTCGGCGGTAGTATTATCAGTTAAAGTATATCTTTCATTACTATTATTAGTCAAATATGATGATAATCGAAGATTAAGTTTAATCGCTTTAAATTTGATTAGTTTTTATCTTAATAATTTAAGACCATCCAATGAAATTGATGATCAATTGATATTTAAAAATTATAAGAAATTGTTTCCAAAGATTATTGAAATGTTAGATTTAGAAGATGATTCAAGTTTTATAAATAGTCTTACTTCGAATGGTAAGTCTGATCTGTCTAAGAATGCGATTAAAAAGATTCCTAATCAATTACCAGCACCAGTTTCGAGTAATATCATCTTACCCATGTATTTATATTCACCAGCTCGAATTTTATCTGATTTATGTGCACAATATCCTTTATTAAATGATAAGATTAAAGATTCAAATGTTGATCTTAAAATAGTTAAGAAATTAGAAATTCAATTTAAACAAAGTCAATTATTAAAAATTCTTAAAATCTTAAAGAAAAATTCAAAACATGGTAAAGTTATAGTTGATTTTACAATCTTATTAAGTATTTTAAATGATGAAGATAATGAAATTGCTGATCTTTTATTATTATTGAGTGTTTATACTTCTACCATTGATGAATATAAAACTCGAGTTATATCTGATCCTAATGATATTCATAAACGAAATGGTATCATTCAAATCGTATTTGATATCGTGGATAATTTTAATTTCTTATTATCCCAAATTGAATTAATTTATAAAATTTTAAAACATAAATCATCATCATCCATCCTTCAAAATGATGCTCCTTGGTTTGGAAGAAATTTAGGTATGATTATGGCTATTGTTGATAATCCAATTCATACCAATTGTTTATATTTCATTCGCTCATTATCGCGAGCTTTGAAGCAAATGAGAACATTCTTTGTGGAATGTAATAGTTTAAAAAGTACCTTAAATGATGATGCTTCGAAAAAGACCAATGGAGGATTAATGTCTAATTTATTACAAATTTTAAAATCCTTTGAAAATATTGATATTATTAATAATTTCTTAAATAATCGATATTTAAAAATTGATCAAGATATTGATTTAGTTGATAAAAGAAGTAAATTCAATCAATGTCAAATTATAAATAAATCACTTATCCTTTGTTTATTTGCTAATTTGGTGTTAGAATTTAGTTCATTCAAACCTATCATTGTCAATAGTAATAGTTTCTTACCCAGTTTAGAAACAATTTATCGTCGTCATAATAATGTTGATAAACGTAGAGTTAAATATTCGATTTCCGATATTTATCGTGCTAATACGATTCAATTGAACGTATTACAAATCTTAAGAAGTTATATGTATAATGAAACCAATGTGAATAAGAAGGATGTCTTATCATATTTCCCCTTGGATGAAATTTTACTTAATACCCTATATGGATTAATTTTTGATGATGCAAATGAAAGTGAACATTATATTAATGAGAATAATGAAGATGAAGATGAATCAACGAAGAAATTATTACAAGAATTAAGACATTTGAAATTAAAAAAGAAATTAAGAGCATTTAATATTATTAGAAATTATACGGCTGGATCACCTAATTTTAATAATAATTTAATTGAAAATTATGAAACTTTATTCATTAAAAAGTATCCTCAATATAAATTACCTTCTAAATGGCATGAATTTTTAATATTAAATCTTACTAGTATTAATATCTTTCCTGAACGAAAGAAATATGATATTGAAGAGAAGAATATTTATGATGATGAATATCTTAGTCGATTATTACTTAATCGAGATTTTGTGGAATTAATAGTGGAAATTAATTATATTGAAGATAATAGATATATGCTGTTACAAGTGATTCATAAAGATTTATTTCCTCATGAAAAATTATTAAAGATTTGGTTAAGATTATTATCATTTCAAATTTCAAAGAAAGTTTCAAATAAATTAAGTTTAAATGAAAAAATTACTGTTAATGATAATTTAAGTGAGATTAAATTATCTATTGTGGGTATTATTGTGAATTTAACCTGGAGACATTCTACATACTCGTTTAAAGTTCATGATACTATGAGTTATAGATTATTTGATTCAGTACAAGGTTCACAATTAGTAGTTGGTACTGGTACTGGAGTTGGATCAACCACCACAGGTGGTGGAAATAATAGACGACTTTTATTAGAAGATACAAGTGAGGAAGTGAAAGGGAATGAAACTGCGGATAAAATTGAAGGATCTACACCTGAAAAGAATGCAGATGAATTAACGGTTAAAGATCGAGCTGAAATCTTACAAAAATATGGATTTGAAGATGTGATTATTCGATTAATAACTCAATCAGGTAAGGATTCGTTAGGTAATAATATTCATAAATCGAAACATAAAGGAATCATTGGTATTGAAGATCTTAAACGATTTGATGTATTTAATAGTCATAATCTTTTAGAAAAATTACGGACTGCAGAATCTCAAATCTCATCATTATTATATCGAGGTGGACAAATGGTTTCAAGTCAATCACGAATGTTGAAATTAAGTGAATCAGGAGATTGTGATAGTGCAATTAGGATTATTGAATCTGGAGCTGTATCAAATCTGACGATATATGAAGAAGAAACCAATCATCGTCGAAGAGGTGGTAGTGGTAGAAGATTAAGAGGAGTCGGTAGTAGTAGTGTTCCAACTACTGCTACTGTAGGAAGATTTGGACCTGATGTTAATAGAGGAGGAGAAGGATATGGATATGGATCAGATGATGAATATGGTCAAGATGATGATGAGGAAGATGATGATGCGAATGTTGAAGATTATACTGATGATGATGAAGAAGGAGAAGAAGATGAAGAGGAAGATGAAGAAGCCGTAGTTGATGACGATGAAGAAGAAGAGGAAGAAGAAGCAAATCGGAGATACTTAATATCATGAGTTATATATATATAACATACATAGATATAAAGAAATTATAAACGAATGAAATGAAATGAATATATAAATATATATATATAATATGATATCATATAATATCTTTAAATCTGCACTATGCAGAAGTACATTGTAGCGAGAGCAAGCGGGAGCAGGGGGAAGGGGTTTAAAAATAATGATGAGATCTAAGTCAGACTAAGATCTACAGCCCATCCTACTAAATTATGAAGATCGCAATGGTTTGTAAACAATTATTGCGATTTAAAAATAACTCAAACTAAAATAAACAAGGCAAACTAAATTTAAAAAAAAAAATTTCTCATAGTCGATCACAAAGTTAAAAAAAAAATATCATAGTTATAATAATTTTGATGGGTAACATTTAACTAAAATAGAGCGTGATTTAAAATAGGAGAGAGGGGAGAGCGAGATCTAAATCAACGGCGATCATCCGAGAGGAAGTAGACTAGACAGACAGGTCTAGTCTAGTCTGAGAGTTGGATGTAGTAAGGTAATTTTACTGTATCGTTATTGGTTAACGAATATCTATTTGTGCTGGTTATAACTCATTTTCCTGGTTAGAGATGAATCGGATAAATTATTTCAAATGGCATTTGAAAAAAAAAAAAGAAGACTATCCCAATTAGGAAATCGCTCATGTTAAAAAATAAATTAATTAATTAATTAAATTAAAAATAATTGTCTGTCTGTCTGATTTTTATTGACAAATACGTAACCGTAAGTAATTGTACTACCGATGAACAATACTTATTGAGGACAGATGAAGTAATAGGACTAGATTACAATAGGTAATGTATATATGATTGATTCTTTCGGCGCCGGTGACAGAATGAATGAATGGATTGTAACCTGCGCCTCAAATAGTTATATATGTATGATAATTCGGAAGTCGGATAAATGATGGGAAGGAAATCTGATAATGATATCATTCCTATTACATATTACATATATAAATATAGAAGATTAACAAGAAATCATATATTTTTATGATGAATAAGGGAGAGAGGGATGAGGTTCTTAGGTTGTAGTTCAAGGTAACTAGTTTGATTAATAATACGATGTCTTCTCCTATGTAGTATGCTAGTTCTTGGGCCTTGTCTTGTCTTGTCTTGTCTTGAGCCTTTCTTGAATGTCTGAAGCGAGACGCTACCAAAACCTTAAAAAGTAAAGTAAAAATAAAAAAAAATACAATTTCTTTTTTAAATCATAAATAGAGGATACACTGTACGTCTTCAATAATAAAATATATCTTTTACCAAGATATTGACACACACACACCTTGTATCCTTTTCAACTGATAACCTCGCCAACACCTTTCTCATTAATCTGAACTAACATGACATAGACAACCCAATGATTACGTTACAGAAGTAATTACATCTCCTTTAATAACCATAAAAAAAAAGAAACTTTTTTTTGTCCGTTTTTATTTTTTATGCTTATTATTCACGTTCATGCAGTCAAAAACAAAGTTTACTATTGTAATTTTGTCAGACAAAACAGACAAAATGAGAACCGTTTTTTTTTTTTTTTTTTTTTTTTTGGATTCAATTTCCACCACTTTAAAAAAAAATTGTATGTCATCAAACAATCAATCAATCAATTGTTGTTAGCGGGATTTAGCAAAATCTATCATCAAATCATATCAAACCAGTTCAGTCCATCACATCAGCCATCAATCTAACCAACCCCAACTCCCCATCGTCAAGTTCAATACCTAGTTCAAGGATATCCTCTTTAAAAGAAATAGTCGTTTATATAGTTAGGTGTGGTTATACGAGACAACAATTTTAATCATTCCACCGCCCACCATATCTTCAATTCACAATCGATCAATCGATCAATTTCTTACATCGTTATAGATCCACCATCAACCGTTAAAGTCACCCTATAGATCTGTCATCGCATTCATTCCCTATTCCCTTTCTTTCCTTATCTTGTTCATTCCATTCATTTATCTGTACTATATATCTATTTATACATTTTTCTTTCATTTTCAACTGTTTAATTGTTAATAACGTCGTCATCTCCCCCATAATCATAGCATCCTTCTTCCAATCTCATATACATATACATAATCATAATCATAATCATGACCTCTATGGAAAACACTGAAGCAAGTGTAAGATCCCTTAATGATATAAATCTTGAAGAACTAGCTCAAAGACAACAACAACAAAATATATATGTCAATAATCCTCCCATACTTGAAAATCAAACTAACCAACAACAACAACAACAATCATTTTCATCTTCATCACTTACCAATAACAATAAGAAACTCTCAAAACATCTAAATCGAGATACAACCACTAAAGGTAAATATACTTTAAATGATTTTCAAATCTTAAGAACTCTAGGTACAGGTTCATTCGGTAGAGTTCATTTAACTAGATCAATCCATAATGGTAGATTCTATGCCATGAAAACTTTGAAAAAGGAAAGAGTGGTTAATATGAAACAAGTTGAACATACTAATGATGAAAGAAGAATGTTAAAATTAGCTCAACATCCATTTATTATAAGAATGTGGGGCACATTTCAAGATTGTCATAATTTATTTATGATAATGGATTATATAGAAGGTGGTGAATTATTCTCCCTTTTAAGAAAATCTCAAAGATTCCCAACTCCAGTAGCTAAATTTTATGCTGCAGAAGTATTCTTAGCTATTGAATATTTACATAATTTAGATATAATTTATCGAGATTTAAAACCTGAAAATATCTTATTAGATAAAAATGGTCATATTAAATTAACTGATTTTGGATTTGCTAAAGAAGTTAGTGATGTTACTTATACTTTATGTGGTACTCCAGATTATATTGCTCCTGAAGTAGTAACAACAAAACCTTATAATAAATCAGTTGATTGGTGGTCATTTGGAATTCTTATTTTTGAAATGTTAACAGGTTATACTCCATTTTATGATCCAACTCCTATGAAAACTTATGAAAATATTTTAAATGGTACTATAACATTTCCTGATTATTTACCTCCTGATATACTTGATTTATTACAAAAATTAATTGTTAAAGATTTAACTCAAAGATTAGGTAATTTACAAGGTGGTTCAGATGATGTTAAAAATCATGCTTGGTTTAAAGAAGTTATTTGGGAAAGATTATTATCAAGAGATATTGAAACTCCTTATGAACCTCCTATAACTTCTGGGGTAGGTGATACTTCTCAATTTGATAGTTATCCTGAAGATAAAGATCTTGATTATGGTATTTCTGATGTTAATGATCCTTATCGAAATTTATTTAATGATTTTTAATAATAAAAAATTCTTGTATAGTAATAGTTTTTCTTTCCATTTTTTTATTTTACATTCATTCTTTCTTTTCTCTTCTTGCTTGATATTTTCTTTTTTAATATTATTTATTGTACATTAATTTAATAAATACATGTAAATCTATATATCTCTAATCGTTCAATCATAAATTCATATCCTTTCTCACAGACAATTCTCAATTGATTCCATCCAATCACTCCTTAAGAAATGATTAATATTCAATCTTGAATTAGGATCAATATCTAATAATTTATAGATGACCATTCTTCGAATCTGACATAAATCATCAATATCGCCACCACCACCAATCTTATTAAACAACGTTTCAATCGGAGTGAATCCCCCTTCCCTTTGAATCAACCATTCTTTCGTATCATCTTCATATGCACTTATCAATCTCTTCTTGGCATACTCGTTGAAGGATTTATCTTTATACATTTGATCTTTATGAATATGATGATGATGTTTTAATTCAGTGGTGTTCCAAGGAAACACGTTAACCACTTGATTGGCATTCCCCTCATCTTCATCATCATTGTCATCATTATCAATGCTTTGACCATTGTAATAATATTTCCGAATATTGAACATGACAAATATCAATACTCCGAAAGCCCAACAATCTTTCTTACTTAATGACATTGTTTTTGAAGATTTTAAATCATATTCTTCAGGAGAGATATAAGGTAAGGATCCGATGGGACCCATTTGTTTCAGAACGAGTTGTTCTTGACCTTTATCCCATTTTGATTTGAATACATAACTTCTTCCAAAATCACTTATTTTTAAAATGACTTTAACTTTCTTAGGATCATGATTATGATGATTACCATGCTTTGATGAAGTCTGTTTCTTATAATTTATGAGGATATTTTCTAATTTCAAATCACAATGTGCTACACCATGTTTATGCATATAATGTAATCCCTTAGCGATTTGTTTTATAAAACAATCAATTTCATCTAATTTCATCATCGTATTAAGGGGGTATTCTTCAGTATTGGCCAAATAGGCAAAGAGACTACCACCTTGATTACATTCCATAACTTGACTGAAATAATAATTCTCCGTTAATAAATTGGAGGTGGTGGAATTTATGGTTAAGGGGGATGGTGATCGAGACGGTAAATCAGGTGAAGTCATAGGGGAGACTGATCCTGATAATGATGGTTTTAAAGAGGTGAGTTCAGGTAAAGTTATGGTTAAATCGACCGTTTTAACTAGATGTTTCGAATTTAACGTACATGATATAATGAATTCCGATAAGATTTTATCAATGAATTTTTCAAAATCCTTAGGTGATTTCTTATGATTTGGATTTTGAAATTGTTTTACAGCATATAATTTATGATCTGACATTGAGATGGATAATTGGTTAGGGTTTGGATCAATGATTTTTATAATTCCATAACTTCCCTTTCCCAAAATATCTTTTATAACTCCAAATCTTTCAAATAGAGTTTTATGATGTTGTAACATTTGATATTGTTGAATTAACGGTTCTGATTTTAATTGTAAGATTTGAGTCCGTAATGATTCCAAGATGGTGATTTGTCGTTCATTTATAATGGATTGATTCTGAGGGGATATTTGGGAGATTTTACATGATTCATCTAACAATGAAAAAGTTCGTTTTGATTCTTGATTTGCTAAAGCTGATAATTGTTGTTTATTCGATACGAAATAATCCAATCCACAATAACTCATTAATGAATTTAATTTCGAATGCAGTTGACTTCTTGATTTCATTTTGATATAATGAGAATGGTCTTCTTCATAATCGTCATCTTCCTCATCTTCTTCATCACTATCGTCTTCATCATCATATTCATCAACTTCATCACTAGTATATCCACTATCGTCATCATCCTCATCATTCATACTATGAGTCAGATGAGCTTCTGAATTCACTTCTTCAATAGTACTTACTCTTTTCTTTATCCTTTGAGAGATTAAATCAATTTCAGATAAATTTGCATCTTCTAATGAAGGTGATGGAGATGATGATTGTAAGTTCAACTTCTGTAAATCAAGATCATCAGTATTTTGTGATTTTTTATTGAATATAGATTTGATCTTCCCATTAGATCCATTGATTGATTTAGAAGCTTGACTACTTAAACTTGTAATTGAATTTGATCTACTTGATTTTAATTGAGGTGATGGAGATGATACAGTTAGAGGATCCTTTGAAGTAGTTGATGATGATTTCTTTGAGCTACTTCTAAATAGACCCATTTTTGAATATATGTATGTAGCTTAGTTAACTTTATGTTATATATAGTAGTTGTTCATTCTATGGGGGGTTGTGAAGTGAATAGATTGTAATTCCAATTGGTGGTGTTACTAATTATTCTATCTGTCTTCTTCTTCTTTCTCTTGCTCTTGATTGAGTGTTGTCCGAATTAGGAAATAGTGGGGAGAAGAGGGCTCAAATCAGTAACGTGATTTATCAGGTGATACGATTAATCACCTGATAAATCATATGACTTGAGTCATATGATCCAAAAAGGAGGTGTGTGGATTAAAATAATTTAAAGCCCTTTCCTAATTAGGACAAATTTAACCCCTAAATGAATTCACAAAGACGCGTTACAGTTGATAATTATTAAAGGTATATGAGGTTAAAGGTTACATAGAATGAAGTAAGTAGGTACAATGATTAACTAGTAGTTCAAATGAATATCATTATCTAGCATAATTAGATGTAGGAAGAAGTTATTAATTTATTAGCCTATTTTGAGGATTAATTTAATTTTATTTATTTTTATTTATTTACATTCCTCTAAATCTATCGTCTAATTTCTAGTTTTGTCAACGTATAAGGATCGTTTTACATGTGTTTCAACTCTTGGGTCACATCTCTAAATTACTAATCCTAGAACTTATATAATATATTACATATCATATCATATAAGTAATATATCATATAAGTAATATATTATTAACCATATTAGAAAAAGGGGGTGAATGATCCAAAAATAGATATAATTAATCCCAATTAATATAATTAACTGTGTATATATATCCTATCCTGTATATAATACATAGTCTTTTTTTTTGTTTTGATTTTTATTTTTTTGGCGACAGCGTGTATTTTTTTTCTTTTTAGAGGTGACAATTTCAAAAAGGGTTCGAATTTAATCAGGAAAAGTTTTGACAACAACAATCATCAAGAAGTTACAACATCTACCATCTATCATCATCATCATATCATCATCATTCCATCCATCATTCAATCAATCCATCAATCGTTTGAATAATCATACCACATCATCCACACCTCCTTTACCATCAATCTTCAAGTCTAACCTGATTGGCTGCAATTCCTTTGGTGTTTTCAATTCAGCTTTAACAAAAAGACTTATGTACAACAAACATCAACAACAACAAGAACAAGAACATCATCATCAATCATAGCTGAATCAATCACTCCATCATGACTAGCATCTACACCTCCGATATAAAACATCATCGAAAGGCTCCTCCTCCTCCTTCATCTTTAAAGAATACGGCCGTAAATACAACCCCTGCCATCATTTCAACTTCAAACCATAGTAGTGCTAATAGTACCACTACCAGTACTAATCTAGGTCCCATCCATATTTCGTCTAATAAAAGACATGCTGGTTGGGTTCATCTTAAAGATGATGGGATCTTTACCTCCTTTAGATGGAATAAACGATTCATGGCCATTAATGATAAAACTCTTAATTTTTATAAATCAGATCAAAATTCTTCTGGTTCATCTTTATCATTATCTTCATCCACTTCAATTTCAACATCTTCGGAACAACCAGATTTTTCAATTCCTTTAAATCTGTTAAGTATCATTAATTTAAAACCAAATTATGGTTATACTAAAACAAGTCAATCTTTTGAATTAATTCCTAAAAATAATGGAAAACCAATCTTAATCTCTATCAAATATAATAATGATTATTTAGATTGGTTAGATGCTTTTACTTCAAAATGTCCTTTGGCTCAAATTGGTCAACCTTCTTCATCAAATAATATTTTAAATTCTTCATCAAGTTCAAATTCTTCAAATTCAAATGGAGTTTCAAATCCTATTAATTTTACTCATAAAGTTCATGTTGGGTTTGATCCGGCAAGTGGGAATTTTACTGGTTTACCTGATACTTGGAAAAGTTTATTACAACATTCAAAAATTACAAATGAAGATTGGAAAAAAGATCCTGTAGCAGTTATTGAAGTTTTAGAATTTTATTCCGATATTAATGGTGGTAATTCAACTAATTCAACTCCAATAAATTCTCCTGCTATAAATTCTCAAACTTTTTCAAGTGATAATAAAATTCAACAATGGACTAAAGCTCCAACTTCTTCAAAACCTTTGGATAGTTTTAAACCAACAAGAACAGCTCCAAAACCTCCTATTCCATATCATGTTACTAAAGATGTTGCCTCATCATCTACAAGTAATATATCTCCATTACATAATTTGATGAATAAATCAGATAATTTGGTTCCAGTTAGAAAAGCTCCTCCTCCTCCAGGTTCATCTTCTAATCAACTCAAACTTGGTTATTCTTATAATCCAACTGGTCCTGACAATAACAACAATACTACTAATAGAACTTCTCCACCTAATAATAACTATAATAATAACAATAATAACTTGTATCAAAAATCTAGTGTACCTACTGGTTTAGGTATTACAACCATTCCAAAACAAGTTCCTCCAACTTTACCTCATAATAATGAACAATCTCAATCTATACCTACTAATAAGATACATCCTGATGTTAAAATTCAGCCTGGTACTAATAATAATAATACTTATAATGGAATTTCAACTTCTAAATATCCAACACCACCTCCAAGTTCAACGGGAAATTATATTAAACCATTTGCATTAAAATCATCAACTGCGGCTAATAAACAACCTGAATTACTTAAAAAGGTTGTGGCAGCTACTAGTAATATTAAACCAGTTCAACCTCAAAAACCACCACAACAACAACAATATCATCATCAACATCAACATTCTCATACTGATGATGGATATGATGAACCTATTCAACCATTACAACCAAGACCTAAGGAATCAACTAATAATCCATTAAAGGGTCAAGGACAAATTAAAACTCCTAAACAATTAAAGAAAGAACGGGAAAAATTAAATGATCTACAAATCTTAGCTAAATTGAAAACAGTAGTTAATAATAATAATCCAGGTCCATTATTTACTATAGTTGAAAAAGCAGGTCAAGGTGCCAGTGGAGCTGTTTATTTAGCACTTTCAATTAAAGAAAATAATAAAAAAGTTGCTATTAAACAAATGGATTTAAATGTTCAACCTCGAAAAGAATTAATTATTAACGAAATTTTAGTTATGAAAGATTCTCAACATAAAAATATTGTTAACTTTTTAGATGCTTATTTAAGAACTCCCCTGGATTTATGGGTTATAATGGAATATATGGAAGGTGGTTCATTAACTGAAATCATTGAAAATAATGAATTTAAATTAACTGAAAGACAAATTGCAACTATTTGTTTTGAAACTTTAAAAGGTTTACAACATTTACATAAAAAGCATATTATTCATAGAGATATTAAATCTGATAATGTTTTATTAGATGCTAAAGGTAATGTTAAAATTACTGATTTTGGATTTTGTGCCAAATTAACTGATCAAAGAAATAAACGTGCAACAATGGTTGGTACTCCATATTGGATGGCACCAGAAGTGGTTAAACAAAAAGAATATGATGCTAAAGTTGATGTTTGGTCATTAGGTATTATGACCATTGAAATGATTGAAGGTGAACCACCATATTTAAATGAAGAACCATTAAAAGCATTATATTTAATTGCCACCAATGGTACACCAAAATTAAAGAAACCTGAAATGTTATCAAATTCAATTAAGAAATTTTTATCAATTTGTCTTTGTGTGGATGTAAGATATAGAGCTACTACTGATGAATTATTACAACATTCATTTATTGAACATAAAGCGGGACAAATTGAAGAATTATCTCCATTATTAGAATGGAAAAAAAATAATAATTCAAATATTTCAATTGAAAATAATAATAATAATGTTAATAATGATAATACATCTTTATTACTTGAATAAGGTAGAATCATGGTTATGAATCATGTATTTTTTCGCATCCATTGTTATTTATTAATTAATTAATTTATTTATTTATTTATTATTGTTATTTTTTTTTCTTAATTTCGAGTTTTATATTATTTTTATTTTATGTTATAAGTTAAGTCAGGTTAAAAATTTATTATTTTTATTATGTTGTTTTATATTTTTTTTATAGATAGTTTAATATGAAATTAATAGTTTAACTGTGAAAGTTAGAGAAGGGAACGTTTATGAAAACCCTTAAAGAAGAATAACTATAGCTTAAAGGGGGTCAAAAGGCGGTAAGCGCAAGGACTTGGATGGATTGATTTACATTTGGCTTAGATAGGTTAGCGAGCGAAATATTAGCGACAGCAAGGAAGGAAGGAAGGAACAACAAAGCAGTAATAATCAGCAATACTATGCTTCATTCCGATACCGATGTATACCGATGGGGGATTTATTCTAAATTAGATTAGGCTTTCAAGAATTGAGTTTTCAATTTGAATGGGCCATTGATATTTAAGGTGCCATCAAGTGCATTATCTAAAGGAGCATTAGTGCATATTGCATTATTGGCTTTCCAAGAATACAATGAAATAGAGGAGCACTGTAACATTCACAACCTCCTGTCAGCCGTGTTATAAAATAACTTGTCCGTACCAATTAATGCATCGAGGAACAACAGCAAACAAGACGAAGAACAAACTATGATTATAAAATAATTTCCTAAAAACAATGGAGAAATTGAAATTGATGTGAATTTTAGGGGGGGATAGGAACGAGGGAACTATTATTGATGTGTGTGATGGAAATATGTCTGAACTTAAATTTCACAGTACACTTCCCACATATCCCTAACTAATTAAACTACTAATCTTAAAAACCTATTCATACATTCAATTTCTATAATTAAGCTTTTCATTATACGAGAAAATGATTTACCCAACGTGAATGTGCATTGACACACTACCAATAATTAATTAATTATATGGGACTTTAATTCATTTGTTTTGATTTAACCTTTTTCAGTTTTGTTCTTCTTGCAGAAGGGATCAATAATAAGTGAATGGGTTATTTAGGTATATTCTCGGGATGTTAAAACCATATGTGGGAAGGTTTATAACTCTAACTTTAACTCTATATAATTCGGGGAATAATCACATAAATTCCGCTACCTTTGTTACTATATAAACAAAAATCTAACTCGGTATGAATAAGCTTGATTACAATTAATGATAGCTTATTCTTATCTTTTTCTTATGCTTTTGCCTTTGTTCTTTAATTGCATTATAGTTTTGCTCTAAATCTTTGTCTTTCAAAACTAAATCTGAAATTTTTCGAGAAGCTTAATTTTATTTATTAATATAAATATTTTTAACTTTTTTCTTTTATTTATTGTTTTGGTTGTTTCTTTTGCAGTTAAAGAATGAATAGAGTAGATTTTAACCTTCGTGAAATAATTCTTTATGGCAATTATTAGAGAGATAATGAGTTGTAAGATAGTTTAATTCTTTTTTGAAGTTTCGCCTTTTACTTAATTGGACCTATTTCTATTACCTTAAGAACTTTGCATTTAAAAATAATTAAATTATTGTTACTTTTCTACCCCAATTTATTTTCTCCATAGTGTATACCCTTTATTTTTCTTCTTCTTTGCTTTTTTTCCTTTTTTGCTTCCCTTAGAAAAAGAAATTTAATCACTAACCAAAAAAAAAAATGCATTCTTTTTTTATTTTTTTGTTTTTTTTGTTTTTAGTCTAAGCTTTTTTCTGCAGAACGACATTTTGTCATGCACATATTAAAAAATAAGCATAGAATTCTAAAAAATATCATGCACTCGTACATATAAAAGAAAAAGAAAGAAGCCAAATGTCGTCGTTTCGGACGCCCCTCTCTCTCCTTTTTTTTGATAATAATTATTTCTTTTCTTTTATTTTTCATTTTTCACTACTTACATTATCTACATCCCATCACATCAGATGAGTATTCCTTACCCGTGGAATTTGGTGAAGCGGAATCGATTAATGATCCATATGAAACCAAGACCAAAGGCGAGATCCAATTCGATATGGAAAGGCAAGATAAGGAAGTAAAAAATAAAATTTTGGGCTCTCATTTCGAAAAATAATGATTGGCGATTTGATCGATAGGATTAGATATTCTCACACTCACTCTATTTTCTAAATCAATCACACATTTAATTTAATCACACACTCAATTTTTGAAATTAATGGTACATAAATTTAAAAATGGTGCTGTTTTCTTGTGATTTAGAAGATGGACTATCCGAGCTTTACTAAAGTGGTACCAGGTTTTCACCAAGAAATGGTCAAATAAAACCCGCCATTTTCACTTTATATATGGATGATCGATTTTCGTAAGTCTAGATGAATTGCTTAGTTACGGAGTGACTTGATTCACTATGTCACCAATGACTAGATCAATGGAAGATTGTAATCCTTTCTTAACCTCGTTAAAATGTGAACTTAACCTAAACACGGTAAACTTTTATTTGATTCCATACAAAATGTAAGGTGAGGATAAGATGTACGACTACAGCAACTAATGCTTATTATTGCAAATTTCAAAATTAATTTAAGCATAAAGTTCAAATTACATAGAAAAAAAATTTAGAGTTAAGAATCTGTACTCCAACCATAAGCGAAAACAATTTGAATTTGGTGATATGGTCTCCTATTATCCAAAAAAGAAATAAACCCCAAATAATAGAAGCCCAAAAAAAAAAAAGATAATAAAAAAAAAAAAGAAAGGACCAAAATAAAAAAAAATAATTACAACAATTCTTTTTATTAAATAGACAATTTGACTTTTTGAAATATTCATTTACAACAATTCGAATTAGTTCTAGTGAAGCTGAGACACTACACTACTTATCTGTCTTACTTAACAATGTCGTTTTTTTTATAGTTTCATTAGTAGGCAAACTTGCCACCTACATACATAATAATGTATGCAAAACAATAAATAAATTCATACATACATACATACAGGGGTGACGATGGGGGGGATGATGGTTTGTAATGTTTATCTTTTTGTTTTATTGCTTTTTCTTTTTGGTCTAGAAGATGCAATCTCCTCCTCTTCATCATCACCATCATCATCATGTACTAGGTGCAAATGAGTAATTGGTAACAGTTTATTTTATTTTATTTATGTGAGTTACTGTTTTGGGGAGAGGAGAACAAGATTTGAATTGGAAACTATGCTGGGTGGAGGGGAATTTATTTCCTTTAATAGTTAAACAGTATTATTATAGAAGAATAAATTGCATGAATGTATGTAGAAGGTATATATTTCATTATTTTTATTCGTGCATGTAACTGATTCTTGCTTATCTGGAACCTTTTTCCACGGGTTTATATGAAATTAACAATCTAATAGGTCTGCATCTCACATATCTTTTTTTTTGACTCATTAGATCTAACCCTCTTTTCTAATTGGTCTACGAAAATACTATGTGTAAAGAAAGAAGATGAAATAGTTTGGCCAATGATTTAAACCACTATCAATCAATGATTATGAGTGTGTTCATCGGTAAGACCCTGTGTGTCATATTAGAGTTAGACTATTGGCATTAGAATTGGGGGCACAGAGGAACTCAGATTAGGTTTGACAATATGATCTAGGACATGAACATCAGTATAGATTATAAAACTGTAATGACGTTAAGGTAAGGTAACCTCCAACTAAACTATAAATTCTATCTTCATCGATATCAACGACAACCAATGTAAGGTGAAAGTCAAAAAAAAATTATCTATATGCAATTCAATAATAATAATAATAATAATTATATCAACTTTTTTTTTAAAATATTATTATTTTCAGCATTGCTCCTATTGTCAAGTTAATTCTTTGATCGACCATGCATTCAAACCCTAAATGGTTAAAATCCATTTTGATAGAAACTGAACAATTGATAAAGTTCTCTACTATTTTTGGAATTAACTTTAGGTCGATTAAGACTAAAATAAGAATCAATTGTTCATAATGATACATCACCATTTCTAAACTTATAATATTATGTATCGAAACACATTTAGTTATGGTTGAGACTTAACTTTATAGGTGTTACATTATAATTCCATCACTGTCTTAGCTGAGCTGAACCTGCATATCGGGATGCCGCTATTTATCCATTGCAATGGTGAAGGCTGATTCCACGGCTAAATTAGCATAGGCAACAATGCAAATATGTGGGAACCGTGATCCGTTCAATTGAAAGCAAACGCCTCCGGTCTCGTTAGGTTATTTCTTCATTTTGAATAATGCTTCTAGATGCAACCTATTAACACATATATTATATCGTAAGAGGAGATACAGGTTTTCTCGGAGAGTGGTTGAATTATCAAAAAAATAAAAGAAAAACGAGAATTTTAAATTTAAACTTTTATTGACTGATTATGGTGGCAACCATAATAATGAAATAGAACAATCCCCAAAAAAAAAAGATTCAAACAAAAAAAAAAAAAAAAAAAAAAAAGAAAAGAAAAAGACCAAATAAAAAATAAATTTGCAGAACCAAAAAATAAAAATAAAAATAAAAAAAATGGAACAAAAAGCCCAAAAAATAAAATTATTTTTTCTCGCTTTTAACGCGATATTCTGCATGGCGCAGAAAGAAATTGATCAATTCCGAAGTCAGTTTAAGAATGCCTTAAATTTTGTAAAGTGCCAGTGTAACACATACACACAATCTCTCTCTCATCACCATATACAATTTTTTTGTTACTAGCAATAATCAAAAGTCACTACATTCTTAAATTAAAAGTAACATCATAATGAACAAGTGGAATATCATGTAATATTGGTAATAGAAGAGAAATAGTTTCATCATCAAGTAAAGAAACATTATCTAATAATACAAAGTTAATATCTTAATACTATAAAGAATAATAACAAATAAATAAATAAAATAAATAATTAACTAATGATTAAATGAAAAGAAATATTAATTGAAGAGAATAGAATAGAATAAAAAAAGAAACAAAGTTAAACCCAGTATATTCGTCATAAGAGCAGTAAAGCAATCTTTACCTTGAAGTAAAGTGAGCTAAAAACTTGATCTTCACATGAAAGAAAATAATAAACATTGTGGACTCAACCTATAATAAATAATTTTTGATAATGCAAACAACCAATAAAAATCATAATAGTAAAGGATAAACCAAAATAAATCAAACTTTAAAATCGGTGTAGAATAAATAATAGATAGTAATAGATAATAATAATAAGAAGCAATAATAATAAGCAATATAGTAGTAGTAGTATAAGGATAAACTTTTCATTGTAGTCAAAAAAAATTTCAATTTTCACTTTTATTACTAATTTTTGGAGTTTTGTTGTGTTTTTATTTTCATTTTCATTTTCGTTGTCTTACCCTTAATTGTTGGCATAGCTATATAAACCTGGATTGCCAACAGCTGTGGTGGCTGGATTATTGGTGCTATCTTCACTTCCTCCACTACCACTACCAGTAGCTCCACTAACACTTCCACTAACACTAGCACTAGTAGTACTATTAGCTAAAGGATGAGATGGAAAATGTTGATGATGATGTTGACCATGAATACCATGATTATAATGGGATGGAATATTATGAGATAATGGTGATGCTATCCCACTTCCAACAACTCCTGTATCGGTATTATTACTTGTAGAACTTGTAGCACCTGAATTATATTCATTTGAATTTGAAGCCACGGCATAGGATGGAACACCAGCAGCAACATATCCATTAGGAGGAGGGTTTGTAGTAAACCAAGTTCCAGCAGCATTTGGACCACCACCAGTAGTAGGTCCTGAAGCTGATGTTCTATATTGATTTTTTTTTCCTGATACACCTCCACTTGGTGGACCACTAAAACTATTTTGACTTGATCCATGAACCATACTACTACTGATTGAACTTATTGAACCTCCATTTGATACATTAGCATTACTCCCATTTATGGAATATTGATCTGAGGACGAAGTTGTAGATCCAAAATGATATTGAGGATATACTGGTTGCTGAAAATGTTGAGGAATAGGTGGATAATAAGTTTGACCACCAGTTGTATTGGAATCATGTTGAGGTGGTGGAGGTTGTTGTGGTTGTTGTTGAGGCTGTTGTTGAGGTTGAACAAATCCATACTGTTGTTGATAAGGAGCTGGTGCCAAATAATTATTATACATTGGAGCAGTTGTTATAGCGGAAGCACCTGAAGTTGAGCCAGGAGCAGAACCCCCACCTGTAATAGTAGTACTACTATTGTTACTATTATAACTGATTTGAGAATGAGGATCACCTGTGAATGGATTAATGAAAGTTAATTCATTACTTGATGGTTCATCTTCTCTTTTATAACCACCAGTTGAATATTCTGGTTGTTGTTGTTGCAGTTGTTGTTGAGGAGGGATTGGTAGCATATATTGTTGATGAGGAGGTTGAGGTTGTTGTTGATAGCCAGTGGCAAGAGGTTGAGGAACACCATACTTTTGAGATAAATATTGTACAGGGGGATTTGATGGATTACCTTGTATGGGGGGTTGTTGTAATAATGACATATTTTGTAATTGATAATTTGTATCTAAGAAATAATAAGCTTCATCTTCGATAGGGATTTTTCCTCCTAACAGAGAATCTTTAACGGCATTCCATAAACCATTTGAAATATTAGCATTTTTTAAATCTGTTTCAGAAGGTCTTTGTAATTTACCATTTAGCACATCATCAGCATTATAATAACTGATTAAATGTATAGTTTGTTTTTCTTCTTTTTTATCCACATGCAATTCTTTACTTGTAGTAGTTAAACTTAAAGTCTTTTTAATTAAACCTTGATCTTTAAATACATAAGATGAAACTATTGGAGTACCTAATAAATCTTTACTATAATCATTTGAATTTGAAAGAGGTTTTGGATTTGAATTATCATTATGTAAATGTAATAATTGTTGAGCAGGAGGTATACTTGAAACTTTATCAAGAGGATCAGATTCAAGACTAACTTTTCTTTTCTTTTTCTTTTTATCATCTTTTTCAGATAATGATTGTTTATCTAATTCACGATATACTAAAAATCGACCCAATATTCTTGAAGGTGACCAAGCAATGCCATCAGTCCATCTTTTGATGCCTGAATGTTCTTCTATGAACACAAATACGTTTCCTGATTTTATTAAACTTGTTCTTTCTCTTTCATGAGGTCTTCTAGGTACTAATTCCAATTGCTTATCTAAAATCTCCTGGATTATTAACAAAGCATCTTTGGTGGAACCAACGTATCCATAATAGGAAGGACTTAGTTTGGACGACGACATGATATGATTGTAATGATGATTATGAAGATGATATCAAGATCCTGGTATTGTACATATAATAAATAAGGTGGATTAGGTAGGCTGTGAAAAAAAAAAATAAAAAAAATATGATTAAAAATGCAAACTTAATAAATAAGTTTATAATAAATATATGATTTTTCTTATTAGGGAAATAGATAATAATACAGATAACTCTATTTTTCGGTAAATACGACAAGTATTTATGGTGTGTGATGTTTTACAGTAAAATTTCTTGATTTTAAAGTTGGGTTTTAGTTAATGATTTTAGATTTGCAAACCAGTAAGTACTTTTTTTTTTGTTTTGTTTGTGGGGTGAGTTTTCTTTTTTGTGATGTAACTAAAAAAAAAAAATTAAAAATTAAAAATTAAAAATTAAAAATGAGGATGATTAACTTTTTTTATTTTAGATCAATTCTTTAATTTCTAGAATGGAAATCTTTATGTTATGAAAATATGAATAGTTAATTATATGGAGTATAATGGAATGGGTTTGGACTTATTGGATAGATATGTGAATGGATGAATGACTTTGACTTTGAATTAGTTGGAGTAAACAGTGTTTAATGCAAAAAAGTGACGCGGATTATGTATGTACGTAAAAGTCTGAGATAAAATTAAAGGAGTGTATAGATAGACAGGACTCGAGTTGATTATTATGATTTCCTTCTTTCTTTCTGTTTATCTCTTATGGTTGATACTTGATAAGGAGATATGTTTGTACTTTCAATCACTCACTTTCGATATTCTTACGACAATGAATTAGAGAGACTTCTTTGTTTTCAAAAATTTATTTAGTAATTATATTTTTCTTTCTTATGAGGGAGGGGGGGAGGGTATGGAAGCTTTTTGAGGGTGGTGGTGGAACGTATGACTATTGCACGAACCAAAAAACAACTAGACTGAACTGAACTTTGATAATAGAATCGATATGGATGATGGTTTGACTCTTTTGGTTTTAATTTTCCTTTTCCTGTTGATCAAATATATGAAAATATTGATCTAAACTATCATCTAACAAGGAATCAAGTTAGTTAGCTTTAAATATGATATAAGATATAAGATATAAAGAATTAACAAGAAGAAAAGAAAACCTTCGAAGAAAATTTTAAACCTTTTTTCAGTATTTTATTTTTTTTTATAAAATGATAGTTTCATTTATATTTATATTAACATGATAATAATTAATACTAATTATAAATTTAATTGTAACATACCAAGCAAACTATATAATTTTTTATCAGGTATTATGATTTATCATACTAAATTCAATTTTCTTAGGCGACTTTTTTTCCAGAACGAACCAAAAAAAAAAATTTACAAAAAAATTGAAAAAGAAAACACACAGTAATTATTTTTTGATAAATAATTACGACATTTTGTTTATTATTCGAATTTTAATTTTATTTTTATTTTTTTTTATTTTCCCATAAAAAATTAAAGTTTGAGTTCTCATGTATGTGAGGAATTTAAAGTTTTTGCATAAAAACTATATTTATATTTTTGTTTTATTATTTTAAATTCAGTTTGGAACACATGCATAATGTGGGCTTGCACATAAGTTGGGCTCGGGTTGAGCGGTAGCGCACGGCTTTTATGTTTTAAATTCTATTCTAAAGTTGAAATATTTAATTTTTTAAAAAATCATTAGTACAAGTGGGTTGGAATTAATTTTTCAAAGATCTAAAATCCATTTTTCTAAAAAACTTTGATATTCGCTTATGATCCATTTGTTTCTATTATATCAAAGCGTTTTGGCTATTTTTTTTGGTGTGTAGAAAGAAGGGTTTATTAATGGTTTAGTTCCAATAAAGTTAACTATAAACCTTATCGATTCGAAGATCGTATGTACAAAACATTCTTCCAAAGGTTCGTAGATCGAGTTTAAAACTTATATATCATAACTATTAGATGATTGATAAATGCTAATAATATTTAACCAATTTGAATTTGAATTCGGCTATATAGAACCCAAAAATTCTTTCTCCCTAAACACCGATGTTTCTTTAAATAACTTAAGTTTAAGTTAACGATGATATATATTTAGTTAAGAATTGCATAATTGTGACAATTCAATGACTTCAAACCATAAGTTTCCAATTTCAACTTTTGGTGTCTTATTTTATTTATTTTTTTTACCCGTCTTCTATTCTTCTTGTTCTTCTTGTTCATCTTTGTTCTCCGTTTCCTGCTTCTTTAGTAACATAATCAACCATAACAGTAAAAACGCTTTCTTTCTTGGTTTGGAGCAAGTTCTTAAGATCGGTTAAGTTTATATTTTACTGGTCCTACTTAAAAAATTATAGGTGTTTTTATGTATAAATTACTGCAATGATAATTATTTATGTTAATTGCAAATATCTCAATCAGGTAAACTGTGCACCAACTAAGAACCTTATTTAAATGAATTTAATCAATATTAATCAATTCCATACATACCACTCCAATTCTTGCCGATTAAAAATTAACGAAATTCTAAAGAAGTAGCATGAAGAAAGTTTGCGCTCTTCGATTTGACTATCATTAAATTGAACTAATGGACGTCTAAAAGATGGGTCAACGTATGAAAGAATTGATCAAAGAATAGAAAGAACAAACCAATGAACGAACTACATACATACTGTATAATCTAAAAAATATAGAAAGAAAAAAACGGAATATAACAAATGAGTTTATCAGTTTTAAGGTGTTTCAGTACGTCGTACATGTGATTCCAAGACTTTTTTTTGAAAATCTTTCAATATATGTAAATTATTGCAAATGTATTGCAAATGTATTGCCAAAGGTTTGCGTTCTTTCATGTGTAGATACGATTATCTTTTGATTTCAAGTTTTAAGAGCATAATTGTAGCGAGATGAATTGAGATTGATCGCACTATTGTATCTATTAGCCAACTAAATGAGATTATGGTGTGAGAGTGTGTGTTGGAGTGACAAATGGTCTGGCCTGGTCTATACTTACTTCTTTGTTGCAATTGCTTGTTTTTTCTGTTGCCCTTTGTTGCTAAGAAACTGTTGTTGGTAGTATTAAACTTTAAGTTAATTATAAATAAACTTAAATTCCAGAAACATGGTTTGTCATCTAAGAAAATCGTTTAAATGTGTCATTTTACAGTAATTTTTCTTATTCTCACACATTAACTAATTTTACACACACCGCCCCACCCTACCAGACTATCCGTAACATTTCAAAGTTCTACATTTGTCCCAACAAACCCAGAATATAATTCTTCTACGTCTTCCATCGGGAGATATTTCTTGTGTGTGGTGGTATTGTAACCTCAGAGTGGAAATGAAAATGGGTAATTTTTGAGTTTCACTTCGTAATAGTAGTAGTAGTGGTGGTAGCATGATAGTAATACTAATTGTAATAGTAGATATAATCGCGCAAGTTGTTCTACTTGATTTGGCTAAGAAGCGGATTTTTATTTTTTTTTATTTTTATTGTTTTATTTTCTATATTTCTGCAGGGTTTCTAAAAATAATTTTTTCCTTTTCATTTTTGACGACTTTTCCAAAAAGGAGCAAACAGCAGCAACATAACTTCTTCATATTAAAGTTGCATCTCTCTGTTTTGAAAATATTTTCAATTTCATGAACAAGTTATTTAGGATTCTTCTCCTTATGAGCTTATTTTAATCTCATATTCGCCGTTCAAAAACTAAGCTAACGTCATAATCTGTCTCGTGTAGAGCGAAAAGTATCGGAGAAATCCGCGTTTCGAAGAGGTACATTACATATAAATGCTCGGGATAAAAAGAATCAAAATTCTGGCGATGGCATATCGTACAAAATAGGGTGAAAGAAGGCGATTGTGGGTGTGGTATGAACATACATAGTCAAGATTCTGTAACTAAAATATATATGGCGATTTATCAGATTAATGAATAAAATAAAATAAGAAATATAAAATAAAATAGGAGCCAAACAAAAAAGTCGAAAAAGCGCTTTCTGTCAGGCATGTAAATTCCTGTAATAAATGAGAAAACGCATAATAAGCCTAGCGAATTCTTGGCCTAATTTAGGAGAATGAATTAGCATCATCATCTTCTTGTTTGTTCATTATTACCATTATGGCTCAACCACAATTACCCATCAATGGATGACATCGGGCGCAATGCATAAACATATTGTATGACAAGAGAGAGGGGCTAGATGAGCATAATATTTAATATTAGCGACAGAAGTCTTGGTATATTGGTTATGAAGTCTGCCTAAAAACAAAGAGTGGAGTTATTTTCCACTCTCGCGAGATTTGAGATGAACCTAAAAAAATCATTCAATAAAATATCGATTGCAAGTGAACTTGTAGGACAAAAGGTCAAATCGGAATCAACTAGCCAGACCAAACGGAATTAGTTTCATACTGCGAATGGATGAGTTGATGAGCAGCATGTTTTTCCATAGCAATCCCTTGTGTTACCTATGGGTTTTACTCATCGATGGTTGTTTCATTTATATTTTTTGTTGTTCCAGCGATTTTAGTTTTGCATAAAGTCGGACTCATAATGGCAATGCAGTTTCGTTTTATTCGAACTATTAAAAATTAGTTCAGGCACTTTTCAAAGCATTAACCTATTGCAACTAGTTTTAAAATTGAATTCGATTGGTTTGTTTATTTCTTTTCTTTGCTTGAAAGAGGGGAAATAATCATATAAACAAAAAAAAAAAAAAAAAAAAAAATAACGTGGTATGTATAACGAGTTTAAAGTTTAATATGCCACTGTGGTTGAAAATAAAATATCATCTTTAATTATAAGATCCAGTGAAAGAAGTAAAAATATAAACAACACGTTAGAGAAACCCCTAAAAAGCTTATTGTAGCTTATTTTAATTATAGACAACAAAAGACGAGTGATTGCAACTTGTAGAAATAAAAATAAAACTTTAATTGTTCTATTTTTAGAATGGTTTGGAACAGGAGAATGGGTATTTTATTGATGAGTTCTTTTAACTTATGGTAATGACCATCACAATTTAGATTTTTTAAAATATTGATTGAAATGTTATTTTTCAATAATTCAAAATTTTTCAAAATTATCACATATGAGTTGCTATTTTACATCTAATTTTATGTAACCTACCTTATTTTTTAAATACTTGTTGACATAGTGAATCATAATGTCTACTTCCCGATAGAGTCAGCGCAAAAAAATAAAAATGTAGAAGAAAATAAAATAAAATAAAAAAATGTGAAAAAAAAAAAATTATGTTGAAAGAAAATAAAAATAAAAAAAATAAAAGGGCGACATTTGTTTTATTCATTTTTCAGTTATACTTTTATTTTACGAATTAGGTTCTAGATTTGTGCGCTTTAAAATGAATAATTATAACCAATGCTCAACCACAATGAAAGTGAAAAAAAAAACAGGCGTGGAAAGATTATCAATTTTAGTTTTAAGATTTGTATTATAAGAGAACAAAACTTCAATAAGTTAGCCTATTCGTTTGTTTGTTTTATAAATTTTATAGGTATTTTTAGGTTTTCGGTTTTTTAAGCTTTCTTGATAATATAACTAAACAGATCAACTAAGCTTATGGTTTTAATCTTATATCTTATTTGCCAAAGATTTGATTGTTTGTATCCAGTTAACCATCTACTAGTGTCTAGTGGATGAGATATATTATTCAAACACTAAGCTTGCATAATGATTCTTACAAGTTCCATTAACAATCGCCAGGGTTTAAATTAAAAAGGATGAGTCAAGCGAAGCGAGCTCGGCATAGTTAACTTGAACAATTCCAGACAAACATAAACTCAAAAAAAATAAAAAAAAATTGAGGAACGCTGCAGAGATATTACTACATACCAGTACGACATTCGTGAAAAATTCAATTTCTTTTTGCTTCCACCTAATATAGTTTGATCGTATGAGGATATCATAACAATGGGCAGCAAATCCCCTAAGGGTAACAATGGAATCAAAAATAAAATAAATAAAAGAAGAAACAGTGTGTGAATCAATAAAAGAAAATTCAAAAAAAGCCTTCTTTTCTTTTATTTTTTTTTTATTTTTTATTTTTTATTTTTTATTTTTTATTTTTGGTGCCTGTACCATTTTTGTTTTAGGAAGTTACCCTCGGGTATTACACACAAACTTGCAAAAAAATGTGTTCCCTTCCGGTGTTACACATTGTGTATTTATGTGGTATAAAATTTCGTTTCATGTCAACCTTTCTTGTGCATTTGCTTGATTGTTTCAAGAATACAGGGAAGAAAGGATATATGTGGTGGGGTTATTTAATTGCAATTTATTGGGGGGCAACGACGAGACCTCAAGGAAAGAAAGAATGAATGATTGTTTACTTTATTTTATGGTTGGTTGATATTATTTTTTTGTTGTTCTTGCATGTATGCGCAACAACATGCCTGATTTGGTCTAACAATAATATCTCTTAATGCCCATTTTTTATGCTCTCCGTATTTCAAACCCAATTGGGAAAGTGCCGTACCATCAATGATTAGCAACTTGCAACTTTATTTCATATCATTTAAAATTTAAGCTTTTTGTTCCTATACTAACTTGATGTATTAAGAGATACAAAAGTAAAATAGCTTTAAAGTTGCTTATAATCTTAGACGAGTGGACACGAGACGAGATACTTTTTTTTTCTTGCCCCCTATTCTTCTTCTCGTATTCTGAATCGAAAGTTTAACGATTTTTACTACATATGATAAAAGTGGCCACATATTAAAATATTAAGCTTGTATCGAGACCAACAAATTCAAGATATTGCTTGACTATCGTCTCTCCAATAATGAATGGAATGGGTCCAGTCCTACTGCTGTTGATATAGTAGTTGATATTGTTACTAATGTCAGTGGTCTGAATTTTTTTAGTTAGCCGCCAATCACTTAAACTTTCACTAATAACATATAACCGCCCTCAATTACTAAAATTAGAATTCCAATTACTACAGATACGATTTTTATTTTAGATGAAAATAAATATTATGGTGAATGGAAGATAAAATAAATGTAGAGAGTCGATTAATACTTGAATAAACAGTTCAAAGAAATAGTTCATTCATAACCACTTCAATTAATAAGAATGTTTAAGAATACCCATGCATATATCATCCAGTGTGTTTGCCTCATGACTTGACTTACATCCCATTTCACAAGTTGAAATACAGCGAACAAGCATTTTGTTAGTATGTCTGCTGCACTTGTACCGCCTAAACAATCTATCATCTAGATAAAGTGATCAAAATATGACAAGACAAATGATTTACCAACCATCTAAAATTAGATAATTTCTGTACACAGTCATCCATGTCGGAATTAGCCATCCATATGCTTACTTCACCATCAAGCCTTACTATTGGACCCCTACTTTACGCTGCATTGGCGTATTAAAAAAAAGATTATTGGTGATACGCGTGTTGAAGCCTAGAATGACAATTTTAGTATTCGAGTAAGTGTGATATCATGCCTCGGAATCTGCATGTCACAATTTCTTGAGAAGACATTCAACAATATATCTTATAATAATTAATAATGAGTTGAAAATAAACACCAATTAGAAAAGGGTGGAGCAACAACAAAAAAGATCAAATCCCACCTCAAAGGGGCAGTTTTAACCATCAAGGAGTTTAGTGTTATTGAATAACTGCATAATGCTAAGAATATCTAGTTGTTGTTAATAAGCCTGGTATCATAACTTTTATTTTACTTTATTTTATAACAGTTCTTAAATCCCCCAATATATTTATGAGAATAAATTAAAAACATTCCACGGAACAAAGTTAAGATAGGAAAATCTAAGTCAAGTGGATTAAAGCCCATTCTATTCTAAAATTTTAGTGAATAGTCCGCAATAGACTTAGATCAATTTTTGAACTTAAAATTGTTTAATTTTTCAAAGCCCATAAAAAGGAATAAAAAACAATTTGATATTCGTTTTAGCCTTTATCTGTTTTTGTTTTACTTTTCATGCCGATCAACTATACCTGTTCAGGATTTTGAAGTTTAGGATACATGGAACAAAATTCAATAGTGATACATCCATTGTCTAGAATAAAAATTGTTCCATGTAAAAGGATTTATTATTTTATATGGATTTGGTATTCGGTTTAATGTATCTTTAACCCGGCAGGGGTAAAAGGAAGTCAATTTAATCTCACAAAAACCTCACAGTTATATTTTATATATATATATAAATCAGTTAGATTTGTTTTCTAACCACAGTTTACAAAGATGCCGTTTACTTGCAATTACTATTTACGCATTATTTTGTTATTATAATATTTTTTGAACATCTTTCTTTATTTTGTGTGGAAATATATGATATTTTTTAACTCTATCACCCCACCCCATTCGTTATAAGTATTTTTTAAAAACACAGGTAATTCAATCTTGATCCTTCTTTCTTTCTGTCTTTCTTTTTTCTTTTTTTATATGGTGTTTGTTTTGTTTGGATGCTTGTTTTCCATTTCTGAGGATGTACATATGCATACTCAATTTGGAAAAATTATCAAGAATGTAGGTGTAAATGTACAACATACATATGATTAAAATACCCACTATATTCATGCACTATGAGTATTATTATTATTTTCTAAAGAAAAATTAATTATTCTTAAGTAAGGGAAACCAAAAAATAAAAATGTCGTCGTCTTCTATTTTGACCTTTACTTCTTCTCTATGGGTACTGTTCTTGATAGTTCTCTTCGGTTTTTTTATTTTGAACCTCGTCTTATTTTTTTTTTTTTTATATAGAGTCAACGCAACTTTAAATTTCTTTTTTAGTGTTCTTGGTTGCGCTTCAAAACGCCTATGGATCGACAAAGATTTTTAAATGGCAAGTTTTACCATTTGAAGTATGTGATTTAATATTGACAGTTTTTTAGTACGGTATTCTATGTGGTCTAAATTTCAAAAAAATAAATAGAGATTATGCCATCCTGCGGCAATTGATAAATCAAACTTTAACTTTGTCAGGCTTTGGCTTTGGCTTGGTTTGGTTTGTGGTTTGAAATTGCGCTTGTGGTTTACCTCGAGATGAGATAGATATTTAAATCAATAAAACTTTAGCACCTTATTTTTAATCAGGTATAATGGAATCGCCAAAAAAAATTGTGGAAAATTATTAATTTTTACCTTAAATTTTAGTGGTTTGAAATTTTAAAGTATATACTAAATATAGCAGGTTGGCAAAATTGTCGCAAATTTTTTTCTTTTAATCTATTGCAAATCCATTGTCCTGATACTTTTGCACTTTTAATTTTTGAAGTTTAATAGTTGATGGTGTGATTGACATGGAATCAACTGATCACTAAAACTAAACAATGCTTTTGAAGGGTTAATATATGGGGAATGTGTTACTTTTTTCTTTTTCACGATTTTGAACGGCTGATTAAAATTAAGATTTTTTTAACCTTTTGGTTTGTAAATCATCTATTGTAATCATTTTAAACCTACACAACTTGGCATTAATGCGTAAAAATAAATCCATTCAGGTTTATTTTATGGTTTTGATTTACTTTTGCTTAAAACAGATCCTTGCATAACAGTTCTCGGAACTCCATACATACATTCAATTGTTAGATTATGTAGAACTTAAAAGGTTTAGTTTATGAGCTAAAAATAGATCGTCTAGAAGCGTGAATTAAATAGGGGGTTAATAGTTATGAGAAAAATTGTAGTTTAAAAGTTTAAATTTTTGAATTTATTGTTTTAGAACTAACCAATTGTTATTTATAGTAACTTTTTGATTATGGTTATTATACTATCAGTTATACTTCATATTTGAAAACTTAAAAAGTTAATTCCAAATATGAAGAATTTGCGTTTGGGTTGATAAGAACGCGCAGTTCCGCAAAATTGAGTTAGACTTTTTTTCAATATATCAAGTTTATTTTTAAAATAAGTGTCTTGTGACTATATCTAACTTTCTTAATCGTTTAGAGTTTATCCGATTCATGAATAAGGAAGATCTTTTTATAAAAGTTTAGATTTAGAGTTAATGAATACTTTACTTTTGTGGTTATATGTATCATTGTCAAGAATAGTTCCCCACTTACATCAAAATAGGAGATATTAAACCATAGCTAATATTTCCTTCTCTAAAGATCTACAAACAAGTCCGAATTGATCAATAACGAGTATATTTACAACAAATTTGACGATGGAAATAAAATGCAATTGACATATCGACTCAAGAATTAATCTGTTTGTTTATTATTGTACATTTATTAATCTATTTATTCTATCGTTTACCAAAACTATTAGATACACTATAATACAAAAAAAGACATTAGATGCCATTTACTTAACTATAATACAGAACAAACTCCAAAGAATGATAAAAAGAGAACCATCAAAACCAAAACACTTGACTTTTTTATTGGTTCAATCAGATTTGCTCCTCCCAGTTTTGGAGCAGCAATATATATAGTTCCATTCATACAATAAGCTGTCCCAGGGAATGGTACGACATAACTATTGGTGGAATTTGTATCATCGATTTTACAAGCAACGGTTTTATATTTCATATTTAAGATATATAACCCATGGAAACAACGATAGATGATTTCAGTTGGGAAATTCTTGTCGATATTTATAAACACATCGAGATGGGTTTATAAATGAGGCGATAAGTTTCACATAAGCGAATTAAGTCATATCTAGTTATTTGATTTGCTGATATTGACCCATATTTCATAAAGAGGCTAGAATAGTCTCATAAAAATATATTTTGTGATCCGCCTCAGGTATTTTAGATATAGTAAAACAGAGAGTAAGGTAGGCTAAACCCTGCATAAGGGTTTAAACGAAGAGTATTTGCAAATAGTTCGAATTTAACATTCCCGATCAAACTTGAAAGAATGAAGAAGTATAAACATTACGATGTATACATTTAAATCATACTTTTAAGAAGATTAAGCGAAAACTATATATTAAAATTTTTAGCGAATGTTAGCAAAAATTGTAGAAAAAGGGTATATAAACATTTGATTTCCTTAGAAAAAAAAATAACTTATCAATTGATTAGTATTCTACCAACCGCTAAGACTATGCTTAGCTGTCTCCTAATAACTCCTGCAGGAGTTTTACCCTATGTCTGCAAATAAATAGAGTTTTCCTTATATAGTTTCTCTATCAAACTCATTTCTTACAAATCTTTTCTTTAGATACTAAGTCTACTTTTTAGTGGATATCGTACCTAACTTTTGCTTAAATAAATCTTACTGATTTATTAATATAACGGTCTTGTTTGACCTTCTATTCCATCTAATCTATAAATAGAGTTTTTACATTATGTTTCTCTATTCCACTCCATTTATATTTCTAAATTTATAGAATATTAAATAAATGTATATTTCGAAAAAAAAAAAATTTTTAGATACATAATAAATGCTACTCATTAGAAAAAAAAAATAGTAAAATCAATGAGTTTAGAACCAACTTGAATCATAAGCCTGTTCAACTTATTTAATGTTTTATGTAGTCTAGAAACGGATTTACAAAGAGCAAACCATTTATCAATTGGAACCAAAAAAAAAAAATAGCTAATGAAGACGCCTGCCAATTTGAGAACTTTGTTTAATAACTTGTGTTTATGGTAGCGTTTGTTGTATACAGGAAATAGTTACACCTGACAATACACGTGCCAAGCTGAGGGGGCTCAATTTTAGTCTCCCCCACTACTTCCTAATTTAGACGATAACAGCAGATAAGAATTTGTTAGTGAGAGTTTGTAATTAGTAGTGAGAATTGAGTTATTTTAAGTTTATGATTGCTTTGTTAATTGTTAAACAGTAAAAATTAAACTATTATTAGTAATGAAAGAGATGAGATAAGGTATCATAGCAGACAATGTTGTAGTTTAATTGTAAATGGATAAGAAAGGAAGGAAAGGAAAGAGAAAAAGTAATAGTCAACTGATTGATGCAACATTTTATTTAAAGCCTGTTTTTTTTTTAATGGTGGACTGAATTGGCCATTTAAGGAAATTTTACATAGTTACTATCAGATTTAATATGTAATTAGTTACATACATACAAACACAAGTATAATTAGGATAAAGGTTAATCAGAATGGTATAATTAAGAGATTAAGGATACAATTAACTTAGACCAAGTAGACCAACCCCTATATTCTAACTAAGCCATTAGCTTAGGGTACATTATCTCCACTTTTTCTTTTTACTTTATTTGATGGGTGTATAAATTTAATTAGGCTTAAATGTCCTTGTTAGATTTTGCTCCACATTTATAACCATTTTAAAACCAAATAGCCTCAAAATGGAACAAATCTGATACAAATGTAGTTTAATCCGAAGTAAATAAAAGTACTTATTGTGAAATATCCAAAGTTAAATAATAATAATAAATAACAGGTTTCAAACTGAAATAATGATATAGGGGTAAAAATAAATAATATATACTGAACTAACTAACTAACTAACAAAGTCCCCCAAAGGAGAGGAGAGGTGGCATAAGGATTTCAATAAGTTTTGTGTATGTTTGATTTTAACACATTTAAACTAAAGCCATTCCATAAACTGGAATGGCATTGTTATAAGGTTGTGTTATGTTTGTGTCTTGTATTGTCATGTCATGTTGTTGTGGAGGTGGTGGAGTTCTGTCTATTTTTTTTTATTTTTCTTCAGTAATGTTATCGCACCACCACGCAGTTTAACCTCAACCTCACCAGATCTTTTCTGTGTTTAGCTTGTTTTGTCTTTGTTTTCTTATCTATTCCATAGTTAGTTGATTTGTTACTTAGTTACTATATGTATCACCAGTACCATATCAACCTATATATATATATATATATACACTATACAACATATACATATTCTAACTATAGAAAGTGAAAAGTTAGTAGTAACTATTCTATAAATACCACTCACTAAATAGTCTCCTCAATTCCACCCCGCCCCTATTCAATCCGTAACTAAAAAAAAAGGATCCACACGATATAAAAAAATAAAATAAAAATAATCAAAACAATAATAAAAATAAAAGTTACTAACTATTCCTTTTTTATACCCCTATAAATATACCCGATTGTGCCAATCTAATCCATATTTATCACCAGTTTTGGGATAAACCTTGGAATCAACCATATATAGAATCAAGCATTCTTATTGTGATATATAGTAAGGGATTTTACCTTTATATATCCTTCTTAATCAAAAAAAAAAATAAAAAAATTAGTACTGTGTTGCCAACTGAGGGAAAGGATCACAGTGGTACCCAATCAAAAGTGAATATCCGTTACATCAAATAATCAATCAACTGATCTCACCTACTCACCCATCACCCTTATCGTTTGATTATATCATACCAATAACACCAATATAAATCAATCACAGAGAGAGCAATTCAAACCGCCTCCTATCCTGGATCAGATAAGATCACTCACTCACTCACTCACCCCATATATAAACACCCCTATTCGATTTCTACATGATAAAATCAGAATCAATCGATTTTCATAGCTATTTACCTCCTTATAGGTCGTTGTTGAACCCTAACGCCAGATATGATTATCAAACTCATTCTTTAATCCCCTTAAGTCAAAATGAAATTAATAACTTAAATGCTACCTTAAGAAAAAGAACCACCAATAAAGATAATTCATCTAAATTAATCACTTCAGGTCCATCCACCACCACTAACACTACCAACAACAACAATGGAGGTAATAATAGCTTTAAAATGAAATATAAGTCCCTTTTAAGTGATGTAAGTCGTTCATTATCTATGAGACTTTCAAATCCAAATTTAATGGCAAATGTATCAACTACATTATCTGCTGCAGCAGCTGCCGCAGCAGCAGTTCATGCTGCTACTTCTTCATCAAATGCATCTATATCAGGAAGTTTGGCCTTAACTACTACCACTAACAATAATAATATCATCATTCAACCTCCACCACCACCACCTCCTCCATTACAATTTAAAAATTTACCAGTTGAAATCATAGATTTAATATTCTTCTTTATTGATTCAAAATCAGATTATAAAGCTTGTCTATATACCGATAAATTATTCTATTATTTTGCTAAACCTTATTACTACCAAGATTTACAATTCACTTCCACTTATAGATTTGCTCAATTTATATCTTATTTAAGATTAAATCTGGAAATTGGTCAATATATTAAAACCATTGATTTATCTAATATAAAACCTGGTTATGATGAAGATGCTGAAGAAAATAATAATGTTAATAATCAAAATCATAATATTGAAATTGATTTTCAAGAAGTAAATCATTCAAATGAAGATCTTCATAATACAAATTCAAGAGATCAAGATGAATTTATAAATGATAAAATTTTAGCAGGTTGGAGAGATTGGAAATTTAAAAATAATCCATTATATTCAATTCATCCTGTTGGAACTTCAATGAGTTTAACTAAAATTTCATCAAATTCTCAAATTTCAGTAGTTTCAACTACATCATCTCATAAATCTTTTAATTCATCATCTCCAAATAAAAGATTTAAACCATTTAAATATTTTAAATCAAAGAAAAGATCAAAAAAATCAAATCCTCCTAAATTAGAATATTTAAATTTAGCTGCCAATCATCATTTCCGTCATCATAATGATCATAGTGATTTATTAACTTATGCTAATTCTCATTCTCATTCATCATCAGTTCGTTTTCAATCATCTGCTTTAACTCGAAATTCATCTCCTCATCCTTTAATCAATAAATTCTTATTAAATTATTCAACTTCAAAAGATATTCCAGTAGGTTATGTTTTACATTTAATTAATTTATGTCCAAATGTGGTATCATTAAATTTAGCTAATATATCATTATCAATCGATTATGAAATTAGTAGAGCAATGGTATATAAATTTCAAACTTTTGATTTAATGAATAATTATCCTAAAGATATCGTTCATAAAATTGATGAAATTATGAATTTAAATGATTATTTTAGCGAATATGGAGATAATTTATCAACTTTAGATGGTGGTTGTAGTACGAGTTTATTATTAAATGATGGTAATGTTAATTTACCTACCAATTCTAAACAGCAATTTCAACCATCTTCTTCCTTTCAATCACTGTCACAATCTCAAACTCCTTCTTATCAACAACAACAACAACAACAACAATCGACTTCTTCTTCATCACAACCTCCTCCTCCATTTTTCCAATCAAATTTATTCAAATCTACTCAATCCAATTCTTCCGCTGCATCTTCAGTTTATTCCATAACTACTTTTTCAAAACCAATTCGTAAATATAATAGTCTTTTACCTCCTTTACCTCAAACGGTTAATGATATAAGTTATCTTAATAAAGGAGATGGTAAAGTTTATTTAAGTGATTTAAATTTAAAATCGATTAATAATTCTTATCTAACTAAATTAAATGAAACTGAATTATTAACGGCTATAATTAAAATGCATGGTTCAAAATCTCCCTTAATTGCTAAGAATAGTCAACGAGATTTTAATTATTATAATAATTATTATACTAATATGATTTTAAATGATTCAAAATTCACCATTACCAATTTAAAATATATTAATTTATCATCAATGATTTGGTTAAATAAAGCATCTATTCAAAAGTTTTTAAAGAATTTAATTATTAATAAAGATAGACATACTCATTCTTCAATGATTTTTACTGATTATGAATCTTATGATGAATTAGAAGAAGAATACGTTGAAGATGAAACTAGTGAAGAAAATTCGTTATATAAAATGAATGAATCATTCAATGCATCCGATTATAAACAAGATTTAATCATTGATTTAACTGATTCAGGAATGTATAAGAATTTACAATGGGCTAAAATTATTGATTTAAATACCAAAGATGGATGTAAATTGGTTCATAAAATCATTAATGATGAATTATTCGATCCATTCCAAGATTATATGAGAAGAGAAAGAATCAGAAGAGGAAGAATTGGTGAAAATTATTTGGCTTTATAGGTTATAATTAATCCTATGGTCAATACATATGCTATGCTGCTTACTATGTTTTTTTTGTATAGAAAAATTATTCCGTTTTTGTTTTGCTACCTTTTGTTTAGCTATACTCTATTTTTGATACCCAAATATCATTGTTTTCAGATTGCTTTCCCCTCCCAACCCGGTGTTGTTTTATTATCTACTAGTGTGTTTACTTATATAGTGTTTTTTATTGTTTTGTTTCAATTCTCGTCCTCATTTCTTTCAAAATAAATGTATTATTAATATTGTTATGATTATGATTATGATTATGATGTTTACTCTTAATTTAAAAATGTTCCAGACTTCAGGTCATCACCATTTCATGGATCAGCACAGCCAAGATCCAAAGAATCAAGCGGCGACCTCTAATAGCGATGGTTTTAAAGCTGGGTTAAAGATAAAAAGACTTCTCCTTAAATCTTAACATGGATTGATCTAGAAAATTCTTAAACTCACCAATTCATATCTCTTAACAAATTTAGCTCCAATGTTAATGCTAATTTCATTAATAATAATGATACAAAATAGTTCTTTAAAAAGGTCCCATAGTTTTAAAAGAAAGAAAAGAGTAGAAATCTATAGTGAAAATTTATTGTTAAAATTTTTTTTCTTTATCTTCAATTTTCAAAATCCGGGTAACTTTTAAGTTTAGAAAAATGATTATGCTAAATTTGATATAGAAATTGATCATTGATTAAATTTTAATGATTCCTTTCTTCTTTAGCTTATCTACATTGTTCATTCTTCTCTTTGAAGTAATATCATAATATATATATATTCAAGAGATGTCGGACTTGTCAGCTCAATTATCTGCATTTAAAAATAAGATCAAAAATGGTCCGTCAGTACTTGCTGCCAGACGACCAATCATTGGCAAACCTCAACCTTCAACTTCAACCCCTGCCACTCCAAAACCAGCTTTAAATAATGTTTCATCTCCGTTGAAGTCTGGTGCTACTAAAAGACCTACTGAATCTGTTACAGATATCCTTAAACGTCAGAAGTTGGCTAATGCAGACATATCAGGATCTCATTTATCTACTTTATTATTATTAGCTGTCGAACATATTAAACAGTATGATTATCCTATACCTGTAAGTCAATTACAATCATATTTATCAGTGGACGTCAATGATACTTTATTAGCTCTTTTGAAAGAGATTGATAGGATTAAATATGATCCGGAAAATGAAACTTTAGAATATGTTTCATTACATAATATAAAATCTCCGGAAGATTTATTGAATTTCTTAAAGGCTCAAAACACATTTAAAGGAACTCCTGTTAAAGATTTAAAAGATGGTTGGGCAGGATGTATAGCAGCTATTGATTCTTTAGATAAACAAAATAAAATCTTGGTGTTAAGAAATAAAAAGGAAAATGCTCCAAGAATGGTTTGGATAAATGAAGGTAGAAATTTAGGTAAAATTGATGATGAATATCAAAAGATGTGGGCCGAAGTTAAAATCCCTGAAGCTGATAATTTATATCAAGCTTTAATAGATCAAGGATTGAAACCAACTGGAGCTGATCCAAATTTAATTAAAAAGAAACCTCAACAACAAGAAAAGAAACAAAAGAAAGCTAGAAGAGGAAAGATCACCAATACACATATGAAGGGTATCTTGAAAGATTATTCTCAATTGGTTTAGTTTCGATTCATATTATACACATACTTTTTATAGTTTGGATTTGATTTAAATTACTACATACATTTTAACGAAAAATAATAATAATAATGCCTAATATTTTTATAATAAAGATAACAACATCGATTTGAGTTTTCAGGGATTGTAGTTAATCTTGAAACACGTTTAATTATCTTGCTCTTGGCATATTGATCTTATGAAATAGACATCTTATATCAATACTAAATTATTCCTTACGTGTATATATTAGAATGAACCGCGTAATTTACATACCAGATGTTCTTTTTAAGTTTTTTTTTCTATTTACAGACAACACAAAATGACAAAAGACGATTTCTAAATTATACAGTGTAGACTTATAATCAAATTGATCTTGTATTCAATAACATAAATCATCATCATGTCTGGTATGTATCAAATGATTGTTGAATCGATATGATTCATCATTATCAATTAATGTTTTCTAAATCGTTAGATCTTAAGAATCAATACTAACTAGGATCAATTTTTTAGTCGATTTCAATACCGTTGCAAAAGAATTCTGTACCTTCTACTATCAACAATTCGATAGCGATAGAACCCAATTAGGTAACTTATATAGAGATCAATCTATGTTAACCTTTGAAACTTCTCAATTACAAGGTGCTAAGAATATTGTTGAAAAATTAGTTGAATTACCATTCCAAAAAGTTGCTCATAGAATCTCAACTTTAGATGCTCAACCAGGTTCTCCAAGTGGTGATATTTTAGTTATGGTTACTGGTGAATTATTAATCGATGAAGAACAAAATGCTCAACGTTATTCCCAAGTTTTCCATTTGATTCCAGATGGAAATTCATACTATGTCTTTAATGATATCTTCAGATTAAACTATTCTTAGATTAGATTAAAAATATATTTTTGCATAACCGTAGTGAGTTCAGTTATTAATACAACATAATTTTACATAATAATTATCATCATATTTAAGTATACAATATGTAGTTTAGTAGTTGCCTTTGATGGGATCTTTAAAGCTTTGATTTAAGGCTTATAAGTGAACAATTCTTTGTTTAACCAAACGAAACGAAAAAAAAACGTTGCTCCGCATAAAAATCAAAACACTTTAGATCAGTATAAACATTCAAATTAATTTATATTATCAATTGACAACATAATAATGCTGGATGAAGTAGAATCGACTCCAGAAATCCCAAGAAGACCAAAAAGGTTAGTGAAGGTCACCTCTTCACTGCTGGATACTTCTCTTACTACTTCTTTAGAACCTGTTATCCCTCAAAGACCTAATAGAAAGAAAGTTACAATGTCTGAATCATCCGAACAACCAGAATCGCCAGCTCCAGAATCCATTGAAATTTCCCAGACCGAAGATACAAAGTCTGCTACTCCTACTATTTCATCAAGACCAAGTAAAACTGCTGTTATAGAGAATGAACCTTCAGCTGAAACAGAAACCCGGAAGGAGGAGGTTGAATCTGAAAGTCCAAGTCAGACTCCTAGTAAAGATAGTGAAACAGCAGTTGATTTTGAAGATACAAAAGAAGAAGTCAAAGCGGAAACTCCATCTATTCCCGAAAGACCAGCTAAGACCCCAATCATTGATGAAGATGTTCCAGCTGAAACAGATAATGTGAAAGAAGTTGAATCTAGTGATTTAACATCGAAGCAAATCGAAGAAGAATCAGATTCAGCATTGACATCAGAGTTACCTGACTCGTCTCTTGAGAAAGACGAAGATGCCGAGAAAGAAGATGATGATGAAAAAGAAATTCAAGGTACTACCGAAGTACCAAAAGTGGAGAACGATGGAGAAACGACACCTGGAAACTCGAATACAAAAGTTAGCTTTAAAGATGATGTAGACGATTTGTCTGGCGTAGAGTCAGCTACATCATTCAATGATGACATTGAAACTGTGTTACAGGAAGGAGAATCTACACTGGTAGCCGGAGAGCAACCGGTGGTTAATGAAGAAGAAACAAAAACCTTCACCAAAGATTGTGATGAATCACCCCCTGGGCTTTCTAATGTCGAAGAAACACCACTTGTTGAAAATGATTCCAAGATAGTTGAAGTTGAAGTCACAGATAAAGCCGATTCAAAGGAAGATATAGCTGCAGAAATTGACGATTCCAAGACAAAAGAAGCCATCAGTTCTATCCCATCAATACCAATTAGGCCATCTAAACGTCCTATAGGTAAAACGCATATTGTTGACAGGTCTGATGCTGAATCACCTCTGTTAGATGCTAGTAATACGGATCTGATTGACGAACAAACCGACAAGACCGCAACTACTACTGAGAGTTCACATACTAGCGAATCTAGTGTAGAAGAAGCTACAATCCCACAGATTCCAGTGAGACCATCAAAACCTTCATCTTTACATGAAGCTGGCTCTAAACCTAAACCTCCACCACCAAAGCCAAAGAAGTTATCATCAAAGATTGCAGCTTTCCAACAAATGTTCAATCAGGAAACACCATTACAACCACTCTCAAAATCGCCTAGTGATTTTGTCAAGAAGGATAGGTTGTCAAATGACAAAATGAAGTTTGCTGAAAGTTTAAAAGGTATGATGGGAATGGGAGTGCCAATGCCAGGGATGGTAAATCCAGCAATGGTTAATCCCTTACTTAATAGAGGTGCAAGTGATCAACAATCCAAGGAAGAAGAAAAGGTGAATGAACCAACATCAGAGTCTACTAAATTAGGGAAAACAGCTGCTAGACCTAGAGGACCAAGAGGAAAAAAGCTTCCAAAAGCCTTAAAAGAACCAGTTAATATCGAACAAGATCTGAAATTTAAATTGCATACTTACAATCTTTGGGATGTATCGTTTAAGAAAAATATTCCTAAAGAGGAGTCTTTGGAATCAACTGATGAAATTACCACTCCGGAGGATAATTCCAATGAGAAAGTGCTAATGGCAGACGATGATCAAAATGAATTACATGAACCTAAGAACGTCCTAAATTCTAATGAACCTTCTTCAGCGGGAGATATCGTAAAAGAAGAACCAGAAGATGATTTACAAAAACCCAAAAATGTTGCTGAAGTTGAAAAAGAAGAAGGTAACAACGAAGAAGAAGGCAATGAAGTAGAAATAGATGAAGAAGAAGCTAATGATGAAAGTAAATTGGATGATAAAGACATAGGTGAGGGAGAACCACCTATTACCACTCATTCATTGGAAAGTGATACCACCAAACTAGACAAGAAAGAAATCATCACAGATGAAAAGGTAGAGCAAGCAGATGAAGAGAATAAGAGTGAGAAACCTGAGCTGGAAATTGTTCTGGAAGACCACGAAGTTGAAGCTAATCAAAGTTCCAGCTTAAACGATTCAGCAACTCAAGACGAAATTATACATGCTCCGATCGATAGAGAAGTCAATGATGATTGATTATCGTGACTCATTAAACGTAAATACATTTATCTATATATAAATCTATTAAATACAAAGTTCATCGTACACTCCTCTTATCTTTATTTAATTTTGGATATCGTGGAGCATATGTAGCTGATTCTGACTTATTAACCTTTTCATCCATTTCTGGTTTTTCTATGGAATTTTCTTTAGTCTTTGTAGTTAGCAATTTCAGCGTTAACTTCTTACGCAATTCATCTAACTTGACTAATATGGTTTCTTCATCTTCACTTTCATCCTCTAGCTTGTCCCTTAGCTCAGCACACTTTAAATCGATTTCTCGTTTGTAATTATGTTGTAAGATATCATGCTTAGCCTTTTCCTTATTTATATCATTTTCGATCTTTGCCTCTTTTACTTTATCTAATACTTTCTTCTGTTTTCGAGATTCATAATGACCTTTTGATGAGCCTTTTGATGTAGTTAAGTTCTTTTGAACTCTACCAGATGTCCCCGATCCTCTGGCAGTTTGCAACCCTATTCCGTTATATGACATTTTCTTATATAGTATCAAAATTTGTCGCTATATTGTACTCGTCATATGCCATCAACCTTTATCTATGTTGATATGACTTGAATCTGAATATAGAGCCTATTAGATTTTACTTTCTATTGTTACTCAAAATAATCAAAAACAAATTCTTCGCGTCTTCAAATTTTATTTATGAAAATAAAAAATCGTTGCGTTAGTTGATCCAGATATAGTATTAATAAGGAATAAGTGTAACATTCATGGTTCTCCAGAGGCTACCGAGAACAAGGCTACGGGTCTTGATAACGGTATTCATAATTGCATTTTTGTTCTTGACTTCTAAATACCTAATTGTTAGTGATCCGGAGTTAGTTAATGATGATACAACCATCGGAAGCTATCAAAGCTCAAACAATGATAAATTAAAACCATCTAAGGAAGGGAATATCAACAATGTGGAAAAAGAATCACAAGCACTGCTTTCAAGAGTGGAAATGGATGCTACATCAGAGCCAATATTACCACCCAAATTGTCATCTCCAAATTATCATAGTAATTCGGAGACTGCTTCCCATAGATTTTGGACTAAGATATTTCAAGTCTTAGAAGAATGCAAAGTCGATGACTTTGGAGAAGGATTGTACAAAATGATAGATTATACTTCTGAATCAATAAAAGGAAATACAAAAGAAGCATTACTTTCAAAAGCTTTCATTGGCCAGAAATCCTTGGAAGAGTTAAAATTGAAGCACCAAATGGTTCTCCAGCGATTACCATCTGAAATTCCTAGCTATGCATACAAAAAGGGTACGAAGGGTATAGTGATGATAGGTGGAGGCAGATTTTCCTGGTTGTCATACTTGTCGTTGATTGGTCTTAGGGAAACTGGTTCTCTCTTGCCAGTTGAAATTCTCCTTCCATCCCCAAACGATTACGAAAATGAGAAGGATTTCTGTGACACCATATTACCTCCAATGAACGCAAAATGTGTTCTTTTACTGGAGTCATTAGGAGAAACTGTGTATAGTGAGTGGAACAAGAAATTTGCTAATTATCAGTTCAAAGCGTTATCCTTGATTGCTTCCTCATTCGAACACGTCTTGCTTTTGGATTCTGACAATATTGTTCTCTCGAACCCAGATACAATTTTTGGAAGTAGCTTATACAAGCATTATGGAATGATTACATGGCCCGATTATTGGTCCAGAACAATTTCTCCAAAATTTTACGAGATTGCTGGAGTAGATATAAACGAGTCACATAGGGTTAGATATAACAGATTTCCGTTAAACGTTGCATCAAGAGCTGAACCTAATTTAAGCGGTTCAAAAAACAAAGGAGATGTTCCATATCATGACTTAGAAGGTGCTATACCTGATTTATCTACTGAGTCGGGTCAATTCTTTGTAAACAAAGGGACTCATGGTAAGACTTTATTATTAGCATTATATTATAATATTTATGGTCCTGATTTATATTACAAGCTAATGTCATTAGGTGAACAGGGTGAAGGTGATAAAGATACCTTCGTTGCAGCTGCTATAGTTGTGAAACAAAAGTATTATCAGTTGAAATCCTTTATAAAAACCATAGGTTACATTGATTCAAATAGTCAGTTTCAAGGTGTAGCCATGGGACAAATGAATCCTTTAAAGGATAATGAACTATTCGAAGAAGTGGTAATCAAGCCTTTATTTGACGAACAAAGCAAACCATTGGATATAGACCAACAAATTGAATACCTTGAAAAGGTCAAGGAAGAAAGTTTCAGCCAGAACAACCAAGTTCCTATTTTTGCAGTTCATTGTAATTATCCCAAATTGGATCCTTTGCAATTATTAGCCAGAGATGATCTTTTCGATAAAGAAAAACAGAGATTGAAATACAGATTGTACAGCTCATTTTCTTATGATTTGACTATTGGTTCCAAAAGTTCGAAAATTGATTTTGAGTTGAATCAATGGATTCATATGAGAAAGGTAATCTGTGAGCAGAAAATACATTTTGTACACTTTCAAGATGCTGACTTGAATGAGCTTTGTAGGGTTATCGAAAATCAAATTACATGGTTAACATCATCAACTTTTAAGTCCAATTAGTGTAGTTTATTAATAAAATAAAATTAAATATATATGAAATTTTTTTTTCCAAATTAGTTATTTATTGATATAGATTGTTTTTTTTTTTTTTTTTTTTTTCCAAATTTGTTATATATTCTTACTCTAAAATACTATAAAACTATAGAATTTATATAAAGAGAAAGTATATAACTAGTTGAGGGAGAGAAAGGTTAAAAATAAGAATTATTTTAAACTTAAAACTCTCTTGATTAGATGATAAAGTAGCTATTTTGTAAGATTTGATTGAAAATTGAAGATCAATCTAATGATTTATTTAAAGATTATGAATGTAGAACAAATCACTAGATTGATCTTCAATTTTCAATCAAATCTTACAAAATAGCTACTTTATCATCAAATCAAGAGAGTTTTAAGTTTAAAATAATTCTTATTTTTTAACCTTTCTCTCCCTCAACTAGTTATATACTTTCTCTTTATATAAATTCTATAGATTTATAGTGTTTAGGAGTAAGAATATATAACAAACTTGGAAAAAAAAAAAAAAAAAAGTAGAACGATACCCATGATGAAATAAAAGAAGAGTTGAGCGGTAAAGCTGAACCTTCTTTTTGTAGGATGTATCGTCGACGTCCTCGTAATTTATGAACAGCAAAGAGGTATCGATTGAGAGAGATTAATTGGTTTTTATCCAATTCTGGATTGGCTATTATAATTCCCCATGCTAATGGAAGTGTGATTCCCATTTATGGAACAGATCTGAGTAAGTAATCGATACCGGCTGATCACAAAGTTCACAATTACCTGATGATGGTAGTTGTAGGTGTATTCGGTGTCCTAGATTCACTCTATGTATCTCTTCAAACCTGTAGGGATCTTGTGCTTTGAATGAAGATAGTTTAGATCAAAATTCTCCCCATTCTTCTTCATTTATTTGTATCTTTTGTGTCCAGGTGGTTGTAAGCATTTCCTTTTTGCCAACTGGCTTTTCTTACTGTTGTAATGACTACTTCTGTGGTAATTCATATTTGGATTGTACTGTCCTACAATACGCTACCAATGTTCTAGATAGTTCCACATGTATGTTATATGCAGGAACGAGTGGACATTGAGGTATAAATAGGATCATTTATATATATTTAGATTATTTATCTCTTTTATAGAGGTTAAGCAGTTATAAATACATAAAAGGTATATCTACAATTAGACTTGTAGACTATAGGACCAAACGGTCAATTGTAAAAGTTCAACAAGTTATGAGCCTTTATTATACAGAGTCGTTTCGGTCCTGGTCGCAGTCTTGGTTTTGATTTCCTTGATGGTGGCGTGGTTTATTTCAATTGGTTTTCCGAGATCTGACAGAATACTTGGTTAGATTTTATTACACGGATGGCCGTCGAGGGAGGATGATGAATCCTTTTGATTAAGAGTTATTTCATTACTTACCCTGTTATTACCACGTTCACTTATGATGTTAAAGAGAATTTCAATCATGAATACTTTGAAAATTTTTATTGTGAATTTCTTTTTATTTGAAATGGTCACGGTTTTAGAAACCCGTTGATCCAAACCTATTTCCTTACTAGCTGCTGAGAATGAAATGTGTTGATAGGATGCATTAGGACTAACTGATATTAAGTATCTGACTAGTGGAACATTAAAATTATAAGTGTCACTTACTTGCAAACCGAAATAATGATGTCACTATACCCATAGTGTTAGGTTCAAGTTTCGACCAATGATTTTGAACAAGAAAAGTTATTGTTGATTACTTATTATGAGGCCCAATGCAATTTCCTTTATAGTTTTCATTTCTCCTCTGGAAATGGTTGAGTTTTTATTTTGATTATAGTGAATATTTTTTTGAATACTGGATGTATGAAAATATTCATTTTGGTTCGGCTTAGTTGCTTTTTGTCTATACAAGCACTATTTATGATGTGGTTATTGTTGACATGCATATGATTTTCCTTAGTTGCAGTTGCTTCCTTCCTTGTTGTTTATTCTCATGTGGTCTGTTTTGTTTATTTCAATTATATTTTTACATGAACTTATCAGATGGCTTTAATACTCTTTTTATAAGAGCAGCACATATTCAACTTATAAGTGAAATATGAGTTTGACTACCATATCATCACCAGTCTTTTACAGTTGTCCCAAACTAGCAGAGTTCAGTCTGCTGCGATGCAGGTACTGCTCGTGAGCTATATCTGAGGACAGGTTCTTCTTATACGATGGATTCCAATTGGAATCGATATGGGATTATATTTCGCCTACCAAGGTCTTATTTAAACGATTCATATAAATCCTATCAAAGTTCGTTTCCAAATATTAACTTCTATAAGTTCTTTTATTTGATAACTATTTATAACAGTCTTGCTGAAGTATAATGCAAGGTGTTTATGATATTTTTTTGAGAAAGTTCACCCACTTTTCTCTGTTGTGAGTTGTTAGCAGGCTTGCTCGTTTATCTATCCAAGCTGTTACAAATCTTTCCCGAATCCTCTGATGTTGGATTAGGATCTTCACAGTTATGTGTATCTTTCATCCTGGTATATTCTTATGTCTAAGAGTATTAAACTTCGCTGATTACTCCTTGCTAATGCTTAAGTCGACTAGTTTTACTCATTATTATCCAAGCCTATAAGGGTTTTCTTTATCACGTATGTTCTTGTTCAGACAGCTCGTGCTAGTTTTTGTTCTCATTTTTTTTGAGAAATAGGTTATTATTTTTTTGAGTTCACCCACTCACTACTATTCTACACTTGGACCCAGATTGGTTCTTTATGGTGTTGAGAATTGATCACATATCGTTACTTTATGTTTTATATTTTTGAGTTCACCAACTCCTGAACATATTTTTGTATAGACCTGTGTGAGGTCTTACTGTTTGCGTTTTATACATGCTGTTTGTATACTATTTTGCATTTACCCATCAGTGTTTACAAATTATTTTTTAGAAATCGTCCATTATATGATTTTGTTATCTTAGTTGATGCAATGCCTTGGCTATAATGGAACTTGGCCGTTTATGCTTTCCTTGTTTTTCCTGTTGGTACTAAGTATTTTGTTTCCTAGCACAGGATATACCATTTATACTGAAACGTTCATTATTCCAGCCCTTCTCATTTATTGCTCGGATCCACCGTGAGACTTTATTCTACAATGCTTTTCACCTGATGGTCACATACGGCAGTTCATTGCTGGAACAATCTATTTAATGTTGACTGATTTCTGGCTGATATCTACTTCGCTGTCTAAACATTTCCAGTTTATTTTACGTTTGACGATATTGCAACATGATCTCGTTTCTTGTATCGAACTCGTTTGCCTATATCAATCTAACCTATAATAGTGTTAGTCACCGGTACATTTATCAATATTGCATGTACGGCTCTCTGTTTATCAGGGATGCTTTGTTTTTATGATCCTTATACATCTGACTGTTCGCTTGGATATTACGGTTATTTCCTTTGCAAACAGTAGTTTTTTTCATTTGTCGGTATATTTTGGTACAATTTTTTTAACATTATGCTATTGTTTCCTAACTAAGCTGGACCAAATTTTGGTTCTTATCTCCCTCCTCATGCGTTGTTTCCCTTATTTTGGTTTTGCTCGTGGGGAACTACCCATCACCATTTTGTTTCCATGCCGACAATTTATATTATTATTTTTACAGTCATTTTAACCCATTGACATATGGATAGTTAATGCCAAACCCGCCTTTTTATAAGACACCTGTTGATGGTTGTCTGGCTCATTTTAAGTCATTGTCCAGCATGGGTATATGTGTGGTTAATGCAACATTTGTCTCCACCCAGGACACCATTTGCTGGTTGTCCGGCAAATGTTCTCCGAAAGTCATTTTAACTGCATCGAAGTATGCATGGTTAATGCCATCTCATCAGAGATGAATTTTGAAGTCATTTTAACTGCATCGAAATATGTATGGTTAATGCCATCTCATCAGAGATGAATTTTGAAGTCATTTTAAACTGCAATGTTTATTGCCTAGTTTCTTTCTAATAATATGTTTGCATTTATTTGTTCCGTTTTCTTACAAGCGGAATGCGAGAGTCTTTCTTTGAAAGTACTTATTCGGCTTGGTTGAGTACCACAGATATCCTTTTGTTATTTACTGCGTCTATTGTCAAGTAGCCTCATGTGGTGAGGTGATTTTACATATGTTTTATTTCTGATTTCCGGATAAGCAAGTAAGCAGGATATGGATACTGGAAGATCAGTTTTTACACTGATAATGAACACCTGGAATGCAGACATGGGGCTTAATACGAAATCAGATGGGTTTACATTTTTGCGAATTTATGGATACCGTCCCGTTTTGTTCTCCAAACTCGTATGCTGTACTGTGAGAGTAGCTCACATCTCTTCCCGTCTTGATTACGTGGCTATACAATATAAGGCTTTTGGTCGCCAACTCCCGTTTGATTATGGAGCAGGACCAACTTCCTTCCTTTTTTTATTACCCAAGGTATTGATCTCCTTGGGGTTATATATGTGATTGGTTATCCTTCCTGTTTTGGTACCATCACTGAATCTCAGTTGCCCTACGAATTGATTCTCCTACGTATGATCCACTTATCCTATTATTTGCTGAATTTTCCTTTCTTTCTATGGTACTACCTCCATGGCGTTTTCGCTTCAGGGAGGATGTTTTTGTGGGAAATTTATTACTTTTCCATCATTCATTCCAAATGAAAGATATATGATTATTGGTGCAAATCATATAGTTATCAGATTGGGTCAGAGTCATTTAAAATCGCAATCGGTTATATCATTCTTAGTATATTATCCTTCATACCGATTACGTGATTACTTGTTTTATTTAAGTATTTATTTATACTATCATACATGTGATATGTCCAAGGATTCAGATTTCAGAGCCTAAGAGAGTTACTAATCCTCTGGTATGTACCAAGATCTTCCTGTATCATTCAAGGATTACCCAGCCCTCACGACCTCTGTTTCAATCATCGAATTGCTTTTCATAAATACTTTTGGTATAGTTCTGGGATCATCGCACAATATTCATGGCAAAAAGTATATGATATTTTTATTTTCCTTCAATCCAAAAGTTCTTGATTCTATGGAATTAAGATTAAGGGAGGAATTCGTTAAGTTATTTATACTATGTCTTATGATTTGAGTATTGAGTTAATTTGTAAAGCCTGATAAAGGATAAATTAACACTCAATTAAATGACAAGAATTAACTTTAGCCTATAAAGCCAGATAATGGTATTGCTATAGTATTGCTAATTTTGAGCATTTGTTTAAGAAGACATACTAATGTCTTGAAGTATCTGACGTGATAGGTGCTTATGTTTTATCTCAATTCCACACAAATGGGATAGAAGTTTACTGGTAAACTAAATTAGATCATTGGATCTATTAGAGCCAGAGAAAATATGAATCAAGGGAGGATGTTGTAATGACTACTTCTGTGGTAATTCATATTTGGATTGTACTGTCCTACAATACGCTACCAATGTTCTAGATAGTTCCACATGTATGTTATATGCAGGAACGAGTGGACATTGAGGTATAAATAGGATCATTTATATATATTTAGATTATTTATCTCTTTTATAGAGGTTAAGCAGTTATAAATACATAAAAGGTATATCTACAATTAGACTTGTAGACTATAGGACCAAACGGTCAATTGTAAAAGTTCAACACTTACTTCTACTTTTGAATGTATTTAGATTGACTTTCATAGAACCGGTCCAATTATTAATTCGAGCAGGATTATGTATCAATTGTCTTTCTTTATCTTTGGCTACCAATATTGGCTTTTCTTGGAGTGGAGTCTCTGATTCTTAAGCTTTGTAATTTCAAACTATGCAGCAAATCAAGCTCTTTCCCCACGACTGGAAATATTCATCTTTGGTAAGGTGATTCTTGGGTGGATGTTGTAAATCGATATAAGGAGCAAATAGTTGCTAATCTTCATGCCATTGCAAAAGAAATAATTTGCATAATTTTGCTCCAGTAGTTAGATACGAGTCAGTACGTTTGGTATCCATCCTGGCTCAACTGGTTTTAATCATCCATCAGATTGATGTTAAATAGCGTACTTAATACCCATTTGGTAGAGGATCTTTATCTCATGTAACCTCCTTCTTACGAAATTGATTCCAAGCAGGTTCTCAAGGGTGAACAAGTCCATTTCTGGCCTTAAGCTACCCACTTCCTTATCAATGGAATCAACCCTTTAGTCGAAACCTTTAATCGAACATTACAACTGCTTCGTTTTTTTTTCTAGTGTTGAGATTCAGCCTTAAACCTGATAGCGTAGTCATCAATGTCAACCTTTGAAATAAATATAGAAGACATATTTGTATGTATTATACTTGTTATTCTATATATCTATACACTTAAAACAAAGGAAGGGAATATCTAGGTCTATTTATATTAATTCCATATGGGATAAATAGCCCCTATTACCCCTTATTACTAATTCAGTTTAGCACATAATTAATTTCTTTTTATAATATCTTTTTTTTTTCGAAATATACATTTATTTAATATTCTATAAATTTAGAAATATAAATGGAGTTATTTGGTTTATGAGTGACCATTTTCAATGAATAACTCCATTCATGATTTATGAGTGACCTCTATTTTTTTTTTTTCCAAATTTGTTATATATTCTTACTCTAAAATACTATAAAACTATAGAATTTATATAAAGAGAAAGTATATAACTAGTTGAGGGAGAGAAAGGTTAAAAAATAAGAATTATTTTAAACTTAAAACTCTCTTGATTTGATGATAAAGTAGCTATTTTGTAAGATTTGATTGAAAATTGAAGATCAATCTAGTGATTTATTTAAAGATTATGAACCTCTATATAATTCACTCCATTTATTTCTTTTGTAATGGCATGATAATTCGCAACTATTTACTCCTTATATCCATTTACAACATCCAAATTCGTTTTAAACTTCATAAAATTTGAGTATGATAAATTTGGAAAAAAAAAAAATGCATTCGCCATTCTGTTGCTGGAATTGTTACAATTGCACTATATGTTGATTATCTTCTCATTACTGGAACTAGCATTGATGAAATTGAACATGTCAAAGCTGTGTTGCTGACACATTACTAAATATAGGATTCAGGCACCTGCTTCAAATTCTTAAAGCATAATAATATCACTCAGTTACCAGATGGTCCAAAAGGTCTTACTGCTACTAATTGCACCAAGTCAAGTCTTTTTTTGCTTCGTATGACCTTGTCCCCGAAGATTTTAATCCAGTGCAATCCACATTACTTCCTAATCAACGTTTCGAAGATATCCGATGAAGCTACTCCTGCTGATGATAGAGAACATCATGATTTTTTTTTTCCAAATTTGTTATATATTCTTACTCTAAAATACTATAAAACTATAGAATTTATATAAAGAGAAAGTATATATCATGATATCATCGTCAAATTGCATTCTCTAGCAAATACTGTTCGTATTAATATTAGTTTTTTCCGACTTATCGCAGTTCTAATGTAACAAATTTGGAAAAACAAATTAAAAATCCTACAAGCCACCATCTCAAAGCTGTGAAAAGACTTCTTAGATATCTTAGTATCTCACTTGAATTTGGCCTGTTCTATCGTCAAACACCCAAATTTGATATCCTTGTATATTATGATACTGATTGGTATGGTGACATTAACAATAGTCGCTCTACTTCAGGTCATAATATCAAAATAGCCCAATCTCCGGTCATTTGGAAATGCTCTACATGGATATAAGGAGCAAATAGTTGCTAATCATCGTGCCCTTACAAAAGAAATAAATGGAGTGAATTATATAGAGGTCGCTCTCTATTTTTTTTCCAATATATATATATATTTTTTTTTTGCAAATTTGTTATGTATTACTCTAAGTAATTTTTTTTTTTCCGAAAAGCCAGTTGGCAAAAAGGAAATGGACACAAAAGATACAAATAAATGAAGAAGAATGGGGAGAATTTTGGTCTAAACTATCTTCATTCAAAGCACAAGATCCCTACAGGTTTGAAGAGATACATAGAGTGAATCTAGGACACCGAATACACCTACAGCTACTATAATCAGGTAATTGTGAACTTTGTGATCAACCGATATCGATTACTTACTCAGATCTGTTCTATAAGTCGCCAAATATGGACCAAAATGGGAATCACACTTCCATTAGCATGGGAAATTATAATAGCCAATCCAGAATTGGATAAAAACCAATTAATCTCTCTCAATCGATACCTCTTTGCTGTTCATAAATTACGAGGACGTCGACGATACATCCTACAAAAAGAAGGTTCAGCTTTACCGCTCAACTCTTCTTTTATTTCATCATGGGTATCGTTCTACATTCATAATCTTTAAATAAATCATTAGATTGATCTTCAATTTTCAATCAAATCTTACAAAATAGCTACTTTATCATCTAATCAAGAGAGTTTTAAGTTTAAAATAATTCTTATTTTTAACCTTTCTCTCCCTCAACTAGTTATATACTTTCTCTTTATATAAATCCTATAGTTTTATAGTATTTTAGAGTAAGAATATATAACAAATTTGGAAAAGAAAAAAAAAATATCATTTTTAATTTAAACTAGATAACCATACATAAGCGTTGAAAAAGACTTCATTTCGAATATGCTGTTCTCCGTCCACATTTCCTGTTTCATAATGTGTATTCGACATGAGAATCCCTAGACAACTTTTTAATTTTCGTAAGAGTCTTGTATTCTTTAGCAAAATGCTTATTTCTTCCTTTATAATTTTATTTTCCTCTCCCTTAACGAAATTGATTTCATTAGAGTTAAATTCTTCATGTTGGCGTTTCCTATGAATCAAAAATGGAACAACTATGACATCTCTAAATGCTAATAATAGAGAATTCTCAATTTCGATATTTGTAGTTTCTGTTGTTAGCCGCTGTGTAGATAATTCTCGAAAACTTATTTGTAAGGGATGAAATATACTTATCAAATGATATCTAATCCGTTGATTGAAAAAGTCCCATTGCTGGCATATGCGAAGCCAAGATTTGATAAGGGATTTGGTTGCTTCTGACTTAGCTGGTACTATTTCACTTTTTAGAATATCACCTGGAAAATCGTAGTTAACTGAGTCTCTTTGAAATATTATCATCGCCTTGGTGAAGAATGTCAACAAATCCAGTGAAATTTCTCTTATTGCAAATTCATCAAAAGGCTCTGCAACGTCTATATCCAATGAAAATGAAGTGGAGGAATTTGACTTAGGGATTTTACTCTGTTTCTTTCGATTTGCATATTTGGTTGACTGGTTTTCTTGGCTCATATCTGAATGGTAATTATCTTTGATGAAATTTGATATATCTTCCACTGAAAATCCTAAATTGGAGTAAGTTGATCCATTACTTAACTTCTTTTGTTGAGTTGGAGTGAACAAAGGTTTTGAAAGATTCAAAAGACTATTGAAAAACTTGGCATTCGTTTTGCTAAATTCTAAAATATACTTATTGTAGGATTCGTTCTTGTAATCAAAATCAGTAACTATACCTAACCCCATCTCTTGGGCATTATGTTTGTGAGTCATATTCAGGATAAATTGATCCGTAGGCAACATCAATTTCTTATGAATATCATGAAATGAACTATGTTCAGTAGCACTATCTGAACTCTCAGCTGAAAAATCAGGATCAGTGAAGTTGTATATTTTTGCAAAATTCTTGTCAGAAACGTAAGAGTTTGATCTGTTTGAAGATAGTGAAATAGTAGTTCTGGAGGGATTGATATTCAACTTCAGTTGTGTAGGAGATTCTTCTTTTGATGATGAAGTAATTTGACCATCAATAAAGCCTTGATTAGACCTGTGGAAAAGGTTATGAAAAGTAGATGCTGGTGATGTGACAGAGGCTTTTCTCAAAGATTTAGGAGCATCGTCAAACAGACCTGAACTAAGGATCTTTTTTGAAACCTTCAAGCCATGATGACCTGCCGTCTGTATTGTTAAGTCTGGTTTATTCAAATTGGGCTTTGTTGCAAATTTTAGTTTATTCTTTGGAAGTTTGAAGAGTGATGAAGGTGTTCTCCTTATTTCAAGCGAGGTTAGAGTTGACAAATCATCGTCACTGTCATGACCAGTAACATCAGCTTCGGAGAACTCAATCGGCTGTGGTGCTAGATTTGTATTAGATCTATTCTTAGTAAATAGTCTTGTCAATGCATTATTCTTCGTGGTACTTGAACTAATGGTGGAAATCAGTGAGGAATTAGTATTCAACTTTTTAAGGTTATTAAATCCCACACTCGATACTTGTGATGATATGTTATTTGGTTGTAGAACTTGAGTACTAGATGAGCTTGAGCCATTGGAATGGATGTAGAATGGAGTACTCTCGTCACTCTCGTCCATCTCTCTAGCTTTGGGGGTGTATCTTATCACTATGATTTACAAACGTTTATTACCGATCATATTTTTTTTTGGTGATAATCAAAATTTTGTAAACTGCTGCGAATTCTAAGCGGATAACCGCATTGGATCCATTTTATACTGCTTATTAGTGATGTTATAACGAAAATAGTAACAGTTGATGATTTTTACCAAGCTAAAGCAATTTAAAAGATCAATACAAAGGTTTCTACTGTCCTAGAATTCAATCTACTAAACTTGATCTATACTTTAGATAATAAATTGCGAATTTTAGAGTTTGAAGAATGTATTTAAGAGAAAGAAAGAATATCTCACCCATAAACGAAGTGAGATTACACGAAAGCTAATTACTAACATTACTCTTCGCTAAACTAAGAAATCTCCTCTGTCGTCTTAAGCACTGCCCTAAGCATTCGTTACTTCTAATTATAAATTTCATATATATTTTTTGTGTAATTGCATGGTATTTAATGTTAGGCTTCCTAATTGGGAAATTTTGTAAACAATATTTGTGCAACCAAAACAGTTGATGGAATTGAAAACATTATAAGTTGAGAAATCGGACTCTAAAAACTCTCTTTTCTTATTTGTAAACCCTAGAAGTCAACTAAACAGTCATGAATCCGTACAACGAGGATGAAGATCCGTTTAGAGACAACGGTCCAAGATTACCAACAGCAGCTTTCACCAGTGATAAAGCATCACCAAAGAGATTTCAACCATTAGCGAAATCTGATTCAGATGACGAAGAATTCACTGCATTTCCTCTGAATACTCCACAGAGACATTCTCCAAACATATTTGCTAGAAGTACTGCTCGTGCTCAAATAGGGAATAAGAACTCCTTGGGTAATGCTCCAAACTTACAATATGAAAATGGTATGACTCCAAGAGCACAATATACATCAAGAGAATCCCCTAGTAGACAAAGAAAAACTGAAATCATAATTTCAGATGATGAGAATGATATTGAAAGTCTTCATGGATCACCAGTAAGATCTCAATATGGGGGAAGTAACATATCAAGTGAACGTTTCTTATCACCTCCACAACCAATCTTTTCTCGTGAAACTTTTGCATCTGCAAACGTCCAAGATGACGATCAAGCTACTATAGCTGATGAAGACAAAAGAGATGAAGATTACGAATATGGTGCTTACCAAAAGGATCATCAATTGGAAGCAAGATCAGTATATTCTGATTCAACTGCTTATAGTGGTTCTTCTTATGTATCTGGATCTGCCCATCATAATGGAAGTGAATACTTTACTACTTCTATTGATGGAAATTTAATGAATAACATAAACAATGGATTCATTCCAAAGAGAGAAAAGACTATCACTAAAAGAAAAGTTAGATTAGTGGGTGGTGCTAAAGGAAATTTGGTATTGGAAAATCCAATTCCTGAAGAATTAAAAAAGGTAATAACAAGAACTGAATCACCCTTCGGAGAGTTTGCTAATATGACTTATACTGCTTGTACTTCAGAACCTGATAGTTTTGTTAATGATGGTTTTACCTTAAGAGCAGCTAAATATGGTAGAGAAACTGAACTTGTGGTTTGTATTACCATGTATAATGAAGATGAATCTTCATTTGCCAGAACTATGCATGGTGTAATGAAAAATGTTGCACACTTATGTTCAAGAACCAAATCTAAGGTTTGGGGTAAAGACAGTTGGAAGAAAATTCAAGTTATTATTGTTGCTGATGGTAGAAATAAAGTTAATGAATCCGTCTTACAATTATTAACTGCAACTGGTTGTTATCAAGAAAACTTGGCAAGACCATATGTTAACAACAAAAGTGTAAATGCTCATTTATTCGAATATACCACCCAAATTTCAATTGATGAAAACTTAAAATTCAAAGGTGATGAAAAGAACTTAGCACCAGTTCAAGTTTTGTTTTGTCTTAAAGAAAGAAATCAAAAGAAGATTAATTCACATAGATGGCTTTTTAATGCCTTTTGTCCTATATTAGATCCAAATGTCGTTGTTTTGTTAGATGTGGGTACAAAACCAGATAATCATGCCTTATATAACTTATGGAAAGCATTTGATCGTGATTCAAATGTTGCCGGTGCAGCAGGTGAAATCAAAGCTATGAAAGGAAAAGGATGGATCAATTTAACCAATCCATTAGTAGCATCACAAAATTTTGAATATAAAATGTCAAACATTCTCGATAAACCTTTAGAATCTGTTTTTGGATATATTTCCGTGTTACCAGGTGCATTATCAGCTTATCGTTACATAGCGTTGAAAAATCATGAAGATAGTACAGGTCCATTAGCATCTTACTTCAAGGGAGAAGATTTACTTAATAATCATCACAAAGAAAATCAGAATAATAAAACCAACTTTTTTGAAGCTAATATGTACTTAGCTGAAGATCGTATTTTATGTTGGGAGTTGGTGGCTAAAAAGAATGAAAACTGGGTTCTTAAATTCGTTAAGCTGGCTACTGGAGAAACTGATGTTCCAGAATCAATTTCAGAATTCCTTTCTCAAAGAAGACGTTGGATTAATGGTGCCTTCTTTGCTGCATTATATTCCTTACGTAATTTCACTCGTATATGGGCTACTGACCATTCATTTGCCAGAAAATTTTGGTTCCATGTTGAATTTATTTATCAATTCATTACACTTATCTTTTCATTCTTTTCTTTGAGTAACTTTTACTTGACTTTCTATTTCCTTACTGGATCTTTAATTGATGATAAAACTCTTGGTCGTGGAGGGTTTTGGATCTTCACCTTGTTCAATTATCTCTGCATTTGTGTTTTAACATCTTTATTCATTGTTTCTATTGGTAACAGACCACAAGCTTCTAGAAATGTATTCAAGACATTGATTATCTTATTAACAGTCTGTGCATTATATGCTTTAATTGTTGGTTTCTACTTTGTCTTTAACACTATTCATCAATATGGTATAGGTGATTCATCGATTTATGTTTTAGTAACTATTGTTGTTTCCATGTTGTCAACATATGGTCTTTACACACTTATGTCAATTTTATACTTAGATCCATGGCATATGCTTACTTGTTCACTTCAATACTTTTTAATGATTCCATCGTATACCTGTACTTTACAAATCTTTGCCTTTTGTAATACTCATGATGTTTCGTGGGGTACTAAAGGTGATAATAATCCTCAAGAAGATAAAACAAATCAATATATTATTGAAAAGAATGATAAAGGAGAATTCGAAGCAACTGTGGTTGATGTTAATGTTGATGAAGTTTATTTGGAAACCTTATATAACATTCGTGCTAAGAGAACCAACAGAAAGGTATTATTCACTCATACACCTAAACCTCCAATGGAAGGTGAAGATTATGCCAAAAATGTAAGAACCAAAGTCGTGTTATGTTGGATGCTAGCAAACTTAATTTTCATTATGACAATGCTTCAAGTTTATGAACCAGGTGAAACTAAGAGAAATGCTTATTTAGCATTTATCTTATGGTCTGTTGCAATTTTAGCTTTATTCAGAGCAATTGGATCTTTTGGTTATCTTATGCAAAACTCCGCTAGATTCTTAGTAGAATCAATTAACAAATGGAGAAATAAAAAACAAGGCTATACCACAACTGGTCATAATCCTTTAAATTAGTTTCATTTCTTATATATCTTAGATATACCATTCAAAAATAATACAAAATACCCCTTAATGATATAACATAGTTAAAACTTGCTGCTTGTAGCTAAAATAGGAAACTGTAAATATGCGACATTGTTTAGCAAAATGTCGTGTCGCAATGGGCCGACATAATTTTCCAGTTTTTCATATAAGTTTGATTTGATCTGGATTGACTATAACATTTGTAAGAATTAGAACTTATAACTATACAATGGTTGGTTTGGTTAGAAAGAGAGAAGCAGAAGCTTCGACCGAGAAGAATGGACACAAGAGATTGAAATCAATTGCGACTTCATCATTTATTTTACATTCATATGCAAAATTACCCGATTTGAATGAATATCCTCAAGGTAAATCTGAACCTTTGGACATATTTGTATGGGGTACCGGTTCCATGTGTGAATTGGGATTAGGACCTAAAAGTAAAGAAGTCAAAAGACCAAGATTAAATCCACTTTTGACCAGTGAAGTATTAGGAGATACCAAAATTGTTGATTTCTCTGTTGGTGGTATGCACGTTTTAGCATTAGACGGTAAGGGTAGATTATGGTCTTGGGGTGGTAATGATAGTGGAGTTTTAGGAAGAGACACATCTCAAGCAAAAGAAGTTTTGAGAGATGCTGATGGAGCTGAAGATGATGATGATGAAGATGGAGAATTAAACGAAGAAGAATCAACTCCAAAATTAGTGGAAAATTTACCTGAAATTAAAGGGTCCAAGATTGTTCAAGTTTCAGCTACTGATAACTTAAGTGCTGTATTATATGATAATGGTGATGTTTATGCATGGGGTTGTTTCCGTTGTAATGAAGGTTTATTAGGATTTTTGAGAGATGAAATTAAATTACAAAGAACTCCATTAAAAATAAAGGAATTGAAAAATATTGTCCAATTGGCCGGTGGTAAGGATCATTTGTTAGCTCTTGATGCTAAAGGTATTGTATATGCTTGGGGTAATGGTCAACAATTTCAATTAGGACGTCGTGTGATTGAAAGACATCGTTTCCGTACTTTAGAACCTCAACAATTTGGTTTATACAATATTAAATATATTGCTAGTGGTGATTTCCATTGTTTTGCCATTGATCATGATTATCAAGTCTTTGCATGGGGATTAAACCAATATGGTCAATGTGCTTTGACTGATGTTAATGGTGAATTAGAAGATGGTTCTTTAATCACCAAACCAACTTTAATTCCTGCTCTTTCAAATAAAAAGATTGTAAAGATTGTATCTGGTGAACACCACGCTCTTGCCTTAACTGATTCTGGAGATGTTTTCTCTTGGGGTAGATATGATATGAAAGAAGTTGGTATTCCAAAGGATAAATTACCTGAATCAACATTTAAAGATGCTCATGGTCAACCTAGATCAGTTCCTGTACCAACTAAATTAATATTTGGAGTTGGTGAAAAGGAAGTTAAAATTAAAGAAATTGGTACTGGATCTCATCATTCATTTGCTATTACTGATGATGGATTTGTTTATGCCTGGGGTTTTGCTGATACTTATGGACCAGGTTTAGGACCTTTAGAAGAAGATGTTGAAAAACCAGAAAGAATTGTCAATACTGCTACCAAGTATTATGATATTCAACTTATAGATGCTGGAGGTCAATTTTCAGTCAGTGGAGGTGTTAAAATTAGTGATGAAGATGAAGCAGAAGACAGAATAGATAAGTATGACGAAATTGATGGAAAGGACTAAAATTGTAGAATTATTGTATAGTATTTTTGTTTGTAATTCAATATATAAAAGTAGTTCAATTTTTGAACATCATTAATCAAATATAGGTTCTTCGTAGATTTGTTGGGTAAGGTGAATATTATGTGTAAAGTCAAATTAAGCATAATATAACAAAGTTTTACCATTTCGCAGTAATTTATTTGCAAAAACATGTCCAAATGTTGAATAAAATATAGGCAGCATAGAGAACATACAGTATTTTAAAACCCCCCAATTTGCTATCAACATCTTCTAAAACCAAACTAGTCGACTATATTAAATACATAAGAGGTTTATTTAACTAGATATATTGTCAAGTTAATTAGATTCTACTTCCCCATACTAGAGCATCAAAAATTGAACAATTGGCACGACCTCAAACAAAAAGATTTTTGCTGAGTCCAAAATTTGACTGCCAATTATAAAGAAAGAAAGGACTGAAGAACTATTACTATTATTTGTTTGAATCATAATACATAATTAGAGACTTTCATATATCCAGATCAGTTCGAAGTGGTAGCAAGTGGTTTAGATCAATCAAATACCATAGGAAAAGAGATGCATAAGGCAATACAAAATCAAGGGGCTACATCAGTCATCAACCAAACCAATAATAATCATCCCATAGCAGTAGGAGAATCAGCTCCATCAACTAATAATAGAGCCTTAAACGACGAGCAAATATACCAATGGATAGCAGAATTAGTTTCTGGTACTAATAGAGAACGTGCATTATTGGAGTTGGGGAAGAAACGTGAACAATATGATGATTTAGCATTAGTATTATGGAATTCATTTGGTGTTATGACGGTTTTATTAGAAGAAATCACGACTGTATATCCATATTTAAATCCACCAACCTTAACTGCATCTGTGTCCAATAGAGTTTGTAATGCTCTTGCTTTATTACAATGTGTGGCATCAAATGTTCAAACTAGAGGATTATTTTTAAGTGCCAATCTTCCACTTTATTTATATCCATTTTTATCAACTAATGCAAGACAAAGATCATTTGAATATTTAAGATTAACAAGTTTAGGAGTGATAGGTGCTCTTGTTAAAAATGATACACCAGAAGTTATTAATTTCTTACTTACTACTGAAATAGTACCTTTATGTTTAAATATTATGGAGATTTCATCTGAATTATCCAAAACAGTTGCTATTTTCATTTTACAAAAGATTCTTGTTGATGATCAAGGTTTAAGTTATATTTGTACCACTTATGAAAGATTCCATACTGTAGCCACAGTTTTAGCTAAAATGATTGAACAACTTAGTACAACCACCAATACACCTCAAGCCAATCAACAAAACTCAAATAGTTCAGGTAGATTATTAAAACATGTTGTGAGATGTTATTTAAGACTTTCTGATAATATTGAAGCAAGAAAAGCATTAGGAACTTTGCTTCCCGAACCATTAAGAGATGGAACTTTTTCATTAATCTTACAAGATGATTTACAAACCAAGAGATGTTTAGCGCAATTATTAACCAATATTAATGAGACTCAACAGTCATAGTAATCATGAAGCAGCAGAATATTTTGCAACTGTGTATAGTAGGATTTTAGATAGAGAGTCTTGTAATATAAAGAATAAATGTATAATAGCTAATAAAGAAATGCGCAAGCGCCATTACTATAACTGGCAATAAAGTGTGCATCTCTAAATAAAATTGTGCGATACAGGAAAAAAAAAAGAAACTGTACCGATGCAATAAAAAGATCCCTTATCAGCACCCTTCCATCGTTTGAATAATTTATTTTTCATTTTGGTTTTCTTTCATTATAAGTGACAAGAAGCTTAAAAGGGTATATCATCATGTCCAATTCAGATAGAAGTCATCAGTTTACTCATTCGAATACCCAGAGAAGAGCTTCAGTGGTGTTTGGATCTGTTGGAAAAGGGGGTTTATATATACCAACTGATTTTTTATCAACATCTCCTCGAGATAATGATTTATTAAGTCCAACTGAAAGTGATGTACTTGAAATAACCGAGTCTGATGAAAGACTGCCATTATTATTGAGTCCTGGTGTCAAGAATGATAGATTTCGTCGTAAATCAGAAGTTGCAAGAGAATTGATAGAAGAAGAACGTGAACTTTTAAAGGATCACAATTTACCGGTATATGATGATGAAGAAGAATTAATTGATGCTTTCGAAGATGCTATAGTTTCCAACAAGTTAGGAGAAACATCTACTTTGATTGAATTAAAAGCATTGATTAAAGCATCTATTCCACTTGTGTTAACATTTTTATTACAAAATTCTCTTTCTACTGTTTCAGTGTTTATGGTTGGTCATTTGGGTGCTACTGAATTAGCAGCTGTTTCAATGGGAGCCATGACAGCAAATATTACTGGTTATGCTTCAATTCAAGGTATAGCCACTGCATTGGATACATTATGTCCTCAAGCATTTGGTGCTAAAAAGTATACTTTAGTAGGTTCTTATATGCAAAAATGTACTGCATTAATTATTGTCGTTATGATTCCTGTCTTACTTATCTGGGAATTCTTTGGTTATGCATTGATCTGTCTTATCGTTCCCGATAAAGAAACCGCCAAACTTTCAGCTGTTTATTTACAATATATTGCTCCTGGAATTCCAGCTTATGTTTTATTTGAATGTGGGAAAAGATTCTTACAAGCTCAAGGGGTTTATCATATTTCAACTTATGTTTTATTATTTGCTGCTCCATCTAATTTAATTATGAATTATGCTTTAGTTCAAGTATTTGGTTATCTTGGAGCTCCAATGGCTGTGGCTATTAATTATTGGTTGATGGCACTTGGTTTATTATTTGCAACTATATATTTGGTTAAACCTGAAGATACCACTAGTGGATTACATCCATTAGTTTGTTGGGGAGGTTTAGATATTAAAGAAGCTTTCAGTAATTGGGGTAAATTAGCTCAATTAGCTATTCCTGGTTTAGTTATGTTAGAAGCTGAATTTTTAGCATTTGAAGTTTTAACATTAATTGCTTCTTATTTAGGTACAGTTGCTCTTGCAGCTCAATCCATCGGTGCCACCATGGCCTCATTAACTTATCAAGTTCCTTTTGCTATTGGTATTGCCGCTTCTACACGTATTGCTAATTTCTTAGGTGCTGGTCTTGATACTGCTGCTAAAAAATCAACTCAAGTTGCATTAACTTTTGGACTTTTATTTTCATTTCTTAATTTGTTAGTGTTATTCTGTTTCCAAACTTCTATTGCCAAAGCATTTACAAATGATGAAGAAGTTATTAAAACCGTTCAAAATATTATGTGGTTAGTTGCTTTAATGCAAATTTCCGATGCTGTAAATGCTAATTCAGCTGGTTGTCTTAGAGGTCAAGGTCAAACGAAAATAGGTGGTATTATTAATTTATTTTCATATTATGTGGTTGGATTACCATTATCAATTTATTTAACATTTTATTCATCGATTAAAGGAACTTTACATGGTCTTTGGATAGGTACTTGTGTGGCTTTAACTATAATTGGTGGGGTTCAAAGTTATTTTGCTTTATTTGCTGATTTTGGAAAATTATGTGAAGATGCTAGAAAGAGAACTAGTACTGTTGAACATGTATAAATTTAGAAACTATTTTTTTCATCATCATAATAGAAATCAATGTATTATAGTCATTATCTACAATTCTAATGTTTTAATTACGGATATTTATTTATTTATTAATCCTCTAATATACAAAAGACCCATTTTTACTTTTTAATTTTTAATTTTTAATTTTTAATTTTAAAATGCATCAACCATAATAGCTTCCTTAGGAGCCAGTTCAGAAGTTAATCTTGCTTTACCAGCAAGTAATTCTCTTCTAATTTCTGGTCCAATACCATGATGGAATCTTTGTCTAACAGTTTCAAGTAAGAAATCTCTTTGATCATCTGTTATATCGTTTTTATAACGTTGAGCAAATGCTAAGAAAGCTTTATGCCAGACGACTGGTAATTGTGGACCCTTTTTATCTTTAGATTCAACATCCATTGAATCATGACTTTGTGGTTGACTTGCATTTCTGAATCTCATAAAGTAAAATACTAATTCATCTAAAGTTTGATATGGTAAAGCATATTTCTTTTCGATTAAAACTCTAATGAATACTGTAGTAGCAGGACTGAAATCTCTTTGTAATAATTGAGTTAATACAACTGAAGAATGTAATACAGGAACTGAAACTTTAACTAATACAGAAGCAGCAATGGTTGCTTCTCTGACATTACAATATGAATCAACTAATGGAAGTAAGAAACCTTTGAAGAATGCAGCTGGTTTATATAATGATTTTTTCAATGCTCTATAAATATGATAATTTAAGGCATGATCTTCAGAATCTTCAATAGATGTTCTAAATCTTTCCAATAAGACAGTTTGAATGAATTTTTGAGCTTCATTGGCTTGTAAATTAGATACAAATAATTTGGTAGCTTCATAAACGGCATGTGGAGTCCATGATTCAGGATTGGTGACATATAATACATCTTCCCAATTTCTTAAGGAAGGTAAGACTTTAAATAATTTTGGTAATTTACCATGTCTATAGGTTGATAAGATCTTACCAATCTTTTCATATGCAATGATTACCTTTGGTGGTAATAAAACCCCTTCAGAAGGTTTACCTTCTTGTTCTTGTTGTATTTCTATTTCTCTTTCTTGAATTTTGGCTAAAATCTTATCAGCTAAATTTATTGATTGTTCTCCAAGTCCACCATTGGCTTGAAAGTATTTATTGAATAATTCAGCATCTTGTTCATCAACTTCTATTTCTTCTTCTTCGTATTCTTCTTCTACTTCAAAATCAGAATATTCTTCTTCATCTTCATCTTCCTCATCGCTTTCTTCTTCTTCTTCGTCATCTTCTTCTTCTTCTGGTTGGAAACTACTTCCAAAAGCAGGTCTTTCAGCATTTTCTTCATCTCTTAATTCTTCTTGTTGTTCCTTAGCTAATTGTAAAATCTTTCTCGAAGCAGAAGCATCAAGGAATCCTTCTTCTTCATTTTCCTTTTTATTAGCTCTAGATGATTTAGCTTTATTAGATCCATGCGATGACCTTGGGGTTGATCTTAAATTCCCACCTTGGGTGGAAATATCCTTAAACAAAGGATTATGACGTGGCTTCCCTCTTGTTTCTGATACTGTAATCTTACCCATGATATATATCAGTTATAAATAAATAAATAAATAAATAAATAAATAAATAAATAAGAAGAGGTCTATTAATTATGTCTAAAGCTATCTCTCTACTTACAAAAAAAAACTTAAAAAAAATTTTTTTTTTTTGCAGATGGATCACATGATCAATCCATATGCACCAAAATGTATAAGGGCCATTTTCCTAGTAGTTAGTCTTTCTATAAACTTTATATGTTTTAAGAGTACAACTGAATTATAATAAGAATTAATTAATTAAAAGATTCATTAAATAAGTTAGATAAGTGAATCTATTATTACTTGAATATTCTACATATGGATTATGTATTTTTGGGTTATTATTTTATTTTCACTTTATGAATTAGCATTAGCGACTATTATCACATTTGACAATTCTTCTAACAGTTTGATATTCTTTACTGTCGAATTTAATGATATAGCTGGCATATGCAATCAAGCACTATTAACAGATCGTATGACATATAGTGTTCATCAGTCAAGTCCAGTGTTTGAACTAGTCGGGCGAATTAAGAACGATTTGCAGTCTCATTTGTATTCTGATAGCCAATGGGGAAAGTTTGAGATGGCATCCAGTTGGTATGGTTTAGACATGGCTTATGGGATGTTGACAAACAATAGTTTGAGTTATTCTGAGAATAAAGAAATGTATGATGCTGCTATATTTAATCTAAACAGCACTTTACAAGATTTGTGTTATTCAGGTAGAGAGTATGGTAATGTGACTAGTGTTGCAATATCGACGGTATTTGTACAAGGTAATGTATATGGGCCATTTTCTTAGTAGTTAGTCTTTCTATAGAAACTACTTTATATGTTTTAAAAGTACAACTGAATTATAATAAGAATTAATTAAAAGATTCATTAAATAAATAAGTTACATAAGTGAATCTAACTAAATATAGTAATATCAATTTAATAACCATTCATAGTTATTAGTTAATTCTACAATAATTAATTTTTACAAATAACGAAGAGTAAACCAACTCTTCTCCAAACAGATCCTTTATAGGTAAATACCTATACCCTTGTTTTAAATAATTTAACCGGAACACAAGACCTCCAATGGGTGTTCCTCTATCATGTTCTGTGTATGGCCCCGACACAGTATTAACCGTAAACTTAATGAATGCTAAATCAGATTCTGTAGTGATGGTACCTTTGAATGTTTCATTCCAAATTGGATTAAACCCATTTTCTAATATTAAAGATGATTTGTAAGTAGCTAGTTTATAATCTTCAGATTCAGCGAATGGAGTTGCACCATAAAAATCAACCGTTATGTAAGGATTTATAGCATGGGCTCCATCATCTTTTGATTTGGGAAGTTGATGAGCACTAATAATGGTGATTTCAAATTTATATGTAGTTGATTTCAATTTAGATGCCAGTTCTCTCATTGATTTCAATAATGGTTTTCTTAATGAAATTGGTTTCAATACATATCCTGTTCCTTGAAGTCCATCAAACATAGCTTCATTCAATTGTTGTCCTAAATCATAAGTTTGCCAATTCGTCGCTACCATTTGAGCTCCATTACTCCAATATTTTAATGGTATAAAATTAGATGAAGATACTCTATAACCAGATGGATAAATCCTCATAAGATACTTTCTATTATGTTTATCAACCGCAACTTTCTTAGTATCATCCTTTAACATCGAATTTATCGATTTCTCACTTAATGAAAAGCAATGATTGAAAGTTTTCGATTCAGGTAATGAAAAATTTCTAAATTTTAATCCTTGAACATATATACCAAGTTCACTTAAATCATCAATCACTTTAGTACCTTTCTTCTTTCGTCTCATCTTAAACCCTCCACTATTACCTCCACCAACACCATTATCTTCACTAAACGAAGTTGTAGTAGTTGATGCAGTACTTGGCGATGCAGTCATAAAACTTCCATCCATAGGAATAAGATCATTGAATGGACTAGTCTTTTTAACTTTCAATAAGAACTTATTCTTTAATTGATGAGGGGATGGTAATATAGCATTATCATCTAACTTATGCAACACTAATGCATCACCCAATACATCGATAAGAATCTTACCTAATTTTCTTTGATTATTAGCATTACAATTGATTTCAAGACTAATTATCAAAGGATAAGGTGAAGAAACAAAGGCAAATTTTTTCAAGGTTTTAATTACATTAGTAAATGATATAGCTACTGTAAAAGTTCTACCATGATTAACTATTGGTTCACTATCATCATTTTCACCATCCCAAATATCAACCTCAACACATCTACATCCTCGTTGTAGAGCTTTAATATATCCTTCAACTGATGATTCTCCACCTACTTGTCGGCCAATTAAATATGTATTATGAGATGATGATATGAAATATTCATTTAAAGGATGATTAAAATAATTATTGGCATTTATATCATTTGGAATTGAAATTAAGGATTGACAATATTTAGACATCAAATAACTATTAAAATTCTCAGGTAACCAATAATCATTCTTTTCATTACCAAATTTCTTAAAAATTCTTTGTAATTGATCGATTTCTAAATTTTCCTTTTGAATATTTATCATAAAATTCTTGAACATTTCAAACGACATCTTCAGCTGTTCATCACCACAAATGGATATCCAAATCTCTATAATATCATTTCTTTTCTTTAAATTCGATATGAATAGTTTGAATTGATTGAAATTTAATCCTTCTTCAAATACAGTATCCTTACTATTTGATACATTTTTAACTTCATTAAAAATAGATTTCAAATAAGAGGCACTTAAATTGATATTTAATCGTTTGGCATATTTCAAAATATCACTGAAGGAAACAAATTCTCTTACATGATGATGTTTTTCATTGCCATCAACCGTATCTTCAGTATGATTAGCTAAACTCATAATCAGACGAATTTTATCTTCATTGATATTTTCTGCATCTATAAATAATTCCTTTGCCAAATGATCACGTAATACCTTAAGATTCTTAATTGCTTGTACCAATCGTTTTAAATCATGTTCAGTATCAGCTATAAGATGTAAAGTTTTAAGCTTTTTCTTAGCTTCATTATAATAAATAATCGTTATCCATTGACTTTCAAACTCTTTAGATATATGTAACTCCTCTCTATAATTAGTAGCCTCTTTCAGATATGCTATAGTTTTGATATTATCTAATGAAAACTCATGTAGTTTTGCTTTCGGAGTATGAATCGAATTCGGTACAACTTTATGAAATTTATTAGATGCTGAAGCTGATATTGAAGTTGAAGAAGCACTTTTCCAAGAGAATATGAAACTAGTAGGATCAACCTTTAACATGATTCTCTTTTTTGATTTCTGAGATAGTTTTAATAATGGTAAACCATCTTTAATAAATACATCTGGGATTTTAATATGATGTCCCATACTGGCATAAATTGAAGGATCCAATTCCATATCATTCAGATCAATTGATCCATTAGTATTATTCATGAATGGAATTGGACTTTTCGATCCAGAACCACGTCTTCCCATTGAATTTGTTCTTGATCTAGGAGGTGATAATGATCGTAAGTCTTCTTCTGATTTATTCTTATATAATAATTTCTTCAAAATACTTCTTCCTGATTGCGATGAAGATGCTTCACTATTACTCCCATCATTTGTCCTTAGGTTACTGAACAAAAGAGTCAAACTAGACAGTACTGGAGATGAATTTGATCGATGTTTTTCATAAGTATGGGCCACATATGTTGATTGATGGAGGGGTGATGCTAAATCACTAGGACTCACCACCGGAGTAAGGACCTGGCTTGAACCATCATCAGCATCATTCAGACTTATGCTGGGGTCCGATACGTTTCTATTCTTATACATGATGCTCTTAGAATGAAGTCATGATCTTGACGTTGATGTTGATCTGGTTGCTGTAATTAATCTCTGCTGCCAGATAGGGGCTAGGCACAAATTTTAAGATTTTTTTTTACGGTTTAATTTTTCTTGCTATACGCTCAGACCCCTCTCACTACGTCATAAAATTTGCAGTATTTTAAATTATACAATATAGTCTAAATGTATTATTATTATTATATACTTACAACTCTACATCAGTTTCCAATCTAACATCCATATTAGCATTGTTTAATAAAAACTTCTTAACATCATTAACTTCGTACTCTCCTCTATGGAATAAACCAGCTCCTAAGGCAGCATCAATACCACATTCCATTTCAAACACTTCTTGGAAATGTTCTGGTTTACCAGCTCCAGAAGAAGCAATGACGGGGATTGATACATTTGATTTTATTTGTTGTAAAAGCTCCAAGTTATATCCTTTATTGGATCCATCATGATCGATGGAATTCAATAATACTTCACCAGCTCCTAAGGCTTCACAAGCTTGACATAATTCTAAAGCTCCTAATTCATGAACTTTTCTACCTCCTTGAGATGTCACTTGATAATAACAGTATTTTTCTCCATTTGGTCCATACTTGGCAGGATCTTTAATTTCAATCACTGACATAGTAGTATCTTTTGGTGATGTAACGTATTTTCTTTTTGGATCAACCGATATGACTACTGCTTGAACCCCAAAAGTAGCAGATATAGTTTCAATTGAACTTTTACCGGTCTTTTGTTTATTATCAGCATAATATTTCTCAGCAATAGTAACAGCATCAGAACCTATACTTACTTTATCAGCTCCAGAACGGAAATATAAATCAGCCACTTTAACAGCCGGTACTAATTCTCCTGAAACAGGATCAACAAGATCTTTAATCCCACCTCCAACAGTTAATGGGACGAAAATAGTTTCTGCAGCTTTGGTTAATACTTTTAACATAGGAAGATCATTAATAGGAGAGTTTCTAAATGAAGTAATATTCAAAAACGTCACTTCATCAGCCCCTTGTCTATAATATCTAGTAGCTAATTCCACTGGTTTACCCAAGTTTCTAATTTCACCTTCTCCTTCAGTATTAGATTCTCTAACATTATATTGATCACCTTTAGTAACTACTAAATCTCCATTATCATTTGATCTAACATCCAAACAAGCAATGATTCTTCTACTTAATCCAGACAATGTCTTTTCTATAGATGAATTACGATCGATATTAATTTCATTTTTGGCATACTTATTCCCATCAAGGAAATTCTTAAGAACTCTTATACCAGCAATACCTGATTTTTCAGGATGAAATTGAGTTGCAAAGAAATTCTTGTATGAAGCAGCAGCAATAAATGATTCTGAACCATAAGTTGCAAATGAAAATTCCCATCCTTTTACAATAGCTTCATCTACTGCTTTTGTATTTTCTTCATTTAAAATGGCAGCATAAGAATGAACGAAATAATATTTATTAACAAGATTTATTCCATAAAGTGTCTTTGATGAATCGAGATCTTCGTCTTTACCGATTTTAATCTCACTAACATGATTCCAACCAATAGATGGAACTGATTTCTTTAAGTTTATAGCTTTAAAGATTGGATCATCAACATTAAACTTATTTAAATTAACTGATAATAAATCTAATCCATCTACTGCAAATTGATTTTCTTCTGATGATTTAAATAATGATTGTAACCCAACACAAATACCCATCAAGGATCTTCCACTTTTGATATAATCATTAATAGGTTGAACTAAGTTTCTATCATGTAATTGCTTCACAAAATGACCGAAATTCCCTACCCCTGGAAAGATCAATTTTTCAATTTTTGAATCAAATTGTTTGAAGTCTTCTTCATTTTGAATGAACTTTATATCATAGCCACCAATGTATTTGATGGCATTGGATAATGATTGTAAGTTACCACTTTCCACATCAATGACATACACTGTTTTGATAGTAGTCATCCTTAGTAATAATTGTTGATAATGATGAAACTGGCTGGTTCATCAATTATGATAATTTTATGAAAGTCAGAGTTATTTTTCTGCTCTGAAAAATTTAGTGAGTCAATATTTTACGAGTCATAAAATATTTTGCACCATAAAAATCTACGCTAACTACAGACAGGGAAAGTTAGTAAAACAATAATTTATTAAAACAAATAACAATATAAAATAAGATAAGAAAGTATCCTATGTGAGAGAAGAGAGAGAGAGAAGAGAGAAACAAAAGAGAAAAAGAAAAAGAGAATGTTAATAAAAATTAACTTATATAAAATGTTCGTAAACCACCATCACCACCATTAATCACACCAATCATCAACAACAAGATTATCAAAATAATCTCTATCAAATATTACCTCACTAGATTCAGTTTCAACCGGATATGAAATAATAGTTTCTTCATAAGAAGTTTCAGCTTCAACAACAAATTCATGATTATCATTATAAGTTCCTTCTTCTAAATTTTTAAGTTTTTCTGAATCATATGTAGACATGTTATTAGGTTCCTTGTAATCATAATCTTCAACATCAAAATCATCATAATCATCATAATCATCATTACTATAATATGAACCATTTCTAAAACAAGAATCATCATTAGAAGCTCTTGTAGGGTGAGGATAACATAAAGATAATTTTGACTTAACATAATCAGGTTTTCTCTTAAGAGGCAACCACCATTTATCTAAAAAAGTTCCTTGATAATTATAAAGATGTTTAATATCTTCGTTAGCAGAATCAGCACGATAAGTATCAGATGGAGGTGAAGTAATAGTATCATTGAAACAATTTGGATTTTCAGAATATGGAATTACAATAAGCTCTCTATCAGCATTCCAATAGGGCCACAACTTATAACCTTCATTCTCCTTACTCTCTCCTAATAAGTCTCTAAGATAGTTTTGATATTCTTCACTACCATAATAATTAATTAATTCTTGATACTTTCTTGGTTTAACAAAAGAATTTCCTTCATCATCATAATTTGAATCAAAATATAAATTTGATTCAATACCAACTGAGAAATCTTTTTTACCAGCTGATTTACCACAACAAAAACTTGCATCATTATCACTGGAATTATCATAATCTTTTTCATCATCTAAAAATTCATCATCTAAAGTAAGAACAAAATGCTTTTCAGAAACAGCTGAAATAATATTATCTGTAGCATCATCAAATTCATCATCAGAACCAGCAAACTCATCTCTAATAGAACAACCAGAAACATCGGTTTGAAAACACGATTCCGATTCATTTGAGTCATCAGAATCATCAGAACCCCAAGAAACAGCTCTACCAAATCCATAATTAGTTGGAGGATAATATATATCAAAATCAATATGACCAATAAACTTCATCAACTCCAATTCATAAGATCTAATAGATCTTGGACCAATAAAAGTAGTATAATGAACAGCATAAATACCAGACTTAATAAATGTATCACATTGAACCAAACTAAAAGCATTATCTGAATGTAAATTATTATTTTCAAAGCTCAACCCAAGTCCATGAATGATAGTAACAAGGGGAACAACAGTAAAATAACCTACAATATCTGAATCATACTTGAGAGACTCAATAAGTCTGCTAGAAAAAGTTAATTTGACCGATTCATATGAAGTCACTTTAGCCATACAATAATCTAAATGATTATAACAAAAGCTCAACCCAAGCTTATTAGTAACAAGGGGAGCCTTATAAGTATAGCTAGAAACAACTGAACCAGAAATATCTTTGTAAATGGAAGTTAATTTAACAGGACCAATTAAAGTAGCTGAAGCAATACTTGAACCAAAATGGTTTTTAACGAAGCTCAACTCAAATTTTCCTGAGATAAGATATGATTGAGGAGCGACAACAGTATTACCAACAAAACCAGAACCTGTACCACTAACCAATTTAAATTTACCAAAAAATCTTTTCAAGATACTTTTAACTTTTTCCAATTTGAAGTTCAACTCAAGTTTAAACCAAATAATAAAACCTTGAGGAACAACAGCAGAACTAACTGAAACACATGGACCAATGGATTTAACAATAGCTGATGACCCCATTAAACTAGGTAATTTAACCTTTCTAACCAATTCAGCAGAAGAACCTGAAATTAAAGTAATTGGACCAAAAGAACTAGTTAAAGTAGGAATGAAAAATAATCTTGAATCTAAATTATTCAAAAGATTCATTGATTTAAATTTATGACAAACCATATAACTTGGAGTAATATTAAAAGGATAATAAACAGCATAAATTTTGCTAACTGGAGTAAGCTTTTTAACCAAACTTAAAGTATTATCAGAAATACCAGAAGCAACATAATTTTTAGGAATAATAACACCAGCATTTAAAGTTCTAACCAGTGAAAATTCCAATTCAGGTTCATCAAAAAGAATTGAACCATGAGTAATTACCGAAATAACAGAAGCTTTTGAACTATCAGAAATTAAAGAACCATAATTAGAATCTAATTCTTCTAATTCTAAGTCAGATCTAATAGAAACAGCAGGAATACTTCTATAACCTTTACACCATCTCAAACTATCTTTTAAACTTGATTTGTGAAAACTAATATGATCTCTTTTTAATTTTGAAAAAGATCCTCTTAATGATTTTCTTGATGGTTGAGAAATGGAATTATTTGAATCAAATTTTGAGTTATCATAAAAACCTTGACTTTTTCTTGAACTTCTATTTCTAAGTAAGTTAGATAACTTTCTTCTAAGTGATTTATTCTCATCATAAATTTTACCGCCATTATTAACAACACCAGCACCAGTAGTAGTAGTAGTAATAACAGAAGTTGAACCCTTAGATTCAATCTTTTCATAAATATGTTTCAATCCAAAACTATGTTTACCTCTAATAACTTTGACTTCATCCACAGGTTTAATTTCAGCAGCATCGACGGATCCACTTTCCTCGGAAGAACTAATAGTAACACTTGATTCTGAACAAAAACTTGACTTTTCAAAACTAGGAATCGAGTCGACAACATCTGACTCCACATCATCCTTGAAATAAACATCCACATCGTCATCTTCTTCACTTATGATATGAATTAAATCATATTCAACGTCTTCAATTTCTCCACAACATGACTCTCCAACCACATCTTCAACCTTGGAAGAGCCCAACACAAAATTATAAAATAATGTGGAAACAATAACTTGAAATGCTTTCTTTTGCATCTTAAATAAAATATATATCAATTCCAATGAATAATCTTAATGTAATGATATTAAGATTGAGGGGGAATCGATATGATATATGAAAGAAGAGGATGTACAAAAAGAATTTTTGTATATGAAATGAGAAGCCGCAAATTTAAATCTCAAAATTGGGCTTTTCTGGAACCACAAAAAAGACTGCAAAAAGAAAAAAAAGAAACCTCAGCGGCTAAAGAGAAAACATATCAGAACAATAGTTCCGATGTATAACAATTATAAATTGTATATTTAAATCAATAAATGACTATCTATTTTAAGAGAATATATCTATGTATTGACCCTTGACCAGCAAGAAGAGTCATGATTAAAGTCACTTACTTTTTCTTCACACATTTGATATGAATATAATAGAATAAATTATCATGAACTGATGATTGCGGGGTATCATCATGATCTTTAAATTTAATACAATATTCATCCACTTTACCAAACATTTCAAATAATTGTAATCCTACTCTAGTTAATAAGAAATTATTTAAATCATTTTTATTACTTAAAACCACAACGGTGAATTTAACATTACCCTTTCCAAATACCAAATATAATTCTGAAAGTAAAACTTCAAGGAAATTAGGAATAACTTCAAGATAATCCAGGACATCTAAATCCAAGAAATTCCATCTTCTTTTTAAGATTGTAGGTTGATTACTGAATTGTTTTACCGATTCAGTTCCAAATTGTAATATTGGACATTCTAAAATCCCATCCACTTTTAAAATTCTATAGAATTCACGGATGGTATTTCTATAATTGGTTGGAGTCAATTGTAAGGCCAAATCTCGACTTTGAATTAATTCAAAACTTTCATTGGGGATAGATAATAAACTATCTGTGAAATATTCAAAATTCATGGGTTTATGACTATAAGCGGCTGAAGGATCCGGTATTTCATGACGTTTAATTTTGGAATATTTAGGTGAGGAATTATCAATTGATTTTAATAATCGAATTAATCTCTTGGGAGTAAAGTTTTTAAAATCATTAAATGTTTCAAACCCTAATTTTTGGAAATAATGAGTATATAATTCTTCATCACTTGCTTCAAAATTTTTCTTTATAGTTTTTGGTTCTAATTCTTTATATAATTCAGCATCACCGATAATTTTTGAATTTTCAACATAACAATTCGATTCATATACTCTAACAAATGGTAAAGTTAATGATAAATACCATGAATATTGAGAACTGAAATATGTATTATATACCAATACTTTTACCGATTCTTGATTATTATTTAAATTATTAAATTTGAATTTTTCAAATAATTTATTGACAGTTCGACTTTCAATAATGAAATTATTATTCAATTTACTAATGATATTAATATGATATTTTTCTAATAAAATGAATTCATATGATACTTTGGTAATGGATTGTAATAATAAGGCAAATTTTGTCGTAATAGAATCTTGTTCATTATTCGATATATCACCTGCTTCTTCACGTTTTAAAACAAATAAAGCATCGGCAATCTTAATGAATAAATCTTTATATCGATAATGAGTTTGTTCAGTTTCTGATAAATGATTTCGATTATAAAGGGGAGGTAAATTTAATAAATAACGAACATAATTTGAAAAATTAACTTGAATTAATTCTTCATGATTTTGAATAGGATGATTTATTAATTCCAGATCATCTAAAATCAATTCTCGAATAAATTTTCTGGCTCCAATTAATTCATATGCTAGTATACTTTCATAAAATCGTATATCATAATGTTGAACCGTTTCATATTTTTTCATTAAATCTTTTGAATTCCGATGACGATTTAAAAATTTTAAAATAGAATGATTTCTAATACTGGCAAAATTAACCGCATCATGACTATGATGATCACTAACTATTTCCAAAAAATTATTATATCTAAAGATTTGAAATGCAGGTGTGAAAAGTATAGGTTTCATAGCATCAATGGAATTTAATTGAGATAAATTAATTAAAGGTTTATAAGGAGGGATTTCAATGGAATGCATTGATGAAGTTGTCAGTTGAGTAGGTGATATTTGAATCAGTTGAGAACGAGATTTTGATTCACTAGTAGGAGCAAATGTGGTGGAAAATTTACGAGAAAATCTTGAACTGGTTGAACCTTTATGAGCTGAACTTAAAGCTGGAGTTGTATTACTATTACTAGTAGGAGTGATCATCATACTTGGACTTGAATGAGCTGATGATAATGAACTATTTCTTCTATATTTTATATTACTGTTTAAATTAGATGAACTTGATGCTGGAATAGGATTAGTTGAAGCTGATGCATTACTTGAATTTGAAAATGTTGAATTATTTCTTGCTCTATCATTTAAGACAGTTAAATCAGACCAAGAAGGGGATTTATTTTGATCATCAAGTTGTCTTCTGGGTAATATTGGAGATGATGAATTACTTATATTTGTCGATGATGAAGTTGGAGTAGATCCTGCCAAAGCTGCCGTAAATTTCTCAGCTATATAAGATGGTTCTGGTTGTTCAATGGAATGACCACTTAAACCATAAGCATCTATTAAAATATTAGGAGTATTTTCTTCAATTGGTTTACTTATAGATGAACTTGTAATTGAATTACTTGATGATAGGACGGATGCATTATCCGAAGGATCACTTTGTTTTCTTGAATTTGAAGGAGGGGTTGGAGTAGAATGAGGATATGGAGATGAAGTTGGTGAAGCAGAGTGTAAATTCAGATACAGTTGAGATGTTAATTGAGGTTCTAATTCTTCTGATATGACACTTGTTTGTTGATTAAGAGATTGAGAATGTTGTAATTGTTGGATCAGTTGTTGTTGTTGTCTCTTTTCACTTTGTAGTTTCTTCTTTCTCCGTTTTTCTTTTTCTTCATTATGTTTATTGATTTTCTGCTGAGTCTGATATGATACAGCGGGCACCACGAAGAAACTCATGATGATTGATTGATTGATATAGGAAGGATAATAAAAAATGATGTCTATCTATGTATATACTCAGACTCTATAATGTCAATAGGTAACATATAATACAATTGGTTTTATGATTGATCGGATTGTTCTAATAATTGGATTGATTGATTGATTGATTGATTGATCGATTAATGGATCAAATGAACATATATATAGATTTGGTCACAATGATGGTTGCCAAACTAATAATACAGAACAGACGATTAAAGGAATTGTAAATTTGTAAGTTGAGGTGGGATAGTGCTTAGTGGTAAGTCTAGGCCCGTTCTACTGATTTGAATTGATTGATTGATTGATTGATTCACCTACTGTAAATGATGGTTGAAGATGTTGGATGGTGATGATAGGAGGATCACTCGTTGGTGATGTTGATATGTTGTAAATGAAATGAAATGAAAATGTCAGAAGTTTGAATTACTGTCGTAAAATAGAAAAAAAAAATTGAAATTGTTTATCTCTCTCATTTGTGTCTGTCTGTGTCTGAATTTAGTATTTTGTTTTGTCATTATTTTTTTTTTATTTTTTAAATTATTTTTTTGTCTGTCATTTTTTTTTTTATCGCTCAACTCTCCTCTCTGTCTATCATCCCCTATTCACCTTTTTAAAAGCAACACTTTGTATGTGTGGGTCAGAAATGTTGGTATTTTTATATATATATACTATATGTAGCATGTGTAAATTATGAGAGACTTCTAATAATAGACAGAATAGTTTAATTGAGTACTAATTTACTAAATAGACATGTTTCCTTATTAGGTCAACGGTACTGCAGTTAGTGTCATCTTATAATGTTAAACTGATAGATGACAGACAATAACACCAAAAAAATACGACGACATTGTCTATAAAATCAATCATTTATTTTGGTTAGAAACAGGGCTATAATTGAATGTCGTCGTAAAATAAATTAACCAGAATGTCGGGTGGTTAACTAGAGCGCGCTAAGCAACAATATGTACAGTGACCCAAGAAATGATCTAACCTGTAAATTGATCATCTATTTAAATCCCATCTCTAAAAAATAAAATGATATGGTACATATTGCATCTGGTATACGGAAAAAATTTATATAATGATGTATGTAGTTTAATTAATTTATTCGATATATGTAAATCATAAACATCGGATCATACCATATATCGATCTCTTTGATGTTTGATCTGACCTTATTTATTATATTGCGCCCCCACTCGTTATATACTTAAATAGATTATTTCCCTCGTTATTATCCATTTTTGCAACTCATGATAATATTTGCTCTATATAATTAACAAACAAACAAACAAACAAACAAACAAACAAATATCAACTACAACAATGTACATCAAAGAACTTGAGTCAATAAAAGATCAAGTTGAAAAAAGATTTATGGTAATGCCAATTGGTGCTGGTGGAGGAGCTTGGTATAGAGAAAGATGGTATCTTTTATTTTTATTCCTTATCCCACTTATATTAGTTGTATTCTTCGTATGGTGGAGAAGAAGAAGATTACGTAAACAATATATAAAGAAACATGGTTCAAATCAAATTTATTATGAAAATCATCCTCAACAACCAGTTACTGATGAAAATCCAGCTACTACAAGTTATATTCCACCATTAAATCCAAATGGAGCTAATTATACTAGACCAAATGTTCCACCTCCTCATGTTTATGCTCAAGAACAAGATGCTTATGGTAATGTGGTTCCACCTCCTTATTCCCCACCTCCTGAAGATGCTCATATTAAGAATTAATTAAATAAAATCCTGAAGGATTACTCATTATTAACGTTTTCATGATTTATGCTTTCTTACATACTATAGTATTACTATTATTATTATTATTATTATTACGATTATCATTTAACATTTAGCATTTCCCTTTATTTCTTTTTCTATATTATTATAATTACACTTTTATACCACTTAATATAATCATTATATTCTTTCAATATTATCTTGTAGACAGCTCATTGTATCGTGTGATCAGCCGTTCCATCTATTTCTATTCTTTCTCAGCCGCTCATAACAGAAGTGTTTAACACCTTATTCCAAATCCTCAATGTCAAACAATAATCTCTAATATACACCATCTATCAATAAACCAATCATCTCTCGTCAATCATTTTCACGTAAAATATTTCTTGATCTATATATATGATCTATAGAATTCAAAATCGGTCTTGGGTTTATATTTTCTTGTATACAGGTCTACAAATCACATGATCTCCAAACATCCAAACTTCAATACTAAACTCGATTTTAATGATGCAAGTATCCTGTATATAACAATAACCCTTAACAGTTAAGAAAAATCAAGGCCATGCTAAATTTCATTTCATAAATATATATTTAAAGGCAAAATAGGGTTCTTTTCTTTTCTTTAATTCAATTGATATATCATCCATTTACAATCAAAGATGTACGTTGAACAAGTTCATCATAGAGGATCTACTGTGACGGTTAATGCCGTCAAGAGATTTGTTTATTATAATAATAGTTCATGGTTTGGTAATAGATGGTACATGTTATTTTTATTACTTATCCCAGCTGCTGTTTTCCTCTTACTTTGTATGAGAAGAAGAAGAAGAAATGCCACTGCCATTCCAGTTGCTACTCAACAACCATTCCCTCAACAACCTTATCCAACTCAACAAACTGGGGGTACTTATTACAATCAACAAGACTCTGGTTATAATACAGGTTATGTTCCACCAAGTCATCCTCAACAATCTTATAATGCTGGTAATAGTTATCAACAAAGTGGTTATGGTCCATCTCATGTCACTGATGAAGTCCCACAATTCTCTAGACCAGAAGGTCCTCCACCAACTTATAAGTCTTAGATTTGATTTAAAAATAGAAAAATTTAAATTGCTATATCTTGAAAATTAAAAAAACATATATATACCCTGCTTTCTAGTCTTTTTCAAATCTTTTTTTTAACTTTTTAGTTCTTTGTTAGTTATTTAAAGTGATATTTATTTCGAATTTGATATGTTATTGTAGTTTTATTAAGCTATTATATTTAGTTGGTTTAAGAATCACAATCATGCTACAAATTCTTTTACTATCAATTGCTTGTGCATACCTTCTCACCACTACCACAATTTCTACTTTTGGGTTACCCCTTCGCATCGCTAAATTCGTGGGGGAAAAGAGAATAGAGAGGGGCGACATAAGGCTTTTAAAAAAATGATTTCTTTTTTTTAGGGAGGGTGCTGCTTTTAACCAAATATATACTTACTTATATATCATAATTATGACTTTAAAAACTATATAACATTAGACTCTACACGTCAAATATTACGTTGTAATTCTATAGATAAGATAATAAAAGCTTAATGTATAATAATCATTCTAAATAACCTTTCCTTATTATTCAACTTTTGCAACCTTCCATATATACCCATACAACATTATTCTTTATGGCTCCAAAATTTCTTTAACTTATATAGCCTACTACTTTTATTCCTTAATTTTATCATCTTTAATAAATCAGCTTTTAAATCTCCTAAACAATCTAATAAAAATTGATCTTCTTCTTCAGTATACCTTTCTTCCTCTTCATCAAAAGTTTCATAACCAGATGAATTACCTTGATCACCAGCATTTTCATCATTAATAGTGTCATTATTGACACTAATAGCATCATTACCATTATTATTATTATTAGCATGAGTCGGATTAACAACAACAGGGAAATAACCTAATTTCATTCTCATATCAATGGCTTGTTCCACTTCTTGTAATACTAATTTGATTTGTGGAAGTGGTAAATTAAGCATTATTTGATAATAATCACTATTATTCATGGGATTCAGTAATGTAATCTCTGATGAATTGGGTTGCAGTAAATAATCTGGAATTTCATGTGGCACTATATTACTTCTGGAATGAAAACTTCCATGATGAATCCAGCGGCTAAATTTTTGACGTATCGTTTTTCCAAAGGAATTGATGGTATTATAATTTATCGTTGTTTCATCAATAGCTTGATTGATTGTTGATTGATTTGATGTTTCAATTGGCCTTAAAGTTTGTGAAGTTGATGTAGTGGTAGTTGTTGCAGTATTGACATTGATGGGTCTAACATTAACTGATGGAAGTGTGAGTGTAACACCTGTAGAGGAAGTTTGGACCGTAATCGGTGAAGACATCTTTTAATTAAACCTTCTTTAATTCACAATCAAGAACAAGCTTTAAAATATACTTGTTTAGAGTTAGTTATGATAAAATTATAAACCATAGATTTATTTAGATTTCGATGTTTGCGCTACCAAAAGACGAATATTTTTTCAGATCTAGTTAACAAAGCCGCACTGAAAAATTAAAATACTAAAAAGATTTTGGCTGTAAATGTCTATTTACATATATTTCAAAGTCATATATTTCTTTTCAGTTAACTGAGGCTGAGTTGAATAATCCATTGAACCATCAGGTTGAAAGTGAAAATCATAGGCTAGAGATATTATGAATGGATTTCTATTATCAATAGTCATAAGATCTGCTTTGAAAGAGTTGTATTGTACCTACCGCCAATCCGAACCAGTCAGGGGCCACATCCACTTCCACTCTAGTAAGTTCTAGCCAGCCGATCATTACAACACCGGATGGCAAACAGTATTGGAGCCACTCTAGCTGTCCTGTTGTATATGATATACCTTTATAGATTGGGTTGGTCTATGAGTGGGTTGAAGGTGTTAGATTACTTACTTCGCGGTGAGTTGTGTTGTTCCAAAGTGATATTTACAGTCAGGCTTTATAGCTGATTAGTAACCTTTGACTTAATGGAGGAGATTGTGTTGGAAAGTCTTTACAAATACTCATTTCATGTTAGACAATCTTTAGTTCACTAGATAGAGGATAACATTCAGGAGTTTTGATGCTTATAGGATATTGTCATGAATAGACTAGGTTTATTTATTTACTCTTTCTCTCTATCTTGTCTTCTTCTATTTCTTTCTTTTCTGTTATAATTTCTTCTTTTACCTTTTCTTATTTTATCATATTGGTTAAATCCATCAGGCTTATACTGAAATTGACGCCTGCTAGCCTAAATGGCTAAAAAAATTAAGATTGACGATAAGAATGGCAAAATACGCTTAGTGTTAATTTTTGCAATCATCATTCGATCGATTCAATTTTTTAGAGCCCGGAGAAATAGGGAAAAAAATTGAAATCGATGCCTAAGTTGATGAACCACGATTCCAACAAACCAAAACATGTCGATACGATTAGTTAATGCCCACAGATGTCAATTGACTAGAAAAAAAATTGTATCGATGCCTATGACGGCGAAGTACGGTTCAATAATAGAACTGGTTATACAAAACTACGATAATTAATTTTTTTCAATTTAATTAATATTAACAAAATCACAAATTCTTAGTGAAAATAACTTATTATATATATATATATTGACAGTATTAGAGGTTAAATGTATATAGAATGCCATTATGTTGTTGCTGTTTTTTCTTTATTTTCAAATTTTTTTTTTTATATTTCATTTCAAAAAAATCTAATTAAACTAGATTAAATTTAAATTTAAATTTAAATTAACATTTCTAATGGATTTTCAATAATTCTCTTTAATTCTTTAATCCATTCACCACCAACAGCACCATCAACAGTTCTATGATCAAAAGTACCAGTAATAGTAATGACATCTTCAAAGACAAAACCTTGTTCATTAACATTTGAAGGAACAGCTTTTTTATCAACCGTACCAATAGCAACAATAGCAGATTGAGGTGGGTTAATAATAGAAGTAAAAGCAGTAACTGCATTATTCATACCTAAATTAGAAATACAAATGGTACCACCAATGAATTCTTCAGGATTTAATTTACCAATTTTAGCTCTTTTACCTAATTCTTTAATTTCATGAGAAATTTGACTTAAACCTTTAGCATGAGCATCTTTAACGATTGGAGTGATTAAACCAGTTGGAGTAGCAACGGCAACGGATACATCAACGTTTTTATATTGTCTAATGATACCTTCTTCACCTAACCAAGCAGAATTAACGGCTGGAACTCTTACTGAAGCTAATGCAATGGCTTTAATTAATAAATCATTAACAGATAATCTATATCTATCTTCAGCAGAACTATTTAAGGAAGCTCTTAATTTCAATAATTTAGATACTGAAATTTGTGATTGAATAATATATGTTGGAGATTGTTGAGTTGATTGTAATAATCTGGTAGCGATAGTTTTTCTCATTGAAGTGATTGGAATATCTTCATAAGAAGCACCAGCTGGGGCAGCAACTGGAGTAGCAGAAGGAGCAGCAGCAGCAGGAGCTGGAGCCTTATAGTTTTCAACATCTTTAGCAATGATTCTTCCGTTTGGTCCGGTACCTTTGATATTCTTTAAGGCAATACCTTTATCTAAAGCAATAGTTTTAGCTAATGGAGATGCAAAGATTCTAGTAGTTGGAGCGGAGACAGTGGATGAAGCACTTGGGGTTGGAGCAGCAGCAGCAGCTGGGGTTGGAGCAGGTTTAGATTCTTCCTTTGGAGCTTCTTCAGCAACTGGAGCAGCAGGAGCAGCTTCACCAGCATCAGCAGCAGTGAAATTTTCAAAAGCAGCTACATCAGAAGCTTCTTCAACGTAGACAGCAATTGGTTGACCAACTGGAATATCTTTAGCTCCAGAATCGACTAAGATCTTAGCTAAAAACCCTTCTTCTTGAAATTCAAAATCCATAGAAGCCTTATCAGTTTCAATTTCAGCAATGGCTTCACCTGGACTCAATTCATCACCCACTTTTTTAGACCAAGAACCCAAGTTACCTTGGGTCATGGTTGGAGATAAAGCAGGCATATTGATGACAGTATGAGCAGGGAATTTACCTGATGAATATAATCTTGCCAATTGGAAGCTGGTATTAGTTAAACTATATTGTTTATGAGCCATGGCACGAACAGCCATGGCAGCTGAAGATCTTGAAGCAGCTAAGAAGGCAGACATTGTATGTATATGTTTACTATGAATAGATTATATGATGCTGAGGAGGAGGATCGATCTTGTACTTCACACAGCAATTGACAAATATTGATTGATTAAATTTCTTCTCAGTTCAGTTCTTCTTCCTTCTTCTTCCTCCAAATCTCTTCTGTTGATTTTTAGCGCTCTATAATTTTTTTTTAAACGTTTTTTTCCGAGAGCGAACAAAAATAAATTTTTGGGAAATGAACTCGGAACACATCGATGCGCAGACTCATTTGTCGGTATTTAATGGCCGACAATTTATCTAATATAGTATAGTGTATATATTTAAACTATAACTCTAAAGGTTAACTATATCTGAATTATAATACAGTTTATCTATAAATGATGGTATAACCTTTTGGCTAGAATTGGGGGATGTTCCATTAAAAAAATTACCCACATCATTATACCCTTTCTCTTTCTTCATACATTGTTGTTCATAGATTACATTCACTCCATCATGTTTAATTAAACTATCTTTAGCAGTTTGCCATGAAAATCGAATAAATCCATAACACCATCCAAATACTTTATCAACATTTGAATTTAACCATTTAGATGTATTGGGATCACTAGGATATCCTGATCCTAATTTATGATTATTTAATATTATGACATTCTCATTATACCATTTTAAATTTTGATCTCGAGTAACTTTAGCAACAATTGATGCAGTACTTACTATAGGATATATACTATCAGCTTTTTTTGCTACCGTTATATCAATCCCGGGGAATATTTTACTTAATTTAGTTTGATAGGTTTGAGGAGGTCCAACCGTATCAACATAGACTTTAGTAAGATTAACTCCTTGGGATATCACTAATTTAATTAAATCAATAGTAGTATCATGAGCTTGTTCATTTAAATTATATACTTTACCTGATCCTTTTAACATCCCACTTGATATATCTCGGGCTGTTAATGTAGTGGTAGCCCATCCCACTTGTTCATGTAATTCTTCATTATTATTTTCAATTAAATCAAATAATTCTTGTCTTCTTTCTTCCTTTAATGTTTTAGAATCAGCGAAACCATACTTCTTTTGTAATGAATTCAGAAAATTCTCTAATGCATATGCAACTCCATATACCATAGCTCCTAATACAGGCCCTCTACCTGCTTCATCTACTCCAAGTACCACAGAACTTTCTTTATCATCGAGAATGGCTTGCGGAATGGGTGAACTATATGTTGATGATTTGAATTGTAATGGATTTTCAATCGTAGTTACTGATAATGGGAAGGTGCTGGTACTACCATTGGTATCTTCTTCTATTTTTCTCTTTTTTGGAATGGGTTGATCTTTTTCTTGTTGTTCAGGATCGATATTCTCAATATCAGACAATGGATCTTCCGATACAGATCTACTCCTTGTCATTATACCTATATTTATACCTTTCTTCTATGTCAACTAATATACAATTGAATCAAAAGTTGAAAATTTATATGATAAACGCGTCTGGTGTAAACAAAAAATTGTCGCGACATAACTTCAACCACTTATGATATGACATATACCTACAAATGAACACCATCTTCTATGTATATACATTAACTCTTCTCTATAATACAAGGTCTATATCAATTTAACTTAAATAATTCTTTACACTTTCATAAACTACAAATGTAACACATGTAGCAGGAACAACTCTTACAATATTAGCACTTAACCCTTTATAAAATCCTTTTAATCCACCTTCATTCACATAAAGATCCTTGGCCACATCAAATATCGATGCCTTAGCATCACCTTTTATAATTTGTAATCGTGATCGTAAAACTTGAGTAGGATACATTATTATCATACTGAAGATTTTCGAAATCCCCGAACAATAAATATATTGAATAGTAGTTAATTGATCATTCAATTTATGTTTCTTATCGTTATTAACATACGATTTTAAATTATCATAAATGGTGAATTGAATACTAGCTTGGAAAATCAGAGCTAAACTTGGAATTAACCCTTTCCAAAAACTAAAAATACCTTCATTCCGTAACATAGTTCGAACTCCATCGGATAATGATTTATAACTTTCTAACTCATTACTTGAACTACTTAAAAATCGAGTCTTTAAAACCCATATAGGATTAGTTATGATTGAAGTACTTATCCCTGCCATAGAACTAGCTGTGAAATAATAGATCGATGATTGATTCGATCCTAATATAGTTTTAAATTCAGAATATAATGTGAAATATAACGACCAAGCTGAAACATTCCCAATTAAATTAGGTACGATCCCTCTATAAAATTGTTTGATAACATGAGTAGGATAATATCGATTAAGTATGCCACCTTTATGTTTAAATAATTCCCAATCAAGGATCGAATCTTGTTTGATTTTTTGAATCACTTGAATTATAGAATCAAAACGGACTTTTTTAGATGAGGATGGAGTCGGATTTAAATGGGATAATTGTAATCGAATCTTGATTAAATCTAACGGATGGCCAATCACTGTTGTCATGAATCCAGCTGATAATCCAGCTATGATATCAATTTGTCTAGGATCAGTGATATACCGTCTCGGTATTGATGAAAGGTTGGTTGTGAGAGTAGTAGTAGATGATGAGTCAGAGGCAGGTGATGCCACTGTAGTTGATGGTTCAGTCATATATGTACATGTTCCTCTTTATGGAATGCAATGATTATGGGATTAGTTGTTGTAGTTGTATATAGTATCAATTCGTAGTTAGTTATTAATAATTGCTTAGTACGCAAAATTAAAAATCAAGAAAAAAAAATCTGATGGCTATTGCTGCTGCTGCTGCTGCTAGAACTGTAATTGTAACTGTAATTTGGTATATCCTAACTTCGGATTGACACTATTATGAATAGTTGAATCTTACAGGAAGTTACCCTAGCTACATATGCTACTTCTTATTTAACATATGCTTTTTATATATTTTATCTATTTTTATTGTATTTTCATTGAAAAAGTAAGCTAAACAGTGAATATTAAATATACTATATACAAAGGATTATCACTATGATAGTAGTAATAACAATATCAGAGTGACTTGTATCGTCTCATCTGATTGTCATCACATTACTTCTCATAATTAAACCCATCACTTACGGTATCCACCTTCAACCATTACCCTTTCGTTCTTCAAATACAAATCTTCGTCATAATAATCCTAATCATCAAAAAGTTAATCATTGCTCAAAACTGAATTCAGCTTAATCAGATCTAAGCAGATGGGAAAGGACTTAATAAATTGAATAATGATGGTTTATTACTTGAACTTGACCATCCTAAATATAATACAAATGGTATGAATCCATAATGAGCAATAACTTTAGAATAATCTAAAACCTTGGCGATTCTTTCTTTGGATTCATCAGATAAAGTGAATTGATATTTGTTAATTGGTGAGTCTGACATCGTATTACTATGTGATATGTGTTGTATATGGAGTTTGATCTAGTTAGTCTTGCTTTGGTACTGAAGCTATTTTTAAAAAAATTTGATTTCTTTTCAACAAAAAAATTATACCAAATTTCTTGATTACATAAGAAATTACAAATACAAAACAAAATTATTATTATTATAACGATAAATTGCAAAAACTATACACTATAAATCTTTTACTAAACTTTGGAAAATGTCCTTGGTTGAAGTTAATGTCAAATCAGTTTGGAAATAATTCTGTCCCATTAAATAAAATCCAATATCTAATGATGTTGATAAGGTTTTATTCAGTTTTAATGTCCTATAAGCATTATATAATATCCCATATGGAGGTAAGTCATCAGATGGATGATTATATTTGATTAATCCCTTTATGAAATCAGTTTGGATTGCTCTCGCTCTTTTACCAGAAACAATATCTATTAAAATGGTTGGTTTGTAATCATGTGATTGGAGTAAGGATTTTAAATATGATTTATTATTGGTTATTTCTGGGGAAGTGAGGAATACGGTACCTACTTGAACAGCCGAAGCATCTGAATCAAGATAAAATTTAACCGTTTTAGAATCCATTATCCCCCCTGTTGGAATCAAATCAATCTTATCATGTAAATCATGTTGGTGTAAGTATTGTTTTGATTTTAAGAATAATGCTAACGTTGATAAATTCTCATCGAAATCTTTAGAAGTTATGAAATTTCCTCGATGACCACCGGCTTCAAATCCTTGACATACAATCCCATCCACTCCTAATTTCCCTAAGATTTCCGTCTCTTGTAATGATGTTGATGTAACCCAAATTTGAATGCCAGCCGCTTGGAATTTTAATATCGTTTCTTTAGAGGGATAACCGAAATGGAAACTTATCACCGCAGGTTTCAACTCCTTCGTAAGATAATCAATCAATTCTTCATTATGTTCATACTCTTTAAATGATATATTCCCATTCTTAAAATATTCATCCTCAGATACATCTCCCACATTAACATTAAGAACTTTACTATATAATTCAAACCAATTTTTAATTTGAGTAGGAGTAACACCCTCCACAATTTCATGACAAAAGAAATTCAAATTAGTTATCGATTTATTCAAAACATTATATTTCTCAATTAATGATTTTAATTGAATCAACCCCTGAGATTGAGTGAAATTTATCGTGGAAATTGGTAATGATCCTAAACCTCCATTATTAGTTATTTCAGTAGCTAATTCCACCGTGGATGTCCCTGCCATTGGAGCTTGGATTATAGGATATTTCAATCCCAATCGTTTACAGAATCCAACACTCTTACTCATGTCGTTTGATATCTACAGAGATGAGAGGGTGGAAACGTGGAGTGGGATTTCAATGGGGTTTATATATATTTGTAAATTTTGGTTTGTGGAGATGATGGAATTTTTATTTTGTTTACGGGTTGAAGGGACCGCTAAAATATTTCAAAGTCCGAAACAATATAAACTACACAGCAATTATTAAAAACAATTAAATATAAAAATTAACAACAATAAAAAAAGGGGAGATTAAAAAAGTTAGAATTAGTTATTATAGTATGTAGTAAGAGTAGTATTAGGAGTTATTTCACTTACAGTTTCAGTTGGAGTTTCACTTTCATCTGGAGTGATAGATTCAGTTTCAATTTCTTCAATCGCATCATCATCATGATAATATTCAATGAAATGATCATTATCTTGAGGTAAATCAACCGCAGTAACCATATTTGGTACCACTTCATAATCATCATCACCATCTTCAAATAAAACCAAATTTGGATCATTACCATCTTCTTCAATTGGCCAGAAACTTAATTCATCATCATCATCAATTGAAGTTTGATGACCTAATTTTGGACATTTAAGATTTTCTTTCTTATTGACCATACATTTCAATTGAACTTTATTTCTTTGATTAACATGAAATGGTTTAATTGGCTTATAAGGATATTGTCTTAAATAAGTTGGAGTAAGAGGGAAATAATGACTGAAATAACCAAGTTTAAGAGTTCTTTGTTTTAACCCAGAAACTTTAATACTAGTAGTTCTAATTTGAGCCAAAAGAGTTTCTTTTGGACCTACATCACAACCAATTGATCCACTTAAAGTACCACCAGCAGTAACTTCTAATCCAAGAATAGGAGTTAAACCTAAAGGTAAAGTCCATTTAAGAGATCCACTAGTACCAGCATTAGCATCAACGGAATAACCTTGTTTATAACTTGATTTTTGATTGGAACGATTATGACGACAACCACCTAAACTTGACCAAACATTATCTGAAGTTTTAGTTTTAATATTTTCAAAACTAATTTGAACAAATTTATCTGATTTTTTCATTTTTTCAGAACTAGAATAATAATCTCTTTCAGGATCATAATGACCTTTTGTTTTATCAGATTTAGTAAGTTGATTAGCTAACGATTCACTAACAATAAGACTTTTATCATCTTCAATTCTTATAATTCCATATTTATATAAATCAGCCGTGGAAACTTGATCATATGATTTAACGGTTTTGATGTTTTTATTATCATTATAAGCTCTAACTAAGGCACTGGGACGTTTATAATCTGTTTTACCTCTGAATAACACAGCTGAGGTTTGTTGTGCATAGAGAAAACTTGCAATTATCCATAAAGTAAATAATTTCATTTTGATTTTGGATAGAAAGTTGGGAAAAGAGATGTAATTATTTTTAAAAAGAAGGATGTTTCAAATTACATGATTTATATATAGTTGGCAACAACATCATAATCAATGAGAGGTACTTCTATCCAACTAAAGCATGTATAAATACTAAAGGTTAAACCAAATGGAGTAAAAATAGTTGCAAAAAAATAGCAAGAGCAACACAGTCTTAAGCAGAATATGACAATTTTGTTTGGGTTTACGCACTGTTTAAAAAATGAGCCAATAAAAAAATAATTAAATTTAATTACTAACAAAGAAAGAGATAGAATATAGGAAGATATTGATAGAAAGTATAGGTAGTTGTTTCCTATATGATGGTTGGGTAAGTGTAAGTACATTGTATAAAGGTATATACCAACTTTTACCGTATAATCCAATAGTTGCAGTCCATTTATTCCTTATAATTCGACTTATACGATGAAAAATTGACTCTATTTCTTATCAGAACACTTTCTTGTCGTTTAGCGCTCATCAAAAACTCAGAGTGGGAAAAAAAAATGGAATCAGATAACAAACAAAAAGCAAACCCATAAGAATTGATCAGTAATATCAGTATTCAACGTGTTTATAGTATGTTCAACGAGATTTAATGAACAAATGAGTAAATGTAATGGATAGATCATTAATCGAACTTTCGATTCATATAGTTTGATTCAATAGGTGTGATATAATATTAATCGTAAATCAACAGTAGAAACATTTTTTTATTGTAAATTAAATTAATACTGATAATTCAAAACTATATAACATATAAAAAGGATTGAATATTCTAAACTAGAGATGAGGGGAAGGTTGGAAGCGATTATAATAGTACCATCATATGTTATGATGGTACTAATATGAAGAACTAATTAAATAGAATTAAACAGTTATGAGATTTGATGGATGAATGATTGATTCTTCAATTAATCTATTTAAGTTGTAAGAAATAATAAGCACCGGATGCAATTAAAAACACAACAACAGCAATCAAAGGGAATGAAGTAGAACTAGATTCACCTCCAGTTCTATCCATAATAGATGTAGTTTCCTTAACCACACCACCTTCTAATTTACCAACCAATAAACCAGATAAAATTTCATGAGCATCATCAGAATGACCAATATCATTGAAAGCTTCAGTAGCATCGGAACCAGCCACATCAACCACAACTTCTTCACCTCCTGGATGTTCATCTAGATATTTAGTAACATCGTACACTCTACCATTATAAACAATCCATAAATCATCAGTGGTGTTATGTTGAGATACTTCATCAATAGTGTATGCTTTTAATTCTTGTGACATTTTAGATATTGTTTTTGTTTTATATGAACGTGATTAGACAGGAGAACTATTTGCAATGACTGATAAATGGTCTATAATATAAATAAAAACAACAGTTCTTCTTCTTCTTCAACTTGTTTAAATCAAAAAAAGGTTTTACGATTTTCTGAAATTTTTAAATTCTTTTTTTTTTTTTTAATTTTATTTTATTTTATTTTTGTTGACACTGTTTCCTTTTTTTGGTAAAAGCGTGTGAGTTTTTTTTTTTTGGCTCGGGATATTTTTACCTTAAATGACTGCAATTTTCAGTTAGTTATAGATAAAGTGATAATTGATAAACAGTTATTTTGGTGGTGGTATGAGTTATAGATAATAATCTTATATAGTAGATAATAATCTGTCAAATCTCTGATTTATTTATAGACTATACGTACTTTATATATACTTTAGTCTAGGTAAATATGATCTGATTCTACTAAGAATTATCAAGTGATATTTTAGTTTTTACTTCTACATTCTACATTCTAAACCAACAAGATTAAGTTTATTAATAACAAAGTTTTTTATACGTTACATTCATGTGATAACAAACAGACTTTCTTCATATGATAAAAATTTAATTTGGGTCGATAAAGCCGAGTTCTCTTCTCTGTCGATGAAATTTTGGAGGTATGGAGGCAAGGTCGTGTATACGATCAAAAACAAATACGCTACCAATTTACATCGATATAATCATATATTAAGCCTTTTTGTTAGCAAGTCTAATATGACCCATATATCTATCAAATCTCTTCTTGAATCTAGAAGTTGCAGTTTCTTTCAAATCATCTAATGTCAACTTTTCATCATCATATATTTCCTTAAGACTTAGAAATGTATAATCAGATGCTTGTCTAACCTCAACGCCATATTGATTGAAATCATTAAAGGTTAAATATCTCTGACCCAATTCACCAACCACAGCATATTTACGATTAATTTCCCCATCTATTTCTTCATTCAAACTTAACACGATTAAATATCGATTATTACTGATACGAAAATCCACAGTCAAAACAGCCAAATTTTAATACAACGTTACACTCATATACCAAATTCCGGCATATAAAGATACAGACACAGTTAAGAAAGAGTATAACCGCAAATCTAGAATGCCCAATTAGGAAGACAAGTTTGACGCTTGATTATATATCAAAACTATTATTAGATTGTCTGATACTTATGTTGCGTTACTTACAATTTTGATTGATCCATGATAGGTAAATACTTCTATTATACATATATGCTAAGTTAATTTCTTGTTCTTATGGGTAAGTAAATTATATACTATTTAAATCAAAATCAATACCTTTATCATTTAATTCCTTTTGCTTTTGAACTTTTTGATGTTCGAATTTTTCAACTAATTTAGTCCATTGTTTGTTAGATTTTGGTTTATCATTTTTATGTTTAGAAATTTTTTGCCATGGTATAACTTTAAATTTCTTTTCTGATCCATTAAATAATTCTTTTTCATTATCAATTATAACTTCACATTTTAATAAATGACCAAATAATAAATAATTATTCATAGTTTCAGCAGCAATCTTAGCAACATCGACATTTTCAAATTCAATAAATCCATAATGTTTGGATTTACCCGTTTTCTTATTTCTGGATAATTTTAAATTTATGATTTTTCCAAATTGTTCGAAATATTTAGTTAATTCTTCTTCTTGGAATCCTTCTGGTAATCTACCGATATATATGATTCCACGTTTAGATTTCTTATTAGCAGTTGCTGATCCTGAAGTTTGATCTTTAGTAATGACTCTATTAACTTTATGACCAGTGGTGGTTGCGAGTTTTTCAATGATCTTTTCGTCTTCTTCTTCATCTTTTTCTTCATCTTCTTCTTCTTCGTCATCATCTTCATCAGATAATCCTTCTACTTCTTCATCATCATCTTCACTTTCTTCTGATAATTCTTCTTGATCTTCTTCTTCTTCTTCAGATGATTCAGGTAATTGTAAATCTTCTTCTATTTCTTCTATAGTTTTTTCATTCTTTTCAGTCTTAGCTGGAGCCTTAGACTTCACTTGTTTAGTTGTACTTGCTCTAGCCATTATCCCTGTATAAATATATTCTATGTTTTAAACTAAGTATATGCTACAAACTTCTAAATCTTTCATACTGAAAAAAAAATATTTTAAATTCTTTTTTGATGAGATGGATAAAAATGTCTCTACACATAAAATAAAATTCAATTTTCATATTTTTCATACGCGACATTTTGCAATCCGACCATTTATATATATACAAGGGTATGTAACTTTACTTAAGAGCTTTCTCTAATAACTTGAATGTTTTTAAAACGGGTAACCCAACGATATTAAAGTAATCACCATTAATCAGAGAGAATAATAAACTTCCTAATTGTTGGAATTTGAATCCTCCTGCTACATGCAATCCTTCTTCTGAATTTATATATGCATCGATGATATCATCGCTATCTTCCGTATTGAATGTTAAATCTGTTATTTCTGTATCTTGATAGGTTGTGACTCTTGAATCATGAACTTTTATGATAGTTGTAGCAGAAATCACTTGAATATGAGGATGAGCTTTATATTTATCAAACATGATTCGTTGATTCTGTTTCGTTTCTGGTTTTTCAAATATCTCATTATTACATTTGATGATAGTATCACAAGTTAAGATAATCATATCTTGTTTTTCTTCTTGTTGTAATTCCTTTAGGATATACTCCCCCTTAAGTAAACTGGTAGTTATGACATAATCATTCTCGTTATAATCATCATGATTTAAGTCTTCTTTAAAATGAGATGGCTTTATATGGATTTGATCATGCTGAATATTTAAATTTTGTTGAAGGCTTTCTAATCGACGAGGTGACGTTGATCCAAGGATGAATTTGAATTGATTTAATTTATCATATAATTGATGGTTGAACATAGTTTAATGAAGTATCATTGATTGCTTCATGATCTTTACTGTTTGATTTATGGAAATTTTTAAGAAAATAAGGAGAGGCTTGGGAGGTATGGATGTGATTTCCTAATTGGGAAAACAATCTGAGCCGCACAATATGTAATTAGATATATATGATATATGGGGAATGAATGAAGGATGATAATGATGATGAGTTACTAGATAGGGACAATATACTAACCGATGATGCATATAATTGAAGTGGTTCACATATAATTATAACTTTATTCTTAACATGGATGGTCACTACTTTAATTTAACCAATAATCCAAACAACTAGTGACATTATGGATAAAATAAGTTATGAGGTAAGACAAGATAAATGAAAGCTAGTATGAAACTAAATAAAAAAAGATTAACCCTCCTTCTTCTTCTTTCCCTGACTTCCGAGAAGATTTGAGCTTCAAGATCAAATGGTGTGGGGGTCGTACTAGAAGTGGTAGGCTCTTCTGTTGGAATTTGCTCCAGTTCTTGTTGAACCACAACTTCTGATTCTTGCTCTATTTGATCTGTAGTATTATCAGTATTCATTATGATATATATAGATATAAACGATTAATAATCTATAAAGAAGTAGTTATAAGATCTAACTTTAAAATAAGGATAGGAGAAATAGTTAGATGTGGAGGGCGACATCCACACGACATGTAACATCAGGAAAGGATAAAGAAGAGTGCGACATTATTACTTAAAAGGGCAATGTGTGTGACAGACCAAAAGTTTCTAAGCAGACTGAACAAATTGATCTTTACAACACTTACAGCCAACCCAACCCAACTCAACTTAATTGAAGTGAAGTCATTGCTATCTATTAACACTTACAACCCAATCTCATAGGACCAATAGTCATCCATCAACAGTATCATTGTCAACCCCGACTGTGACCCTTAATAGAATTAGATAGATCAAACCCCCCTATAGATAGATGGCACATTCATCATGAGATTACTATATCTAGAAAACCCCCGTACCATTGCATTATACTCCGAAACTCATTCATTATTATTTCATCAACCTGAAAAATCAAAAAAAGTTATCGTTGAAATCAGTCCTAATGCTAGAATCAATCGTGAAAATGGGTTCAAACCTTTATTAGGTCGTGAAGTTTATGGATGTCTTGGATTGATTCATTTAGAACATCAAACTTTTGTAGCTATTATATCAGGAGCTATTATCAATGTAGCCAATCCTGTCAATTATGAATCAGTAGATAAGATCTTTGGTGTTGAATTCATCTCATTAACGGGTGATGAATGGGATTTCGTTAATTTAGATACTAATGGTATGCCAGTTTTAACTGCTAATGGTGAAGAAGATAATTATGATCCCAATTCAAGAATTGTTCATCCCTGTTTTGAATTAAAGAAATTATTATCCAATGGTTCATTTTATTATTCCAATGATTTTGATTTAACTTCAACTTTACAAAATAGAGGGATTGTTAATAATAATTTAAATTCAAATAAACCTCAAGTTTCAAGATCAATCATTGATCATTATCAAACGGAATATATGTGGAATTCATTCTTAATGGATGATTTATTAAAATTTAGAAAAAATTTAGATCAATATAGTCAAGAGATTGTGGATCAAAATAAATTTTTGGTCTCTGTGATTAGAGGTTTTGCAAAAACGATTCAACTAAATTCTTATCATGATTCAATTACTTTAGTTTCAAAACAATCTTGGAAAAGAGCAGGAACAAGATATAATGCCAGAGGTATTGATGATGATGGGAATGTTGCCAATTCAGTAGAAACAGAATTCATTTATTTTCAACCTTCAAGAGCATCCATATTCACATTTATTCAAATTAGAGGTTCCGTTCCAACATTTTGGGAACAAGATACTAATTTAATAAATCCAAAAATCACTTTAACAAGATCATTAGAAGCAACTCAACCGATTTATAATAAACATTTTCAAGACATATTTAATAAATATGGTGATTATCATATTGTCAATCTTTTATCAAAAACCAAACCAAATGAAATCTCAGTTTCAAAACGATATAAACAATTATACAATAATGCTCCCGATCATAGTGATACTGATATCTATACTGAATTTGATTTCCATCAAGAAACAAAACAACTGAATGCAGGTTTTGCCGCTGCTTCGAAGATCTTACCGTATTTGGAAGATTCCTTATCAAGATTTGGATGGTATTCTTATGATATTAATAATAAGGAAAGCATCATGAATCAAAATGGGGTATTTAGAACCAATTGTTTGGATTGTTTGGATAGAACTAATTTAATCCAACAAATAATTTGTCAAGAAGTTATAAAAATCATTCTTGAAAATCAAGGCAGTGGAAGTAATCATCGTGATAGAAATTCATTTGAAGATCTTAGACTTAAATATAATACTTTATGGGCCGATAATGGAGATGCCATATCTCAAATTTATACTGGTACAAATGCGTTAAAATCATCCTTTTCAAGAGCTGGTAAAATGAGTTTTGCCGGTGCTTTATCCGATGTAACGAAATCAGTATCAAGATTATATCAAAATACATTTGTAGATGGTAAGAAACAATCTACCATGGATTTATTATTAGGTTATGATGCTAAATATTCCAAACCGGTTAAAATTTTCGATCCTATAAATGATTACGTCAATGAACAATTAAGAAATCGATATAGCGAATTCACAACTTATGACAATATAAAGATCTTTGTTGGGACATATAATATCAATGCCTTAGATCCATCTAATGCCGGTGATTTAAGTACATGGTTATTCCCTCCTGAAAATTTCGATTATGAAGAATTACCTGATATTTACGCTATCGGATTACAAGAATTAATTGAGTTGAATGCCGGTGGAATGCTTAATGCTGATCCTACCTTACCTAGTAAATGGGCCAATATATTAAATTATCAATTAAATTCTCAAAATGTCGAATATCTATTATTAAGAACTGAATCAATTACATCAATGTCATTATTTTTATTTGTTAAGAAATCTCAAATTCATAATGTAACTCAAGTAGGTGGTGCTTCTAAAAAGACAGGTTTAGGTGGTATAGCCGCTAATAAAGGGGCATGTGGAGTTCGATTTGAATTTGGAAATACATCCTTTGTATTAATTACTTCTCATTTAGCTGCTGGTATGGCTGCTATTGTAGAAAGATTTAATGATTATTCAACTATTATGGCAGGATTAACGTTTACGAGAAATTATACTGTCAATGATCATGATCATGTGATTTGGTTTGGAGATTTAAATTATCGTATAGCATTAGCTAATGATCAATGTCGAAATCTGATTGAAAATGGAGCCTTTGATGAATTAATTACGTTAGATCAATTAAATCAAGAAATGAATACTAAAGGAGGAGCATTTACGGGATTTAAAGAAGGGGATATTAAATTTTATCCAACTTATAAATTCGATAAAGGGACGGAAAATTATGATACTTCTGAAAAACAAAGAGTTCCATCTTGGACTGATAGAGTGGTTTATTTAGATAATGAGAAATATGGAGAAAAATTACAACAATTGAATTATAATTCAGTGATGAATCTTAGAGTAAGTGATCATAAACCGGTTTATTCAACGTTCAAGAGTAAAGTTAAGTTTACTAATACAGCTAAGAAGAATGAATTATCAAAGAAATTATATGATCAATATAAAGTTGAACATGAAGGAGAAAGTCCATTATTAGAACTTTCAAGTTCTTTAAGTGGTGAATCTACCAGTGAAGCAAGTTTATTAGATGATTTCCCTTCATCGAATACTCCTTCTTCGTCACCAGCTCCAAGACTTCCAAATCGTCCTACTGTAACTAATAATAATGTTAATGATGGGAATGGAAATGGGAATGGTGTCGGTTTAGTGCCAAGAAGATTACCACCTCCTCCAGCTAGCAGAAAACAGAATGCTACTGATTTTACATCAACTCTTTCCCAAACGTTACCTAGGAAATTACCTCCTAAACCAGATGAAAATTTCTTAATTAATGGACCACCCCCACCAGCATATACATCTGCAAGTGCTCCACCACCTCCACCAGTTCGTAAATCAATTACTACATTATCAGCCAGTAATATTAATATTCCAACCCCTGTTAGTGCAAAACCCAAACCAACACCGATAGGATTTACTACAACACCATTAATACCAAGTAGATCCAATTCAGCTACTCCTGTGACACCACCACCTTCAAAAGTATCAATAGCACCATCAGCATCAGTTCCACCCCCATCGAGTTTATCACATACAAGTATACTTGATAAGGGAGTTAAACCCATGATACCGAAGAAACCAACACCATTAAGTACTACCAAGATAATTAAACCTAATAATGAAATAAGTAAATCAGATCCTGATTTATCAATTCAAACTAATCCAAAATTAGGTAATACTACTCCTCCAACTCCACCACCACCGAGATTGAATTCAAGTATTCAAAATTCTTCATCATTACCAAGTAGTATGTCTGAATGGAAACCATTAGTTCCAAAGTAGTTAAGTCATAATGCATATATATATAAATAATTAATCAATTTTGCAACTGTAGAATTTTTATAAGCTTCACACGTGAGTATTCACGTGACAAAATTTTTGATATATTTTTTGAGCACTTCAAAAATAGTCGTTTTTTCTGATTATCAAAAGGTTATAAACATATATATATACTTTACAAGATACAATACAAACCATACCAAGATGAGTTCTAAACGAATGAAGTTTATATCGATATCAGTGCCGGTATTATACGGTAATCATGCTTATAAATTAACACCCGAAATGAGAAAACCTACTACTCCACCTGATCATACTCATGAATGGACGGTATTTTTTAAACCTGTGATTGAAGATTTTGATTTAACACCATTGATTAAGAAAGTTACATTTAAATTACATGAAACATATGAGAATCCAGTTCGATCGATTGAAAAGCCGCCTTATCAAGTTACGGAATCGGGATGGGGTGAGTTTGAGATTATTATTAAATTACATTTTCATAGTGGGGTTGAATTAGGGATTAATGAAAAGAATTTTCAAATTTTTCATGGATTGAAATTACATCCTTTTAATCCTCAAATCCAACCTCCCAGAGAGAATGGTGAAGTTCATTCGGTTATCTATGATGAGTTGGTATTTCTGGAACCTACTGAGAAAGTATTTGAGATCTTGACTAATAAACCATGTAATCTTTTACCTTATAAATTATCGAATCCTGATAAACGAGATCAAGAGTATACTAGAACGGATGAGAATGAAGAGTTGGCAAGATTAGAGATATATATGAAGAAAGTTAGAGAAGAGATTGAAAATCAACGTAATGAATATAAAGATTTAGAACAAGAAAAATTAGCTTTATTACAATGAAGATAGGTTTTTTTAAGACGTTACGGAAATGCTTTCATTAAGTGTATAATAGTATGTAATATAATATATAATAATATAGAAATGATTTATTAATGGAAATATGCCATGTATTCTTCAATAAATCCTGGTAATTGTTCCAATTCAACCCCAAAATTCAAATGATTTGATAATCCACCTAAATTTCGATTTCTCAATGAGGATTTATTCATTAAACGATTTGAATTTGAATTTATAATGATGGGGATCTTACATCTTATAAGATCATTTTGATCAATCACATAAAGATAATCCAAGGGGTATAACCCCCCACCTAAGGGATCTTTTATTTTGAATGAGTTTACAAGTTGTAAACATTGATTATTGGTTGATATAGGGAAGGTTAATTGAGGTAAATTTGAAGATATGAATAAGATTTGAGAGTTGGTGGATGAAGTCGTATTGATCATCGATATGAATTTGTGTTGAATGATATCGATGTATTCTTTACCTTGAACTCCTAAGAAGAATACGAATCGTAAGTTGGTATTATTATTACTGGAATAATCAATATCCATTTGATTTAAATTACGCGTATGAGTAGATGATATTTGATGGAATATATGTTTGATAGGATCAGATAATGCTTCAGATTGATGAGATAGTATGAGGGTAGATGGAGGAGTCTTTGTAGTATACCTTTTAATAGGTTTCCTCTTGAGTCTTAAAGAATTTGGAGAAGGTGGGGAAGATGAAAAATCTTGAATAAATTGATTAAAATCAACTATACTAGGAGTTGGAGATATATTTTCCACCAAAAGTCCATCGAAACCTCGTTTCATTATGAATAGATGATAGTAGTTAGTTAGTATTGAATAAGTTATATTGAATATAGTATTAAAATCATATTTAAGGGAATCTCATGACAATGAGGAGAAAGGATATTGGCTATATTTATATAACTCTTAAATACACACACGCTAAATTTCATGTCTCAGTATTTCCGTCATTAAAAAAAAGAATTTTTTGTCACTAAAAAGATTTAGAGCTTAGTGCTTACAGCTGCTGCTGCTCCCCCACTAAACATAGAGACAAGCCACGCCACGAGAAAAATAGAAGAAAAAAAAAATAAGTCATAACAATGAAGCACAATCTCACTAAATTGGTAAAAAGTGGAGAAGTAATTTAGTGAGAAGTCACTCCCCATCTAACCGGTAAAGTACTGTAAATAAATATTTTACCACATGATTTATAATTTGTATGTAATCCATTTTTCATCTAGACCTTAAATATATCGTATAAGTATTAGATAAGATTTTCTTGATTTATGGCATTTACCGGGGATTATGCATTAAGATATAAAAAAGATGGTCTGTATTGGATAAGTTGTTATGGTTTAGGTATACGACCAGTGGGACCACTTCATTACAGTTCCCTTAAGTTCCCTTAAGTTCCCTCTCTCTCTGTCGTTAAATTTTAATGACATAAAAAATTTATTTATTTTATGACAAGAAAAAAAAAACAAATTTGACATGACAAAAAAAAATGACATCAGCCTAACTGCAACCGTCACTCCTCCCATTCATCTCACTAAGTAAAAATTCGCAACAGTAAATTTAATGAGCTTTTTTTTACAACAACCAGCCAAGTCTTGTAACAGGATAGAAAACAGCGGTTAATATATAATGCTGAATTATACTTTGAATCATGATGACTCTGACTCTGAGTCAGAGTCAACCCATTCCAGTTCTCATGTTAAATATAAATCATTTGAAAAGACTAGAACTTTTGAAATCAATTTAAAACATAGTAATACTACTATTACTTCATTTATATCAACTTCTGATTTAGAAACTATTTATGCTGATTATGATTCATCCCAAGATTCTTCCTCTGATACTTCAAATGATGATGATGATTATAGTACTAATAGTCAAATGGGATTATTAGATACTAATGATGATCTAATCTATGATCAATTCACTCAAGCTTCAAGTCCAAGTTTAAATAAAGTAGATGCTCTATTTGATTTAACTAGTTTTGATAACTTTAATCTAACTAATAATAGTGAAATAACCGATCCTCTATTAGAATATACTCCATCTACTGATATGATTAATATTACTTCTTCTACTTCTACTATCCCCAGAAAATATCATCATCATCATCATCATCATCATAATATATTTCATAATATAGTAACTTCAAATAAATGGTCATTGCATAGAAAGGGTAAATCATCTACAACTACTTTAGATAGTTTCACTCTTCCTGAATGTTCAACCTCTTTATTGTTACATGGTTCACCATCATCTTCTACTTCATCACTGAAGAATCATAAATTGTCTTCTAAATTAGATAATTATAAACGATTCTTTCCTAAAACTTATCACATTTTACACAAGTTATAACTCATAATTGTATGATATTATACCACTAATTAACTAATGTCATCATAATCAGTCATCTCCATCCATTCATCTAAGGTATTATTGTCATCATTGTCATGGTATTGTCATTACCGTAAATCATCATCATCATCACTATAATTTTTTTTGTCACTAGTGACAACTGATGGTGGTTCACTAATTACCGGCCCTTTATTTCATCATCAGAGGGAAAAAAAAACAAAATTTATTTACAACCAAAATAAATTTACCGTAAAAATATCAACAACAACAACAACAACAACAACAACAACATCCATTCCTTATCATCATAATCCATCCATCCTCACATACACAGCTTATAAATGACTCTTAAGACTATATACATAGCCAGACATGGTTACAGATCCAATTGGTTACCTGAACCTCATCCTCCTAATCCAACTGGTATCGATAGTGATCCTCCTTTAGCTCCTCATGGGGTGGATCAAGCTAAACAATTGGCAGCTTATTTACATTCTTTACCAAGTATAGAACAACCCCAATTCATCATATCATCCCCATTTTATAGATGTGTGGAAACTTGTCAACCGATTGCTCAAATACTATCTTTATCTGTAGTGATTGAACGTGGTGTTGGTGAATGGTATAGAAAAGGTCGTAAAGTAATTCCATCACCGGCAAATTATGATACTTTACATCGATTTTTTAAAGATGTATTAGTTGAAGAATCTGAATGGCCCAGAGATGAAACTATTGGAATTATACCATCTTTATCAGGTGAAACTCCTGAAGAAATCTTTGATAGAGCAAGTTTATTTTGGAAAAAATTCTTTCCCATATTTGAAAATAAATATCCTCATATTGAATCAATTTTAATTGTAACTCATGCTGCTACTAAGATTGCCTTAGGGACAAGTTTATTAGGATTATCAACTGTTTATGATTCCATTGATGAACATGGTACTAAACCAAGAGCAGGTGCTTGTTCATTAGATAAATATATTAAATCTAATTCAAATCAATGGGAAAATGTTATGAATGGTAATTGTGAATTTTTATTAAAAGGAGAAGAAATGCATTGGGATTTCCTGATAACTGTTGAAGCTGGATCTGATGAAGATATTAAACTTCGAAAATTAAAAGAATTAGAATTACAAAAACAAAATGAAAATAAGAAACAAATTAAAGATACAACTCCAGTTACTGAAATTGCAACTGGTCAAGAAAATGATGATGAATTTGAAGTAAGTAAATTTTAATGTACTGAATCTTAATTAATTTAAAAACTTTATACTAACTGTAATAAAAATTCTAACAGGATGTTTATGTAACGGTAGATATACCAATGTTTGGTAAATCTCAAGCATTTGATGATGCTACTTCTAATACCAATACAAGTACCAACCACAATAACAACAACAACAATAATAATCCAAGTTCAAAAGTCAATTATATCAAACCATCATCACATTTCCAATTCACTGATTTAAATAATGAAAATCCTTTAATTAAACTTTCTAATAATGCATCAATTGCTGGACCAGGTGGGAATGATAATGAAGGTGGAATAGATAATATTAATATTATAGATGGGAAAATATATGAAACCAATTGGAAGAAATTAATTGGTACTGATTTAATATTTGATGATTATGGTGAATTAATTGGTAAAGTTCATGAACATTTAACTATTAGTGAAAATGTTAAAATTATTGCCAAGGATTCAAATAAAATTAAAACTGAAGATGATGCTGATGAAACTACAGGTGATATTGAGATGGAAGATAGTAATGAGAATGATCATACATTCTTAAATCGGGCTATTAAATATGCAAAGAAGAAAGCAGTTGACACTACTTAGATTATATATATATATATTATTTATTAATTAATCTACTTTTGAGAGGTTACATTCTTTTGAATATGATTCATAAACACTTGATAACTTGTATCATCGGTAAATACATCATATCTTGATCCAATACCAGTTAAATGATTTGGATTTGTAGCATAACTTGTTGAAGGATTTAATTTTGCCATTAAAAATCTAGCTTGAGATCCACCTTCATCACAATCAATAAATCTTGGTAATGGGAATCTTTCCATAAGAATTTGCATAGCTTCTTGTTTTGGAGCATCTAAAAATGATTTGATATGTTCATATTCCGGTAAATCTTGATATCCTGCTTTTCTCCATTCAGCTACGGTTGAACCATGATGAATTAATATATGAAAAAATGTATCTAATAATAACATTTTTCCATGACCTAATGAAGCTGAATCTAATAAGGCTGGAGCAGCTTCATAATGAGTTTCACCCGTTTCTTCATCTTCAAAAGTTTGATCAATATCATAACTTAATAATAATGGTTGGATCATTAATAATGCATTATTGACATCTTCATGCATGAACACATGTCTTATATATGAAGTTTCATCAGGTGAATTACCAAATACATTTATGAATTGGGATCTTCTTAAATTAAACATGAATTGAGGTAACAAGGAATAATTTGCTGCGATTTGAAATGAATCAAATATTCCGGCAGTATACACTGCAAATCTAGTACAGAAATTAATCAACATTTGATCTAAATTCTTAATTATAGTGGTTGATTTTTGAGATGTTGTGGTTTTTTTAGAATCAGCCGCCGTATTGAAATTCCCTGGTTGTAATTTATTAATCGCATCTCTGGCAAGTAATACAACAGCAGCTTCTTGATCAAATCCTAATTCTAAAGTTGCCATATCTGTATCCGATACCACATTAACCGGTATGGTTGTAACTCTTAATCTCATTTCTCCTGATGGATGTTGATAATGGAAAAGAAATTGAATATAAGTGAATCCCATTACATTTGAATTCACTTTATCAAAATATATAGCATAAGTAGATTGAGGATTCACATTACATAATTTCCAACAATTTGATCCACTTTCACCCATGATATAAGTAGAAAGATATTTTTCATCCGATGCTCTTATACATGGTATAGCAGTACCATTCCCGATTAAACCTTGGATTTTTAAATCAGGACATGCTTTAACTTCTAAAGTAGCATTGAATCCCATATCTAATGTATCTGCATCTTCTTCATTTTTCTTTTTAAAGAATTTAATAAAACTTTGTTTGAAAATAGCAGTATTAAATGAATCACTCATTACCACTGTTCCTCCTGTTTTATAACATATTTCATCCATTTCAAATAATCCCACTTGATTATAACTTCCAATGAAAAAATTACAACTTAATCCTAATGAAATTAAAGTTTTTGTAATTTCATGATAAAATTTCTTTGCTTTGGTAAATAATGAAGTATCAGATTTAGTTTTAGTGGATGTAGTTGGACCTTGAGGTAAAGTTGAATGTTCATATTTTTCTATATCATGATGAGATCTTAATGGTTCTTTTAATAAATTACTGACAATCTTACCGGGTCCAAACGTAGCCATTCCTCCTATGAAACAAAGAATATGACCTCGAGTAGTAGTAATATGATCTCCTAAGATTGATTTCAATAATAATGAAGCAATATTAATCGCACTCCCAGTTGCTCTATCCAATCTTTGTTTTGATTTCGAATGAGGAAATGAATTTGGAATTAAATTTTCAATGATATTAGTTAATTGATACTCTACCAAACTTACTGGTTGTAAGAATCTTCTCCCAATAGGACCAATCACACGATCAAGATTGGAATACCCATTATTATCATTATGATTCGATGATAATCCTTGGGCTAATAATCCTAATGATTTTGAAATTTGATCTAATGTATATTCTTTATTCCCATTGAAAGTGAATGATTTAATATCATTGGATGTTAAATCATGGATTTGAACATGTTTACCAAATGATATGAATCCTACTAATGCATTCTCAGGTAAAAGACTTAATGATATAATTAAGGATTCTTTAAGTGATGCAAATGCATCGGAAACATCTTCATCTTCAAAACATGTATCCACCACAAAGAAGAAAATAGGAGGTAATTGACTCGTTTTACCGGTTAAATATTCAATTGTACTGGCTGATTGATCTAATACTGGCATATATGCTGCAGGAGGAATATTAGGTGGGAATTGATTTGTAAATGAACAAAATTGACATGTCCAAAGATTATTGTTGATGAATGCATATGGATTCAATACGGAGTAACATTGACGACAAGTAATGTAACTATTGGGAGCGAGTAATTGAGATTCTGATTTATTATTCAATGGAGTATACATGGATCCAAATGGAATGACATTTCGTTGATGTTGGAATTTGGATCGTGGTAACACGTTCCAAGAAAGTCTAACACCATCTTTCTCTTCTCTAGCTTCGAAAGCACTCATGATTGATTGCTCTTACTAGATTCTCTATAACGACACCACACGTCCCCTGAGAAGATTAAATCTTTGATGGTTGAATTGGTAACAGTGAATGTTGCTTTTCTTTGGTGGTCAATTTGGCGATCCTTTTTTTTTTTTTTTTTCGTTATTGGATCTTGTGATTCACCAAAATACAGGGCTACCAATTAGGACATGAATGTGACAAAATAGATATAATTTATCATGATAACACCCATTTACTTATTCCTAACTATTCCATTACTTCAAAGTATGTTACATAATTACTTTAATGACCAATTCAGAAGAGTTTTGCTTATACCTTCCTTCAATTTTGTGGTTGCCAGATTTTTAATGTGACTATCTTAAAATTGTTATGCATTCAATTCTATATAATACAAACTTTACAACAATCACAAATTTTTATATCATTTGATGTTTTAATCATAATTATTCAACATGTTAGAAGGACACGAACCCTTGAATCTAATTGATTACAAGTCAAGAACACAAATGCGCGATGAAAGTAGAGAATTCGTTTTACAAGCTGCTATTGCTTGGGTACTGATAATTTTCATTGGAACTGCTGTTCGTTATGTATATGATATTATTGGAAGTTTTGCCGAAGTTACGAGATATGATTATTAAGCGCTTTCACCAGATTTTCAAGGAGTGATAATTTTAATATGCTTATTATCATATTGATTAAAAAAAGAATCTAACTCTTTGAATGAACTAAACTGATGTATCTTTTAACCTCAAACACAAACATTCCAGATGAGGCCACCTAGAAAAGGAGAATTATGTGATATTGAAATTGTATTAATATTTGTTACACCGTTCATATTGATTTATTTACATAAATATATGACACCATGGTTTTGGGATGAACTTTGCTTCACTGCTTGGATCTTAGCTAATGAGATGTATAATATGCTTACCAAGGGACCATTCTATAAATTTGCAAAAGTGATGGATATTTATCCTAGATTAATTATGGAATTGGTAAAAGCAGGATATGAGGAGACACAATAGATATAATTCTTATCATATGGTTAGCTTAACTAAATAAATAAATTCTAGTTATCAGTTACAACTTCAGTAAATACAACTTAATCTACATAGGTTTAAGCTAATAAATGATATGATTTATGTATAGTTGCAAAATTGTAGTAGTAGTTAATTTTTATATACCGGAAATTGACACCAAAAAAAAAAAGTATCACCAAAATTTTCCAGATTTTTTCAAACCTCCCACTGTAAGACTAAACCGGTAGTATAGTATAGATCAATCACCATGTTAAGGAGGATACTAACCAATCGTGCTAGAATAAGGATACGTAATACTACTATTCGATTCAATTCATCCAAATCAATCATAAGTGGAGATAGTCTTGATTATGAGACGAGAAAAGGTATCATTAGTCAAAACCCAAGTGGGTATTATCCACCTATAAATCAACTTCGTCAAAAATTCAAAGGGAAATTATTACTGACCCGTTTATTCCGTGATCAATTTAAAGATGAAGATTTCACTCAATATGAAAAGAAGTTATATCCTCAGGAGAAATTCTTAGTGGAGGGTCAGATTGTATCGATTCGAAAATCGGGGAAATCATTATATTTTGTTGATATTATCCAACTGGGAGTTCGATTACAATTCATGATTAATAAAAGTATGATAACTGATACAGATTCTGATTTTGATAAAGTTCATTCTCAATTTAAAAAGGGAGATTATGTATTAGGATTTGGATATGCATCTGTGAGTAATGTGGGGGAATTAAGTTTGAAATTATCATCACCTTTACAAATGTTGGTTCCATGTTTACAAGAGATTCCGAATAAATTAGAAGATAAAGGGATTATTAATTCGAATAGAGTATTAAATTATCTTGTTAATCCGAGTGTGAGTAAGACTCCAATTATAATTAAATCAAAGATAATTCAATCGATAAGGAAATTTCTTCTTGATCGAGAATTTTTAGAAGTTCAAACTCCGATCTTGAGTGGATTCGGGACAGGTGCCAATGCTCAACCATTCACGACGGTGGCTAATTCATTATCGGAAGAATTGGTTCAATTAAGAGTGGCACCCGAATTATGGTTAAAGAAATTGATTATTAGTGGATTTGATCGAATTTTTGAAATTGGGAATAGTTTTCGAAATGAAGGGATTGATGCAAGTCATAATCCTGAATTTACTACTTGTGAGTTTTATCAAACTTATATAAATTTATCTGATTTAATGAGAACGACAGAACAAATGATTAAATTTGTTTATCAAGATTTATATCATATAATGGATGAAGGGGTTAGAGATGAATTAAACCCATTGAAAAGTTTTAAAGAGTATCCTAAATTTGATTTTGTAAGTACGTTGGAACTGAAGACAGGAGTTAAATTACCATGTGAATTATCATCGATTAATTTAATTAGATATTTGGAAACGATTGGTATTCCAATTCCAGATAATAAATCACCATCTAATTTATTAGATGTTTTATCATCAACTTATTTAGAATCAATTTCATTAGAAGAAACTTATAAGAATGTACCTATTTTCATTTATAATCAACCATCGATTTTATCTCCATTAGCGAAATCAACTATGATTGAATATGATGGAGGTAGAAATTATGATATTTCCCTTCGATTTGAATTATTCATTAATGGAAAAGAATATGTGAATGCATATGAAGAAGAGAATTCCCCGTTTGAACAAGAATCTAAATTCAAATTACAAGAATTATCGAAAGCTAATTTCAATGATGAAGAGATGTTGATTCCGGATTGGAAATATATTCAAAGTATGGAATATGGCTTACCACCTACGGGAGGATTTGGATGTGGTATTGATAGATTAGCAATGTTATTTGCCGGTGTGGATAGAATAGATCAAGTGTTACCATTTGGTAATTTAAGAGATGTGAAGAAACAATGAAGAATTGGATGTACATAGATAACGTTAAATAATGATAAATGTAAATAGAATAAGCTTAAGCGACATTATTGTTTTGCTGTAGAGAATGTTCTATATCAATGGATGATATGATCAAAAGTATGCCAAACCATTATAGAAAGTATAATAAGACGCGTCAGTTATGGAAGTACCCACGATATGAATAGAAGAATGATAAAGAGGAGGCGGCGGCGGCGGCGATCGATATAAAAACTCTAAATAGATAACATAAATAATAATAAACAGACTAATGCATCATTAAGTCATATCATAATCAGACGGACCCTTCACCTTTCAGTTATACAAACTGTATTATCATGTAGATCATCATCCTCATCCTCATCCTCATTCCGACAAAATTCTCTCTCTCTATTTCTCCCTACAAGAAAAAAAACATGTCGTGCTTTTGTGGCATTTTTTAATTTTATTGACGATAAAAAAGTTGTCTCAGTAACTAACGATATAAATAGGGATTAGACGATGATGATGACTATAATTATTCTGGGTAGATAGATACAAAATGGAGCAACTTAGGAAAAGTATATGGGTGTGCTGTTCAGAACAGAACTTGACTAACCCTGAAAATCATCATCATCAAGACGTTAAGATTATAATTGTAATAAATGGTAAATCAGAAGTAAGGGCACCAACTGGGCCAGTAAATAAAAAATTATTTTTTTATTTTTAGTGAGACGTATCAAATATATCCCAATCAGGAAATTAATGTGGAACAGCACTAATCATTATATAACATAATAGATCAGAGATGTACAGGTTATAGGGCTTGTGGAGGGGTAATTGAACATAATGTTTGCTTAAGCCGTTATAGTTGACTTGAATTGACTTGACTTGACTTGACTTGACTTCACCTAGCAATAGAATCTATCATTACCCCCTGAAACTCTGACTACTCTGTTATATGAACCAATTTTATCATCAGTAGGCTAATTACATCGACTCTATTTCCTTCCTCCCCCCACTCCCCGTCAAATATTTTCTTCTCATTAGTGAGATTCTCCCTAACGTTACTGACAGAAACGGCAAAAGATGACACGCTAAAAATTTTAAAATTCACCAACCGCGACATTCTCCCCTAACAACATTTTCTATTTTTATTTTTTTTATGTTTTTTTTTTTTTTTTTTTTTTTTTTTGTTTATTTTTACCAAAACGAAATTTTGACCGTCATAATTTCAAACAGGGACAGCCAGATCACCTTCAAATCAATTTCAACAACCCTTTATCCATTAATCCACCTCTTATGTACCAGACACAGTCATAAGATCAGACATCATACATCCAATCTATCATCTACCCCAATTACCACTGCCTCCCCCCTCCCTCACCATCATACTAATCTAATCGACTGATCGTATAATCGTCTCTCGTCTGTCTATTTGTTTTACTATTGCTGTCATTTTAATCGTGAAATCGTCTCATTTCATACCACCATTACTCAAATCCACTTCAATCCATCAATTCATCATCCAAAGAGTAAGCTATCACCCTAATCAATCCATCATCCCATCAATCTATCAATCTTCGGACCTAATCATCTCCATTCCTTCTAACCATAGCCCCTCCTCAAATATCCAAAAATGAGAAAAATTTGGAATCAAAGGAAGGATAGAGAGAAAAGACGAAGTCTATCAGCTTCCTCCACCTATGAAGCTAGTCTCTACGATAATGAATCATCCCATATTGCTGATAGTTATATCGATGAAGAAGTGGATGATGTAGATAGTCTTGGTAAAAGTAATCATAATATTAATCATAATCGTAATCATAGTTATATTCAATCCAATACTGATGATTATTCTCATGAGGGTTATTATCGACAACATAATTCGAATTCGAATTCTAATTCTAATCATAATAATCAACGGTCAGTGTCTCATAAACATTCCGATTCTGTCATGTCTAACAATTCAACCTCAACGCGTTCAACTATTCAAACTAATGCTACTGCTGTATCTTCTAAATCTATTCAATCATTAATTAAACCAGATTATGACACGAAAATCATCAAGAATGGATGGTTGAATGCCGTGCCTGCTTCATCATCAAATGATATTAATGAACAATCTTTGAAATTATATAGAGTGGAATTAAAAGGTTCTAACTTGTATGTTTATAAACCTCCAAATCAATTAAACGTAAGAAGTTTTAAACATTCATCTAATGATGATACCAATAATAAAGATGATTTCTTACAACCTCCTGCTACTCAATTAATGCTTAATCAAAACCTTAATAATTCAAATTCTTCATTATCATCCAATGAAATTTATAAATCGATAAATAATAATGATTCAAACATTTCCCTTACTGAAACTGGATCACCAGTTATAAATCAATATCAACCTCATGAACCTCAACCAATAGATGATTCAGCTACTGATTTCTCCATTACTTATTTTAATACTCAAATCCCGCATCCTAATTTGAATTATGATTTTCATATTCATCAATTTTCATCTTCCATTGTTTCTATTAATCAATCTAAATCCATAACTATCAATTCCATCGAATCAATCTTTCATTTCATATTGTTCACTCCTGTGGATGCTAATAATGAACTTTCTATCGATTCCATTATAAGCATTTTACCTATTTTACCTCATTTTGGAAAGATATTAAAATTCTTATCCACTTATTTATCAGCTATCTTTGCCAATAAATTTCAAGGTTCATATAATTTGAATGTGATCGTGGAGAGAACATTAAGAATCTTGTATAATATTGAAGAGAATTTTGATGGATTTTTATTAAAATCAACCATTGCCCCCTATATTTTAAATGTAGTTGAAATCTTAACTACTCAAGTTAAACAACATTCATCAACATCATCAGTTCAATCAGAAAATATATATAAATTTAAGAGAACTATGTTATCAAAACAACAATTATTAATCAATCTTGTCAATAATAAATCTGATTCCAATAATTATCATCATGAAAATTCATCTGATATTGATCCATTCCAAGATTTAAGTTCCTCGGTTTTCATGAAAGATATTAATTTACTTGATTTTGTAAAAATAGTTAGTTCAATTGATTTGAAATTTTTTAATAATTGGAATTCAAACATTGATAAATCATTACTATTATATAGTTCAATCAACAATCATGATGATAATAATAATAGTAATGGTGGAAATAATGGTGTCAATCCTTCTGATTTTTATAAAAAGAATCCATTAATATTCAATAACGATCATCATATCCATTATTTATCTCGATTATTAATCAATCATTTATTCATTGAAAATTCATCCAGTTCATCATCAACTACATTAGAAAAGAAAGCTAGATTATTAGAAAAATGGATCGATTTAGGTTGTCTCTTGGATAAATCTGGTAATATGTCATCATGGTTAGGTATTTCTTCAATCATCTTATCTCAACCCGTATTAAGATTAACTAAAATTTGGTCATTAGTATCTCCAGAATATATTAAATTACTTAAGAATGATTGGTCACCAGTTTTATTCGAATTGGATAGAAGACATTTAGCCAATAATGCTGTATCCACTATGCATAATAACAACAATAATAATCATGATTCTCGTTCAATTGGGTCCTCACCAAAGGTAACAAAGACTTCCGGATCATTTGGTGAAGAATCAAGAGAATCAAGTATGAATTTCAAAGATTCTTATCATATCATGGCTCCAAGAGGGTTAGGTAAGATTTATCCAAAGGAAAAAGTCATTCCTTATTTTGGAGATTTGGTCATCAATAATCAATCATCAACTAATATGATTGATATATTTGATTTAGAATCAATTTGGAAAAGAATCAATTATTCCTTTAATCGTTGGAATGAATATCTTTCAAATTTGGTCAATTATAATGAAATCATTAAGTATAATGAAGATGTTTTACGAAGATATGATAATATGGGATTTATATTCTCCAATGAAAGCTTGAATCAAGTTTTATATTTGGGAGTGAATAATGATGATAATGTCATTGCTGCTAATGGCGGTAATAAAACTGTAATTCCTAATGATCTTGATGATATTGAACAACCAATGACAATGGATAGTAAGTATACTAGTAATGAATTGAAATCCAAATTAATGAAATTGATTGAAATTAATTGTGAATCAATCAATTTAGATAAAATTATGAAATTATCGATTAATTTAGAACCAGGCTTACCAGAAGGATATTTGAAATTACCAACTACCACATCTGTGATTCCTTCAACTCCATTAGAATTAAGTTTTATTAGGAATAGAAACAATGGTAGTGGTTCACACAGTAGTAATAATAATGGTTTAGCCATACACGTTAATAATTCTTCCAATTCACTCGATACAGGTTCAACAGCAGTTAATGATAGTATTTCAACTAATACTATCCCCACTTCATCTTCAGAATTCAATCCAAATTTAAGATTACCCACCTTTAATAATGAATATTTCAGAATCAATTTAGCCAAATATGATGAATTGACGGCTTATTTCAATAATGATGATAAACTGCATTTACAACATTTATTAGATCCAACCATTAACAAACATAATCTTGTTATTGATAGTGAATTAACGTTTAGAATTGATGATTTCATAGTTGATCAAAGTGACCTGGTTAATAATACTACAATGTCAACTACTTTGGACGATATTGATAATGTTGATTTTGAAGATGATATTCCAGGATTAGGAATTGATGTGGATGATATTTTAAATTCAGAAAAGTTTAATAATTTCACCATGTCTCCTAAGACAGTACCTTCTAAGAAATTCAATAGTATCATTTCAACTGAATCAGGTGGAAGTAATAAGAATCGTTTACTGAATAGTCCATCGGAAAGAATACATAAATTCATTCCAAAATATGCCACAGTGGATCGATTAGTTGATCTTTGTTTGATTGATTCCAGATATTTCAATGAAGATATTATTCTTGATTTAACTGAATATCGATTTGTGTTTTTATTAAATTATACTTCATTTATTTCTACTAAAGATTTATTAGATAAATTAGCTCATAGATTTATTAATTCTGGTAATGCTGTTATTTCGGTTATGAAAAAGGAATATTATACTAGACAAAAGGGTAAAGAAGCTACCGCTCAATATTTAGCTCATGCTAAGTTTCCTAATTGGAGTTTAGATAATTCAGTTGATTTGAATGAATTAGGTCAAGTTGATTATGAATTATTATTGAAGATTCAAATTAATATCTTAAAGGCATTAATTGTATTAATTAATAATTTCTATTCTTATTTTTCCCTTGATTTAACTAATAAGAGAATTTTAATCAAATTATTGAAATTATTTAGTAATGAAATTTTACAATGGTATAATTCAAATAAGATTGATAATAATTTAGCTAAATCATTTGAAAGTTTGGTTAGTTATTATAAGAAATTAAAGAAATTATTTGTGAAAAAGACTTATAGACCAATTGAAATTCTGAAATTTGATGAATATCTAATTAAAGAATTCAGATTTAATAATTCATTACAAGAAGTTCCCATGAATAGAAATTTACCAAGCCATAAGAATGTATTGAAAATTGAAAAATTCCTTCATAAATTTAATAAATTACTTACGGTGTTTTATAAAGGTATTAAAGCAGAAGATTGGATTAGAGTTTATCGAATTCTTGAAAATTCATTCGAAGTAAATTGTTTATTAGAATTCAATTTACAAAAGTCAACCACTAGTGATGAGACTATAATCATTTCAAATATCTTTAATTATTTTGAAACTTTAATTGATCCAAATGAAAGACAATTAATCTTAAAGAAATTCCCATTGGTATTCAGAAAGTTATTCAAATTATATTTCAAATTCAGAACTTATTTATTGATTCAATTAACTGATTTAAATATCAATGTTGAAGAAAGATTAGATCGTATGAAGACATTATTGATCATGTGTCAAATTTCAAAATTAAAAATGGGTGAAAATCAATTTGTATTCGAAGGTGCTGGTGAAGGTGGAAATATTCCTTCATGTATCGAAACTGCCATTACCAATGTTATCTATTCACCTGAAAGTAGAATGTTTAATAATTTATGGATGAAAGCAAGTAATTCTTTAACCGATTCTAATCATAGTTACTCGCATTTTGATGATTTAGATCTGTTATTACCTAAACATTTAACCATGGCCGATTTACAAAATCCAGAACCTTTATTACCATGTTTTGGTTGGATTATTGAAAATTTAATTGAAACTAATAAATGTCCAAGTTTCTTTAAGAACTGTGTTAATTTCAATAAGAGATATTTAACGTTTAAGTTGATTCGAGAATTTGGTATTGAAGATTTAGATGGTTCTAGCGATCTTAGTAATACCACCAGCAATAACAACGGTACCCAAACTGATTTCAATCATTACGATTCTAAAGACTTTGAATTTTTATTAAAATTAAATGAATCATTAGTGAAAGCTAATAACATTAAAGACTTTACAATTTCTCAAAGAGAAAGTGGTAAAGTTATTTTTAAATCCATAATTGCTCAACAACATAAGATATTACAATTAGACAATAAGAAAAAACAATTGAAAGAAGGTGCCAAACCAGTGGTTAATCCAAATCATACAGTTACTTTAAATAAAAAGACTTCAAGTTCAAGTCTTAGACGTCAATCATTAAATTATAAATCGAATTCTGCATCGAGGTTTAAAATCAGTGGACTATTTAATAAAACAAGACCATTTTCATTGAATGGAATGAATGGACCAGAAAGAGTAGTCGATGTTTCAGAGTTACCTGATGCTGATACTTTTATTGATCCAAAACAAAAGGCTTATTTAATAATTCCATTGAAAAATAGAAAAATCTTCCCTGTTTATTTATTACCTTTATGTTTTAAAGTTGATTCTGATAGTACAACTAATTCTCAAGATGATTTCTTATTGCAAGCTCCAAATGATTCTGATTTGAATGATTGGTTAGTTAAATTGAATTATGCTAATAGACATTGGTTCTTTTCCAAATCACTTACAAACGTCAAAACAAACAGTGCCAATATTGTATTTGGAGTTCCAATTTCCATTGTTTGTCATCGTGAACAAACTACTTGTCCTCGATTCTTAACTGCCATTTTCAATGAAATTGAAACTGATGGTATTAAGGATATTGGTGTTTATAGAATCAGTTCCTCAGTCAGTGAATTAAGTAATATCAAATCGATAATTGATAAAACTGGTACTATTGATTTTAATGATAGAGGTTATGATATTCATGCTTTGACAAGTATTGTGAAATCATACTTTAGAGAATTACCTGATGCCATCTTAACTGACAAGGTGATTGAATCATTCTTTAATTTAAAACAACAACAACAACTGCAACAACAACCACAACAAGAGCAAACTGCTAGTGATCAAGCCAAATTGATTAACAAATACAGAGACATTTTAAATTTATTACCGCCAGTCAATTATGCTACTGTAAAAGCATTAATACAGCATTTGAATAAAATAAGTCAATACAGTGATTCCAACAAAATGACAGCATCTAATTTAGCCACAGTTATTGGACCTGCTTTAACAGAAGCCAGTAGTTTAGAAGCATTGGTAAATAATTTTGGATTCATGAATTCTATCTTGGATAAATTGATTGCCAATTGTGATGCCATTTACTAATAATCGAGATGAGTAACATCATCATTCTATTTATGTTATTATTATTATTACTATTTATTTTAGTTCTTATTTATATATATTCTTAATGAACACTTTTTGCACGAATTAATTATAAATTTTGTATATGTTGGTTTAAGGGTCACACGATGCAGAAAAATTAATGCAGGTACAAAATGTTGCGAAAAAAAAATATGATAAAGACACTTTCGAAATTTATATTGTGAAAAGAAAGAAACTATAAAGTGGTAACGAGAGAAGTGAAAAGGAGGGTATATAACAGGGTTACATCTTTAAGATAGAATTACTTATGCGACTTCAAAGGAAGCTTTTCCGAAATCTGGGGTTCCACCTAAGGTAGCTAAGATATCACCGACGTAATTCTTGGATTGGTATTTAAGACCAGCTTCATAAACTTTATCCCAATTAGTAAGAATATCATGAATGATTGGAGTACCAGCTAAAACGATATTGGCAACAGCAGCACTACTTCCACCTTGAGAGGTGTTGAAGAAGAATTCAACGGCATTAATAGATGGAGGTGGTCTTGAGAAATCAGATATGGTTCTCATGACTAAAACTCTATCAAAATCAACTAAACCATATTTATCTAATCTAGTAAAAGCTTCTAATGAGGCATTATCTTCTTGAGCAGTGGAACAATAAGTAGCACTTCCATTAGTCAAGACCTTAGTCAAGTTGGAAAAGTAATCGTTCAAGATATTACCAGTGAAATAGTTATCAGAAGTAACAACATCACAAGAGAAGATAGTTGGTAAACCTTGAGCAACTTCTTCATCATATAATGATCTAATATAAGCATTTTGGGCAGTACCATTGTTTAATTCAACTTTTAAAGCTAATTCAACAGCTCTGTTTCTTAAAGCTTCATTAACTTCGAAAACTTCAGTACCATATACATTAGCTGGGTAAGTATATTGATCATCTACACCATATGGAACATAACCTGAAATCCAATCTGGTTCTTCCTTAATATAATCAAGATAAGCCAATTGATATTGTAAACCAACTTGAACAGCATATTTAGCAAATGTAACACCACCAAGAGTAGTATAAGCTGGTTCACCACCAGCAATACCACCAATTAAAAAATAAGTTTTTGATAAATCAAATAATGGATTTAAACCTAATGCAGTGATTGAAGAAGCAGCATTAATTTCACCTTCACCGGTAGTGATTTGACAAATGGTGAAATTAGTGGTACAATAAAGAGTTGGATAAACTGGAGATAAACCCGGTAAAGTAATATTATGAATGAAATCTAAAGATTCTAACCAAGGATCTCTTTCATAAGAAAACATGGAAATAATGAATACTTTTGGTTGATAAATTGAGAATGGTCTACCATAACTTGCTTGAATATTGTTTTTAGTGGATGGAGGAATAGCATCTTCTATAGCGGTATTATTGATAGCACGCTTTCCAAGAGATAGTGGTTGAGAAAAAGCAGTGGCTAAAACAGAACCAATTGCCAAGACTGTGGAGAACTTCATTTTAATTGGTGTATAGATATTGGAGAAAAAGAAGCAAGAACAAGAAGAAAAGAAGAAGAAGAAGAAGAACTAAATTAAAAAAACTAACAAGGTAAGTACATTTTACAGTCTATTTATAGTCTCGATAAAATAGGGGAATATAAGTTAAAGATCAAACTCATCGTAGTAAAAGATTTCATATTGTTCAATTGAGTTGAAATAACCACAAAATTACGAAAACTTGATAACCAATCCAACTAAAAGTGAAAAATTAATAGGCTGTCTTTCCCTTATATGCCTGAAATTTCGTTATCTATGTCAAAAATCAAATTACAGGCCTGGGGAAATGTAATGTCGAAAAAAAAACAATAGGAAAGTACTATACCCTCTTGATCCTAGTTAGTTCAAGAACTGGCTCAATTAGGAATAGTAATGAGAAGAGGTAAATTATTTTGTGTTGTTTTATATTTTTAGTATCAAAAAGGAGGGGTTGGCGGTATACAGGGATGGGATGGGAGAAACTTGCATAGAACGAGTAAAATATTATGAATGGGTAAGTTAGCGCCTCAAGAATAGAAGATCAGCTTTGAATTGCCGCTTCACATTACCAATTTCATTTTACGTAGGTTGGGTTGGCGCTATTGTTTGCTATTTGTGTATTTTTCATTATCGCTAATTTTAATGTAATTAGAGAGATAAAGATACAAAATTTTACTTCTTAGTCTAGTTTAACATTCTTTGGTTTCTTTTTCTCCAAAGTTTAACTTCGACATTAATTTCCATTTATGACATTGAATTGCCGTTAGTGATCGAGCAATTGAATTTGGTCAAAATGATTCCATTTTTCATATCTTTAAGCGGGAAGTTAATGAGGCTCTGCTGCTGTCTCCTCCTCCTTTTTTTTTTCTTTATCGTGTTGAAATTTATCTCTATTTTTAGGAGGTGTATTCCACCGGAATAAAATAATAAATATTATAAAAGGCAATTGTTATTTCCCCATTTAACTTAGATAATATTAGAAGATAGGATTCAATTGTAGATCATTTTTACAACCACTATCTGTTAATAATATTTGTTTGCCAGTGGTTAAATATTTCTCTAAAAGGGGGGGGCACTACCACAAACACAAACCCAAATCCAAATTGAGCGGACCGATTTCTTAATTTAATGTCGATAGTTCTAAGCCATAACTTTTGTGTTCATTAGTTATATAGAAGAGAAGTCAAATCTGCAAGTAATATATAAATAATTATTATTCAAGGCATCTTGGTCTAACTTTAGGGTAGTACGAGATATTACTGGGAAAGGCATCAGTGAAGAAGGAATAATCCAATTAATATCCAATTCTGTACTCTTTTAACTTCTTATCAAGTTATATAATATTTTACTTTATTTTTACTCATTAATCATTATTATTATTCATTAATCCTGAATTATCATCTTCTTTGAACTGTTTACCGTCTCTGTAAATCAAATCCCAATTATTGATTATATCGTTTATAACTGGAAAACATGCATTCGATATTTCCGTCAATTTTATATCCACATTTCCATATAATATGTTCTTCTGTATTTTTTCATCTATATCTTGATATTCTTCCTCACTTAAAGGATCTAATTCCGCCATAATCGAATTTATCATCAATACTCTTTCAAAGTCAATGAATTGATATTTACTCATCCAGAGTAATGCTGGCAAATACTCTGAATCATACCGATCATATTGAGCAATTGAACCATAATTTGGATCCTTATTCGTTATTTCTTTTGTATAATTCTGTATATAGTTGATAAAAGTTGTGTTAAAGTTATACTTATCTTGAATTATTAAAACGTTACTAGCAGAATTTGTCATATTTGGATTTTTTATATTGGCTAACTCCAAAGCTCTATCTCTTAACTTTTCATTCAACTTAAAGATCTTTATTGAATACAAGTCTTGTGGGTTGTCAAATTTATAGTCTTTGAATTTTGTCAGATGAGTTCGATGAACTTTGTTATCTAGTTTAACCAGAGTAATGTGATCGGCAAATATGGTCGTTCTTTCAGATACAAGATTTGAATATCCATAACTGACTCCGGCAAACAAAAAATAGGATTGGCTTAAATCAAACTCTTGACTTGACAGAAGTTCCATGAAACGTGTATATGGATATCTTAAGCTCAGTTTGAGTCGTATTTCACATATTGAATAATCTGATGTGCAATATACAACTCCAACATATTTTATGCTGATAACGACGACTGAAAAGTTGTCGTACAAAGAATGTTTCTCCAATATCATAAGCTTGCTATTGTTTAGTATAAATGCTTTGGGCTTTATTTTTGGATATTGAAGTAAATTTTGTGGTTGTTGTACAGGAATTCCAAGTATTGAATCTAGTGCTAACAACCATATTAAGAATGAGATGATTATTCTTTTCATTGCTGGATTTGATCTTTATCTATAGTCATGGTATAGTATATGACTAGCAGATATAAAAGTACTGGTTTATAGTTCTGTTTTATATGAATCGACATCATGACAGCAAAATGTCCCATTTAGGAATTTTTTCATTAACTTTCTTGGCAGCCATATTAAAGGCGGAAAGAAAAAAATGGTATTAACTAAAATGATGATCTATAAATATTAATTAGTTATATACTACTATATAATAAAGATAAACTACTGATCAGCTGATACTATACTTGTCTTTACCAAAATTTGGTTTACCACCCAAGGTTCCAAAGATATCTCCAATATAATTATCTGGTTTGAAATCATGTCCTTCTTTATACATTGAATCCCAGTTATTAACTACATCTTCCACAAATGGCCATCCTCCTATATACAAGTTATCTAAAGCATGTTGGAAACCTCCCTTAGGATAATTGAGGAAAAAGTCAATAGGATCCATATGTAGACTAGTTGGACTTTTAACGAAATTAGATATAGTTCTCATTATAACTATTCTTTCAAAATCTATAACACCTACTTTGGCCATTCTTATGAATGCTTCTAATGAAGCATTTTCTTCTTGAGCTGATGAACAATAATTGGCAGTACCATTACTTAAAATAGTGGTTAAATTATTATAATAATCAGCTAATATTGAACCGGTGAAATAATTATCACTCGTAGTCACATCACAAGCTAAGATTTGAGGAGGATTATTGGCTGGTGATTCATATAATTGACGTAAATTGATATTTTGTTCAGTACCTTCGTTTAATGTTGTACCATGATTTTGAGATAATAATAATGCACGATCTCTTAATTTCTCATTAACTTCAAATATTTCAGTACCATATACTGAATCAGGATAATCCCATGGATTTTGAGCTCCATAACTGAAATAACCAGCGGGCCAATCAGGATGAGAGTCGATTAGTTCTCGAGAATCTATTTGGAATTGTAAACCTACTTGAATAGCATATTTAGCAAAAGTAACTGAACCAGTAGTTACTTTTGATGGATCACCACCTCCAATACCAGCCAACAACCAATATGATTTTGAAAAATCAAATAATTGAGCATTAGATAAAAGGAATGCAACAGATGTGGCGGCATTTATTTCTCCTTCACCAGTAGTGAATTGACAAATAGAATAATCTTTAACACATCTAAAATAAGGATACATAGGGGATAAACCTGGAACGGTGATGTTGTGTTTGAAATCGATTTTAGTAGTCCAAGCTTCTTCTTCAGGTTGAAACATTGAAACTATGACAATTTTTGGGGTAATCTTCAGTTCATGTTTGAGTATAGATTGTGCTTGATAAGGGTAAGATAATGAAAGTCTTACTACTGAGAGTAAGACTAATAACTGAGACGCTATGTGATCTAAGAACATCTTCTACTTCTATCGTACTCTCCTTTCGAGGATCTAGTTAAAAGTCTTCAAATGATGAATTTATTCTAAATAGAGTTATGAAAAACTTTTTAGGATGTCACACGACGTATAATAAAGTTTTGAGTTACTTTGACAATAGCTATGTAAACTATTCTGTCTTCGTCCTTAGTAAATGTGAATGATTCTACGTTAACTTCTTCTGACTAAACTTTGAATTGAAACTTCCTTTGATCAAATCTTGACATACATAATTTGCAAAATTTTGTAAACAATCAATTGAAGAAATAAACCGTTATCTCTTAAAAAATAATTATGGACTTAACCTGTAAAAAGTATGACAATTACAGTTTAAAATCACGCTCTGAAAACATGTAAAACTTGTCATGAGAAATTTTACAGTTTAAGCGCGTATATCAAAAGTTTTTGATAAATTTAGAACATTAAAGTATAAACTGCTTAATTGATCTCAATAGAAGCTTTATAGAATATCATCCCTCGCATCACCATTACCACAGGGCAGATGTCTTCAAGTCCAACATCAGAGAGGAGCAGCAGTGCCACTTCTTCCGGATCGAAACGATCCCATGAAGATCTGCCTGCTCCACAAGGAAACTTCTACTCTTCATTGGTATGTTATTTTCTCTTGTTTGATAATCATTACATGTCAAAATCATATATACTAACAAATATTTATAGGGCGATGTGTCAGCTGGTACATTCATGTCTCAAAAGTTGCTGGTGAAGCGACGTAAAATGAGTCAAAATCCAAATACGAGCCATGGATCAACATCAAGTGAAGAATATGGTAGTGAAGAAAATGAAAGTCAATCATCTTCTTCATCAGAAGAAGAGTCAGATGAAGATGACGATGATGATGATAATTCTCCTGCCAAATCAGGTGTGATAGAGAAAATCACATTAAAGAACTTTATGTGTCATGATTCTTTACAAGTTGATCTTGGACCCCAAATAAATTTTATTATTGGTAGAAATGGATCAGGTAAGAGTGCTATCTTGACAGGTATATCAGTTGGATTAGGAGCTAAAGCTACTGATACTAATAGAGGTAATTCAATTAGAGATTTAATCAAAGATGGAAGATCAACTGCCCGTGTTTCAATTACTTTCCTTAATGAAGGTATTGGAGCTTATAGACCTGATTTATATGGTAAGAGAATTATAGTAGAAAGAAGACTTCAAAGAGCAGGATCTAATTCTTATTCAATTAAATCAGCCTTGGGAAAAACTATATCTACTAAAAAGTCCACTCTTGATGAAATATTATATAAGTTCAGTATAACAATTGATAATCCATTAGCATTCTTATCTCAAGATAAAGCAAGAGAATTCTTAACTTCAACCACTGATAAAACCAAATATGATTATTTCATGGCAGGTGCTTTCATTAATGATATTTTATCCAATTATGATGGAACTGTTCAAAATATAGTTCAAGTTGATAGTAAAGTTCAACAAGCTAAGGATTATTATCAACAATGTTCTAAAGAGTATAAGGATATTGCCATAATTTATAATAGACATAGACAATCAGATTCGTTAAGACATAGATTAACTAGATTACATGGAAAAATACACTGGTTTAATGTTCATCAAGTTGAATCAAAAGTTCAAAATTATCAAACCAGAATGACTAAGTCATCGGAAGAAATTGAAGAACTTAAACTTGAAATTCAACGATGTGCAGATGATATGAAACTGTTGATTACTAAGAAAGTCGAATTTGTTGATGAAAATAATCGATTAGTTGAACGTTACTCTACCAGAAGAAATGAATATGAAGAAGCTAAAAGTGTTAAGACCAATTTCTATGAAAAATTAGTTCAAGCGGATAATGAAATCAAAAAGCATCGTAAAGAGATTGAATCGATTCAAAAGAAAATCAAAGAAAATGAAAGCGCCATAAAGATGGAAAAGAGACGACTTGATGAAATCAATGGTGGTTCAAAGGAAACTTTACGTATAAAATTACAAGAATTACAAGAAGAAAGAGCTCAATTAATAGAAGAAAAAGAAGAAATCAGAATGGCGGTAAGAGATTTACGAGAATCAGAAGATCCTGAATTAAGAGAAATTATAAGTTCTATCAAGTCTAGTACTGAAAATATTAATGGATTAAAAGATAGAATGAGAGAAATGAAATCTTCAAATCATGATAAATATGCTGCTTTTGGTAGAAATATGAAACAAGTCGTCAATGCTATAAATCAAAATAAGAACTGGCATACTAAACCTATCGGCCCAATAGGGAGTCATATTGAACTTAGATCAGAATATAATGAATGGAGAGCCTTAATGAATACAGTTTTGAATAAGACTCTTGATTCATTTATCGTTACCAATGATCATGATAGACAAGAATTACTTCGAATTTTAAAAAATCATCGACTTTCAAATCCTATTATTGTCAGAAGATTTGAACAATTTGATTATATATCAGGTAAAGCTAGACATACTACATTTTTGGATATGGTTAAAATCAATAATGATAATGTATTATATACCGTGATTGATAATAGTTTTCTTGAAAAATCAATCATAACGAAGGAAAGAAATCAAACTACATCTTTGGTTCATGAACAAAATGTCATGAATGTGTATACTTTATTCTCCAAATCTTCTGGTAATAGAACTAGTTTGAGTGGGAATACAACCAGACAAGATCCTGTTTATTATAAACAATATTTATCCAAACTTGCTTCTGGATCATTAAATTCTGAAAATGAAATAAGAGAAATAGAAGATGAAATAGAAGAAGAAATCCAATCTATCAATGAAAATAAAAGAAAGAGAAGAGCCATTGAAGTGAAACGAGAAAATAAAGCTCAAGATTTAAGAGCTGATTTTAAATCAAAGGAAAAATTAATTGATAGATTACAACAAGAAATTGGAAATCTTGAGAATAAACTTAATGAAGATGGTGATGTTAGTAGACTTGAATCCTTAATAGTTCAAATTGATGATTATAAAATTCAAATTTCCAGAAATGAAGGTGTTATTTCATCCTTTAATGAAGAAATTGGATCTCAAAAGGCTGAATATGATAGTATTGTCGAAGATTTAAAACAAATTAAGAATGATGTTATTGTTCTTAAAGATCAGAAGGAAGCTGGAGAAGAAAAATTAAGAGATTTTGAAACTGAAGCTACCGTTATTCAAAATACTATTCAACAATGTGATATTGAAAAGAATACTCGTGAGATTGAAGTTAAACGATGTGAATCTAAAATTGAAGAAGGTAGTATTAAATTACGAGAATTGATACAGATTGCTGAAGAAAAATGTGATCGTGAAGATGTTGTAATTACCGCCGAAGATACTCAAGAATCAATTGCCTATGAATATTCCGATGTTCAAAATCAAATCAAGGAAGCTGAAAAGGAAATTGGTAAATCTTTAGAAGAAGTTCAACAAGATCTTTTAATAGCTAAAGAAAAGAGAAATAAAGCGAATAAGATGTTAGAAGAATTAGATCAAACCTGTCGTAAATTGGATAAAGATTTAAACATTAGATTCAATTTCTTACATACTACTATTCTTTCCAGTGTACAACAAGCTAGTAGAACTTTTGAAAATGCTTTAGGATTAAGAGGTTTCAAAGGTACTTTAGATTTTGCCTTTGATAAGAAGACCTTAACTTTATTAGCTCAAACTAAGAATGATAAAGAAAAGAGAACGGTTGATTCATTATCAGGAGGAGAAAAATCATTTGCTCAAATTGCGTTATTACTATCGATTTGGAAAATTATGGATTCTAAGATTAGAGGATTAGATGAATTTGATGTTTATATGGATTCGGTTAATAGATCCATTAGTATTAAATTATTATTACGAGAATTAAGAAAGTATCCTAAATCTCAAAATATCTTCATTACACCTCAAGATATTGCAGTGGTGGGAGATATCGATAGTAAGGATGTTAAAATTATAAAGATGCTGGCTCCAAGAAGTGATTAAGAATGGTGTATATTTATATATTTGTGTAATTATATATGTACAGGTGACGAATTTAAGTTTTTTTTATAAATCCAGAGTGGAAATAATGATCTTTTTCAGAATCATTACAGATTTGAAAAAGTAATTCGTAAGCTTCTTTAGTTAGATATATACATGGGATTGATTTTGATTTGAGGATGGTTATGTATGGTAAGATATGGGATGAATTTAATGATTCTAATGAACTGTGATTTAAGGATACTTCAAGGTAATCGATATATATCTGAGATGGTAAGGAATTATCAAACTTGTGATCCAACTGTTGATAAAATTGGATAAACTTTATCAAGAACTCCAATACTTGAGGTTCAAACGCTTGGTTTAATTGCGCATCAAGATGATGAAAGACGTTGGAGAAATTCTCTAATTTGATTAAATTCCGTTCATGGACTTTATTAAACGTATTTGATAATTGAGATAATACAAGATATGCTTCATTAAACAAGGTCAATTCAGCAAGTCCATTAATGACAAATGTTGATAAATTGAAATGATTTGAGTTTATGAATGATAATAAATTATTGGCTAAATCACTTGACGACAGGGAATTCCTGGTATCTCTGATATAATTCGTGATTAAAGATTGGAATGAAGGTAAATCATTGGTTTGAATCAAACCATTTATCAATGCTAATGATTGAGAATTATGTTGATTTGAATAAATATTCTTTTCATAATCGGGATTATACAAATTAGATGATAATTGTTCATGAATTTCATCAATGGGAGATTTAAAATCATCAGGATATGTTGGAATGGTGTTGATATTGGATTCTATATTATTGATATTCCATTGATGATTAATTTCATTTGAAATTCGTTGTAAATTCTCAATTTTGGACCAATTCATCTTGGCTGAATCACTCGTCCTACTCTCACTATTATTATTAAACGTATAATTCCCTCTTAGATTATAATTAAAATCTCGGAAATGATACAATGCCGATTTAAGATTAGTTTGATTACTATAACATTCAATCAAGTTGATTTTTAATGATTTTAAAGTTTTTTTATCATTGACGTATGAATAAAATCGTTTAAAATATTGTTGAAGACCCTTGATATGACTTGAATTATTATTATTCAGGAATATAACGGCCAAGTTTTCAATAACTGATGGAGTTAATAAAAATTGAATATGATTATTATAATTATTTGCATAACTGGTATAATTCTCTTGATCATAGAATTGATAATTATCCACTAAATGATGATAAATGATCAATGCGCCAAGATAATGACTTGATTGGCATACCTTCGCTAATAACAATGACCAGAATTGATTGGAGAATGATATATGGGGAGATGCATTGAATAAAATATGAAGTAATGATGAGACTGAAGTTATGTTATCGATATGTAAGAGATTGAATAAGAAGGTTTCAAGTAATTGGGGTTGGAAGGGGATTGATTCATGAGAGTTGATGGTTTGAACGATGAATTTATAAACTTCATTATGGTTTGATTCTTGGGATAATCGTTTTAATCCCAATTGTAATTGAATATTCAATATCAATGTTGATGATGGGTGATGATTACCTTCCTTAACATCATTTAAAATGGTCGATTGTTTGTTAATGGGTAAATTCAGAATGATGGAACTTAATTTCTCTATAGTTTGTATGTCATTATGATCATTATGATCTGATTTTAAATATTCAATAATGATATGTTCAGGTAAGGTAATACCCTCATCAAGATTAGTAGTATGAATCAGCAAATTTCGATGATGTCGTATGATGGATCGACCACCACCATGCCGTATCCCTCTAGCTATATGTCTAGATAAGGACATATCCAGATATTGATGATATTTCCCCTTTGACCGTCAAATTTGGCTGTAAACAGGTTTGGTAAATCAGTTCAGAATAATTTTCTTTTTGGTGATTCTGAGCATTTGCACACGACCTCTTAATTTTTGCAACTGTGTTAAACTATAATGAATCCTATTATGACTCAGATGATTAAATAAATAGATCTATTTATTATATGATCAATAAATTTTACTATTAACTGCTCCCTGCTGTTGCTACATATCTTTATCATTTTATTCTAGTATATTTTTCTATAATTTTCATTTATCATTATCCGCTATTTACAATACTTTTATCAGCTCTAACTTCTATTTACACAGATATACTTCATTAAATCACTCTGAACACTCTACACCTTCTAATTGCACATCTTCTTCTTCTCTATGATCATCAACGTCTGACCAAATGAATTTTATTTTGAAATATTTAGCCACAAAGGCAAGTATCAACAATATGGGGACTTCTAATAATGGTCCAAATGTGGCAGCAATGGCTTGTTTACTACCATTACCATAGATGGAAATAGCAACAGCCAAACTCAATTCAAAGTTATTGGAAGCTGCTGTGAAAGTTTGGGTGATTGTACTAGCATAATTAGCAGCACATCCATTATTCCACTTTTCAGGGAATTCTTCCATTTTAGATTCACATCCACATAATAATTTAGTTTCTTCAGTGATAGATGGTTCAGAGTCACTAGATGGAACTTTAAGGTTGAATTTTCTAACATTGGTGAAATTAGATAACCAACGTAAAGTGAAAAAGGTTCCAAACCACATGATCATGAAATAGAGTACTAAAGGTACAAAACATCTTAAAGCTGATCCAATTTCCTTAATGAATTCATCACCTTTTTCAATGAAAATAACCACAATAGTATATAATAACCCAATTAAAGCCCATGGACTTATATATGGTAATACAAATTTGTTATATTTGGTTAAACCAATAGTATAAATGGATGCAAATCTAATTAATAAACCAAACCCTAAAGGAACTCCCAAAAAGAAAGCGACACTCTTGGCTACTAATGAATAAGCTAAAGTTGATGAATGATAATCTCCCGTAATGACATAACAGAAGAATATTTGATATGGAGCATATAATACCACTTGTAATAAACTATTAATTAATACAATGACAGCACATAATGTATTATCACCATCAGCAATATGATTCCATAAGAGAACCATAGCAATACACCGGGCCATTCCAATCATGATAATACCAACTCTATATTCATCTTCATCGAATAAGGTAAGCCATGCAAGACCAAACATTAAAAATGGACCAATAACCCAATTAATAAACAATGAAACTAGAATCTCTTTAAGGTACTTATCTTTATTAAAGAATTGAGCAAAGTTTTCCCATTCCACTTTACAAAGAGGTGGTATCATCATAACAATAAGACCAACAGCAAGAGGAATAGATACATCCACGACTTGGGCACCATTAAACGCATCTCTACTTTGAGGAACATAAACTGATAAAAGGATACCTAAAATCATAGCCAATATAATTAACAATGGTAAGAGTTTGTCCACCAACGATAACTCCTTGAACACATATTTGATATCGTTTCTAAATCCTGGTTTAGTAGTCATTTGTAATAGTATTATCGTTCGATATATTTAACAAAGAAAACGGTTTTATAAAATTAAACTCATCTGAAAGTTTCTTTTGCTTTTATAGTGATGATATTTTGCTTACCAATTAATGGTCACGTGACGACGACAAACCAACCAAATCCCGGCGTATAATTATCAACATGGCTTAATAAACTTCGATTATATTCGGGAGAAGAAAGATTGTATAAATATTTTCATTATTTATTTCATTACTTGATTATCTAATATATACCAATATCATCACAATGGCAAGTGCTAGTACTAATCCTGTCCTTATTTGGTTGGACAAATACCCAGATCCAAAAGCAACGGCTACTAGAACTGCTCCAGCAGATGTATTGAAGTTGATCAAACAATCTCCCCAATCAACCGTCATTTTAGATTTGAGAAACGATAGATCTCCTTCTATCCTTCAAGAATCTATAAGCATTCCTGCTACTACCATAGATGGATATGAACATATCAAAGATACAGTTCTTGATGTCATCATTAACCAAAAGCCTGAGGTTAAGGATATTGCTATTCATTGTAATAGTTCAAGAAAAAGAGCTGTCAAGGTTGCAGGATGGATCCAAGACCATATTAATGAAAATGACATAAAAGATTACAAAGTAACAATTTTGGATGGTGGTATTACTGGGTGGGTTGAGTTGGATAAACCATATCAAGAAGTCTTGATCCCTTTTAAAGATTAAGAGGAGTTATATATATTGAGCATAGTTATAGTTAATAAAAGAGTATTAAACATCTCACTAAATTCACCATTGGATACTTACATAAATAAGCTTATCATGTTGCTGCTATTGTGGTAACCATGTAGGGGTATCGATATAAGAATCAACAACGTTGTTAGTTGGGGATGATAACAATATTGGAATTACTTTAACTAATATAGATCTCTACATGAAAATTTTGAGAGTGATTTAACTAATCCAAACGTTCATTAATCTAAATAACCATTTTCATAAGCAATTATCCTTAGAGCTAATAACTTGGAAAAATATCTTGATAGGGCCAAGTTTCCACCCATAAACCAAAAAGACTTGTGACCAGAATCTCTCCACATTGTTTTAATTTCTCCTTCTTCATCCAATCCCCAAACTGAGTTTAAATTGTCATAAATGTTAGATTCAACGAGACCTTTTGTACTATCCTTCATATTGGAGTAGCCTGTTGCTAGAATTATAGCTGATAAGTTATCAATGATAGTGCCATCTGTAAGCGTAACACCAGTTTCATTAAAACTCTCGATTTCAACACCTTGTCTTATCTTGATTTTACCATCAGCAATTAATTTTGCACACCCGACATCAATATAGAACCCTCCACCTTTTCTTATAAACTTTCCAACTAGTCCAGTTCCACCAAAACCAGAGTCCAATTTGAAACCAGATTTCTTCAATGAGTCATATAGGTCACTATCAGCTTCAACTGTAGCACTATAAACTTTTTGCAAAAGAAGATTTTGGAGTTGAATTGGAAGAGAATGAGACACTAAATCTGCCAATTCCACTGCTGGTCCACCTTCTTCATAAGCTCCTTTATTTAATAACAGTAACCCTACCTCTGACGAGATTACACAAGTACTGGATCTTTGAAGAATAGTAGTTTGAGCACCTTGTTCATACAAATCATGAGAAATATCAAGTCCTGAATTACAACCGCCAACCACTAAAACATTCTTACCTTCAAATACTTTTCCAGTTTCATATTTGGATGAATGGATTATTTCACCTTTAAATTTGGTTATGTCTTTAAATATTGGGATGTTTGGTTCACCCGAATGACCCGTTGCCATTACTAAATGGCTGGGATACAAATCAATTACGTTTCCAGTGACATTGTCTGATATTTTAACTTTCCATAAATTGGTCTTTTCATCAAAACTAGACTTTTGAACCGTTTGATTAGTCCAGTAACTTAATTCCATTAAATCGGCATATGATTCAAACCAAGCACCTAATTTATCTTTAGGAGTGAAAAGAGGCCAAACATCAGGGAAATTCATATAAGGTAATTTAATGGCCCAAACTGGGTCATGTAAGACTAAAGATTCATATCGATTTCTCCAATTATCTCCAATTTTAGGATTCATTTCAACTATCAAATGAGAAACACCCATCGCCTTTAACCTAGAAGCTAAATTCAACCCACTTTGACCTCCTCCTACGATTAACACAGTTGGTTGTTTATCACCACCCCATTTAAACCTGTTGTTATTCAAAGCTAACCCAGGCTCTCTAATTCTATGAATACCATGATTAACACCTTTTGGTCTATTCGAAAATTTCTTCTCTTCAAACCCTTTAATGTTATCCAAAACTGTATACAAGGTATATGCTTTTAAACCTTCTGTAGTTGAAATTAATCTAAATACACCTGTCACTTTACCAAATTTATTATCAGCATCTATCAAAACCAGGATAACCTTAATAAGTGGGTTATTCGATTGATAAGTATCAATTTTATATCCATTATTAAAGAGTTCATCAACTTCCTTGTTCAATTTAAAGTTTGTAATGTGAAATGGTTTGGTTTGATTGATTAAGGCATGATTGATATTATCTATGCCATGAAATTGATGGAAATCCCAAGTTAATGCCAAATGATCTTTCCAAGTAGCATGGTTTACTAATAAAGTACTTAAAGTATCTTTACCCGATGTATTTTCCAGCACGATATCTATGGCCTCATTAAAATCATTGACCCAATCATCAATTTCTTTATCTAAATTATCTATTTCGTTTATATCCTTTGGAATTAAATCTCCATACACTAAATGAATTGGAATATTTTCATTCACTGGTTCATTTAATACTGGAGGATTAACCAATTGAGATAATTCAATTGTCTTCATTTCAGATCTTGAATTTACAATTAATTGACTTAATGTACAAAGACCTGAACTTCCAAGACTATTGCAAGCTTAAATAGGTTATCAAGTAATAATAAAGTTAGCTAGTTAAATTAGCGTGTGTACCTCGTTATTGATATTTAGCAACTAGCGGCAGCGGGGCCAATTATCGCCCAAATCGCGCGTAAATCCCGATAAAAAATTGGACATTCTCGATAACGATTATCAATTGATAATTTCTAATCATTGTTCAAATTACTGATGACCAAAATCAGACAGTCTAATTCATTTAAAGTTACCTTAAAGCTCATATAGTCTTAAACTCTAACTACTCTTAGTAGATTTGGAATAAGAAATGAAAATAATCCAGAAACAAATATGAAATCAAATGATCAGAAGCACTCAATCTCAGAGTGTGATCAACATGGTGGTACTCTATATTCAGAGCAATACGTTGGGGGAGCTTATCGAGCGTCGGAATTGGTCAATCAGTTAGATATCATATCAAGACATAGCACCATTCATGACTTACATGATGATGTTGAAGATGATGGCAAACACGATGATGAAGTTGAAGAAGGGGAATATCCCATTGATGGATGGTTTGCAATGATAATTTCGATATGTACCATGATGTTAGTAGTATCATGCTGGGGAGTCAATAGTGCTTATGGAGTATTTTTGGATTTTTATATATCAGCCGATAAATTTCCAGGAGCAACTCAATATGATTATGCTTTAATTGGAGGATTAGTGGTATTCTTAGCTCAATTCTTAGCTCCTATAAATATCATTGCATTTAAGATATTTGGATTTAAATGGGTAACATTCGTGGGGATTTTAGTTCAATCGATTGCTTATATCCTTGCATCATTTTCTACTAAACTTTGGCATTTATTCTTAACTCAAGGTGTTTTAGTGGGTATTTCATTTAGTTTTGTATTCATACCGGGGACTTTAGTGTTACCAACTTGGGTTAAGAAAAGAAGAGCAACGGCTATGAGTATAGCGGTGGCAGGATCAGGTCTAGGTGGGGTGATCTTCTCCTTATCAGTGAACGGTTTAATTGAAAAGACTGGTGATCAAAAATGGGCTCTTAGAATGTGTGGGATTGTTACCTTCTTTTTGGCGATGCTAGCTTTATTAATTATGAGACCTCGAAGATTAAAGAATCCTCCTACTTTAAAAGATACGTTAACTAAAGAGAATTTAATTATAAATATCAAGGCTATTTTTAGTATTAAAGTATTTAAAAATTATAGTCTTGTACTATTATCATTTTGGTATGCTATGGCATTAGTAGGATATTTATTAATAATATTCTCACTTCCATCCTATGCCACATCAGTAGGATTGAAAAGTTCACAAGGAGCTGCTTTATCATCGATTTTAAATGCTGCTCAAGTAGTAGGTCGACCAATCATGGGACTTATGGCGGATAAAATCGGTCGAACAAATGTCACCAGTGGGATAAGTTTATTAATTGCCATTCTTATATTTGCTTTCTGGATTAATGCGATGAATTATGCTACATTGATTGGATTTTCAGCATTGGTGGGGTTAGTAATGGGGATTGGAAGTTCCATGGCTCAACCTATAGCGGCGGATATTTTAGAAGATTTTCCTCAAAATTTACCGGCAGCATGGTCAGGAATGAATATTTTTATCTCATTTTTTTGTTTAATTGCTGAAGTTATAACATTATTATTAAAAAGTAAAACTTCATCTCGACCATTCTTTCATTCTCAAATATTTGCTGGGTTTTGCTTTATAGCATGTTTTATATTAATGATGATTGTTCGGGAATGGTTAGTACGGGATAAGTTAAAGAAGCGATTGAATATAGCTCATATAGAATATGAACAATTGAAATTATCAAGAGCATCAACCCCAAGTCATACAGATTCACAATCCCTAGAAAAAGTTAATTCTGAATTGAATAAAGAAGTACGAATCTTAGAAGAAACAATAGACAGATATAATACATTATTACAAAATACTTTATGGTCATACCTTGTAAGGATATTTTATCCCATGAAAGTATAAGTATGATAAATAGAAATACATTAATGTATAGTAATAGAGTTCTATAAATCAACATGGTTAATTGTAGTTATTAGTTCTGATTAATCCAGCTGCAAATTATTTTATTTTAACCAATTCGCACACAAAAAAAAAAAAGTCAACAAAAAATTTTTCAATTTGTAAATCAGTTAATTGAAACTCGAATTGACTCAACTTCCTACTCCATCCACCACATATATTCCCAACGATGATTAGAATTGGACTTAGTCGATCGACTATGTCTATGGTCGGGAGTAGATCCCTTCTAAGCAGGAATGCCACTCTTGCTTTCAAACCTCAATTCATTACACCAACTACAATTACTAAATCCATGGCATTATCATCAATCAGATTCAACTCCACCAACAGTACAACCACTACACCTACTATATCTAATACATTACCTTCATTTGAAGAAGTCAATTCATCTACGGGTGAAATCATCGATAAAATCACCACTACACTTCATTCTACTGAACTTGGATATTTAGATTCAATCGGTATGGCGCAAGGATGGGGACCAACAGCTACCATTGAGAAATTATTAGAGATAACTCATGTATATACTGGATTACCATGGTGGGGGACGATAGTATGTTTGACAATTGGGATTAGATTGATTTTATTCCCCCTTTATATGAAAAGTTCGGTTAATATGAGTAAAATGCAAAAAGTTAAACCTCAATTAGATCAAATTATGAATGATGTTAAGAATGCTGAAACTTCGAATGAGAGATATTTAGCCTTACAAGAACGTAAACAAATCATGAAATCGGAAGGGATAAAGACTTATTTAAGTGCGGCTCCTTTAATTCAATTACCATTTGCGTATGGGTTCTTTCAAGCCTTAAGAAAAATGGCCAATCATCCTGTAGAAGGATTTGAGAATGAAGGGTATGCGTGGTTTCAAAATTTAGCTGATGTTGATCCTTATTTAGGATTACAAGGTATATCTGCTGCTTTAATTATTATGGTTATTAGATTTGGAGGGGAGACTGGTATGAATCAACAAATGGCTAAACCTATGAAAACAATGTTAACGTTATTACCAATTGCATCTATTTTCATTACCAAGAATTTCTCTGCTGCGGTGGTATTATATTTCATGATAAATTCGATATTTTCATTAATCCAAGCCTCATTATTTAAATCATCATATTTTAGAAAGATACTTAAGATGCCACCAATGATTAAGAATACCAATAATACTAAAGCTAATCAAAGTATGGGAGATTTCGTAGGAGATTTCATTGAAAAGAATAAACAAACTGCTATTACGAAAGCTAGACAAACTGATAAGAAATTATTAAATACGAAAAGAAAACAATTAAATAGTCATGGATTTATTAAAAGACATGATAAGTAAATAGACATTAGTAACTTGTATATATTAACCAAAATAAATGAATCATTGATAATGAGATCGGTTGTAATGGCTGAATTAAGAAAGGTTCACAAAAGGGGAGAAGACAAGATTTAAGTTAAATTACATACATTAGATCTTCAAAGCCTATTATTCATAGTTTAACTGAAACATCGAAGGTTGTAGGGTGTCAAAAGGGTTTAAACTTAAGATGGTAAAATTTCGGAATACGGGGATATATCTCCAAGTGCAGCCCCTTACTACAATAACTATTTACTACAGATAATCATTTTTAAGTATTAAATAAATAAATATATTATTGTCTCTATTTATAGTATCCATTGCAACCGAAATTAAATTGAAATACGGTTAGCTTAGGAAACAAGAGTTTGTCTATGTACAGAATTTTTTTTATAACGCTTTTTTTTTAATTATAACCGAATGTAACCGCCGATGAATTTGATGAAATGAGTTATTTTACCTAAATGTCATAGCAACTGTAGTTTGAACTACTTACCCCATCTCTAAATGAATTAATAATAACCTGAAAGTATGACCCATCCCAACCTTACCATCTAATGTGTGTATGTGTGTGTGTCTATAATGATGATGATGTGGTAGTGATAGGTCTAACCCAAAAAAAAATAAATCTTTTACCCCAAAAAAACTTTTTACCCCAAAAATAAATAACCAACAAGTGTATAATCACCACTTGGACTAATACAACTCTTTTAACATTTGTAAACGTAATTCACGTCTTTCTAATTCTTTATCGATATTATATTTTTGATTTAATTTATTTGATTCTAATTCAGATTCATTTTCATATTGATCATCAGTATAGTAGTATCCATTATTATCGACAATACTATTATGATCATCTCTGATATAGGTATAATCGTAGAATGAATGGATTTCATCTTCGAATTCACTTTCGAAGGAGTTGATTGAACCATCTTCTTCTTCGAGTTCTTCTTCCTCTTCTTCTTGATCGTAATCTTCTATATCTGTCATTTCATACGATGGAGTATGTACTACGGATGTACCGGCGAAGTTTCTAAAGTTGGAGTAATTATTAATGAGGAACTCATCGTCTAAGCCTGAGATGATTGATGATGATCCATCGTTATCGTCCATGTCTGATGATGAGATATTGAATGATGATTCTTCTGAATTATTAGGAGTTATGGTGGTGGTAGTATTATTATTATTAGTTGATTTTGATAGTATGGATTTATCAATTGAATGTTGACGTTTGGTAGAGGTGGTATTCATGGAATCATGAGATTTAGATGATTTTAAAGATAACACTGAACTTATTTTGGATAATACTGAACTGTTACTGGAATTATTAGTTGTAGCATTATTATTATTATTATTATTATTAGTAGCATTAGTTATGAAACAATTATAAGCATTATCACTATTGGATCTTTTCAATTTAGATAAGAATTTCCCCTTTGATGAAGAGATGGAACTATAAGGAGTATGATTCACTTCACAAGGTAAATCAAAAGTTATAGAATTATCTTGACTATTGATATAATAATATTGATCTAAAGTTTGATCGTAAGTTAATTTCCAAGGATGAATATTCTTAGTCATGGTGAATGTATGTATATGTATATGTATATGTATATGATAGATATGACCTTCTTGATATAACCTTGTCGAATGGCTTTAAATATAAACTAAAGACAGATCAAATAATTAAAGTTATAAATTAGAAATATAAAAGTGGCAAAGGTTATAATATATATATAGACCAATTTATGATTATTCATATTTTGCAATTCTGGCTATGTGTAATGTAAGCGTTAACGTAAGCGTAAGCGTAAATAAATTGTCATTTTTATTTCCATTTCTTTTTTTTATTACCGACAGCCGCGAATTCAAAAAAAAACATTAAAACGTAAACAACTTAAAATAACTAAGCCCGAACAAAACCTGGAGTTACTGGATGGAGGAAAGAGTGGTCGTAACAGTGTGATTCAGTGACACTGAATCACAGGACACTAAGTGTAAACCATAACATACGAGGGTGATCAATCAGCCACTTCCGGTTCGGAGACAATGGAAGTTAAAATTACTAAACATTTAATATCCTTGCCCATTAAATCCGAATCCGAAATCTCCAAACTTTTTAAAAAAAAATGGCTGACACTCGGAAAAAAAAAGAAATTTTTCTGCAGTTTATTTCCGATTACATAAGCGGTCTTAGGATAATGGTTATGTCTAAACTGTAACTTCTGCTGATTCCGATTACATAAGCGTATTAGTAACGAAATAAACTGTAAAAAAAATCATAAAGAGAAGATCATCTTGATTCACCATCATATTAACTATGATAATTTAGTTATTAATAATTTTGGTGAAGATCATTACTATTTGTCATTACTTAATTTATAATTATATTATTACTACTTTGTTTACTACTACTTAGAAATCATGTGCTCTCCATCTCTTCGTATCTCCTTCTACTATAAAATACTGTCACCTTATTTATTCTATAGGCTTTTTTTTATTATGGGTTCCTTACTATATCTATCTAATCACTATAAAACGTTATTTCCTTATTTGGCTTCTAGAAGATTCCCTTCAATCTAATCTCCATCTCGTAACTTCGCCTTTTAATTTTGACCTTTAATGTTACTTTTACTTTGCCTTTGCCTTCGCCCTTATTTGATTATTGTTCCTGAAAAAACAACGCCACGTCTTAATCTCTTTCAATTACGGTTCTATACCAGCCTCCTCTCCTCCCCTCCTCTCAAATATCTAACCGATTACGTAAACCTTTACACCTTCCTCTTCTTAATTACTTTATCACTATCATCACCTTCAATATCAACTTGCTTAGATTCATAATCCTCTATAAAACTTTTAACTTCATTTTCACTCTTTAAATAATGATCACGATACCATTTCAATTGTTCAAGTGATTCTAAAATATCCAGTTTAGCAGTATGATTTCCCTTTTTCTTAGGATAACATCTCATAAGACGAGGATTATGACGATTCCCCATCTCCATTATACTACTAACATCCACCAATCGATAGTGAAGATGATCGATTAATGGTTTGAATTCCTTCATTAAGAAAAATTTATCCATATGAATTGAATTCCCAGCTAAGATCCCCACTCTCTCTTGAGGAATATATTTCTTAACGTATTCTATAATCTCTTGATTCACTTTCTCAAGGGTTTGTTCAGGATGAGATAAGATCTTAGCCACAAGTCCTGATTTCGTATGTTGGGTAACACACCATTCATTCATATTATCCAAGACTTGTTTATCATAATATACTGTTGATTCATATCCATTTTCTTCAATGATATTTAAATCTCCATCAGTTATAATACAACAGATCTCAATAATATGATCATCTTGGAATACTTCTAATCCCGTCATTTCACAATCTATCCATACCAACGGTTGTTTAACTGTCACTTTCTTAGTCTTATTAATGAGATCTAATAATGCAGATGAGGAAGTAGATGTCTCAACATTAGTGGAGATGGATCTAACAGGGGTAATAGACATTGTGATAGATTTTAGTATGGTTGTAGTAGACGATCTAGTGGTTCGTATTAAACTTCTAAACATATCCTCTTTGACCTGATCTAACTTTCGATCTTATGTTAAAAATTTAAACTTTTAGTTTTGAAAAATTGACTGTCAAATAGAAATCAAATCAAATCTTTTTTTTTTTTGGGTCTTCGTACCAGTTTAGTTTTGGCGTTGTTTACAAAACTGAGAACGAGAAAGTATCACCATTTTATAATTTGACGATTATCAAATCCAACCTTTAACCACTTTGTTTCTTTCTTCACTACCATCATCCATCCATCCATCATGACCATGATATCATTAGACACCTTCTACTTGGCCTACTACATCCTTCATGTCCCCATCACCATCTTAATCGATTCATCCATCGTCATCCCTCCTCAATATCTTTTACCTATTTCCCATACTATTCTTGATTTTCATATTCTGACAAATAGAGATATCTTACTTCTTGAAAAACCATTATGGTTTAAAGTATCTGGATTTTTCGAATTAGTATTTCAATTACCCTTGTTTTTCTATTTCATTTATATCTTATTAAAAAAGAGAAAAACGATCAATTATTATGTCTTCTCCATCCTTTATGGATTCAATGCTTCATTCACTACTTTGATTTGTTTAGCTTATGTGTATACCAATTCTGCTCAAACCATGACTTTGACTCCTAATGAAGTCTACAATTTGATTCTGCTTTACATTCCATACTTACTTATCCCATTATTGATCTTAATTGATTCCATAATTCGAATCAATAAAGAATTCACCAGAGACGCGTACATACTGTTAAAATCATAAACTTTGTATATATATTTTTTCATATCTAATTAAATAAATAAATAATCTAATTATATTTTTCAATTAATGAAGTGGCTAATTCGATATATTGAGTTTCAGCATCTTCTTGACTAGTACCTTCTAAATCTTTCCATGCTTGCCATTTATATCTACCTTTTAAATCAAAAATACCTGGTTTGGTAGTAGTATTATCTCCAACAGTGGCTTGTTTGTATAATCCGTATAAACTTAATAATTCATCATCGTTTGGACGGGTGGTTAAGTTTTGAACAGCTTCAGCCTAATGTGTGTGTTAGTTAGTATGTTGTGTTGATTTGGGTTGTAAAAAATGGATTGAGTGGGGGAAGGCGAATCAAAACTTGAGGCTAATTGAATCAATTTCAATCCGATTCAATTCAATTCAATTCGACACTTGGTCAATCATTCCCATTACGTATCTGATACTTACTTTTTCAGTGAATTCTTGAGATGGCATGGTGGATATATTCGATTATAATTATCTATAACTTGATACGTATAAACAACTAATTACCCAAAATTTTTTTTCGGTTTCTTTCTTCATATGAGAACTCTCCAACTTTCGCTTTAAAGTATGGTAGTGTGAAATGTTCAAAATGTTTCCTTTTTTTTGATGACGCAACTGTGCACAAATGAATAATCTTGAGGCTACCAACCTGTTCAAACCATCACCATCACACCACACATCCCACTATGAGATATGTATATAAGTCTTGGATCGATGGGTTCAACAGTAATAGGGATTCTATACTTGTTAACACTCATTTCTTTGTCTTGCCAATGCTTCATCTCTCTCTTTGATGGTCTTATGATCCTCCTCACTCATCTCCTCAGTGGTAACATATATGGATAAGAATTCCCAACTAAATTCTCGTCCTTGTAAATAATCCAAATTGGAATGATAATGAGGCTCAAATTCAACTAGAGTAACTTCTTGTCGTGTCTTAGTATAACTCACACAAGACTTTTGATCATTCCGTTCATTACTGATCCATAATTTAAATGAATCTCCAATATGATCAATCTTTGGTTGATGATTCCACACATTATAATAACTTAAAATCTTAATTAAAAGCCCATCTCTTGATATTGCTTTATTTATATCAAATATACTCAATGGTAAATCATGATATCCAATCAAATAAAGTTCTTTTAAATTGGGGAATAAAAATTTAATTGAAATAGTACCCATTAGAAAATTCCGTAATACTAATTTTTCAATCTTAGTGTTAAAATTACTAAGGAAATATTTCCCCCATCGATATTGTAAATCAATATCATAACTTTCAAACCCATGATATTTAACATTAGGTAATTGAATCAAGGCTACATCTTCCTTTAATCGAACTTTTTCTCCAATACAAAATACAGTAACGATAGGTTTGGTTAACCATGCAACTGAAATCACGGGTAATATATCAATGATCTGATGATAACTTAAAGGACAATCATGAGCGATATAATCAGTATCAAAGATAAACCCTACGATTTGAAGTTTTCGAAGTAAATGATCAGGTAATTTGAATCTCCAATGGTCTCGATCTAAGGGGAAACATTTTTTAATATGAAGAATGATTTTTATCTCAGGTTCTAAATCATTAATCACTATAAATCTTTTCAATAATTCTTTCATTCCTTCACCATTATCGTCTATACCTAATTCAAACGATAATATCACCGTATGATGATCTCGGAAATATTTAAAATTATTGAAATAAACATCCAGATGCATCATAAGTTTATTTTCTCGGAAATATTGTGGTTCTAAATCATGATAAAACACCACATTTTGGGAATTCTCTTCAATCCCATGATATCTAACCACTTGATCTCTGATTTTATCTTGTAAACAGGTATAAACTTTGAATAATATATGACGTTTATAATCATATATATTATGTTCGTCGTCACTATCACTATCTCCTCCTCTTAGTAAGTCGGTTTCCTCAAGATCACTAGAACAATATTTCATCCCGGACCAACATACAAATGAATATAAAGTGGTATTACATTGTGATTTTCTCGTCTTGGGTTAAATTTTTGTTTATTTTTAACTATATATTTGTTATGCTTAAAGATGCAAAAAAAAGTCATTCTTTTTCCTGACTCATTTTTTTCCCACTGTTTTCGCAACAACTTTTTAACAATCTTACATTTTGTTAAGCATATGAAAAAAAGTTTAATAATAAAAGTATGTTAAAACCTATACATTTAAAAAACTATGTAAAGTTACAAAAGTTCATGTTGATTTTAAGATTAAAACCAAATAATAAATATTATGAGCTAACAGACCACCTAACATAAAAAAAGCAAGAATATTCATAGGTGAAGGAACTAAAAAATGTAAAATTTTTATGGCTAATCTCTTTCTTTTCTTAGCTTTTAATTGTTTTTCAATGGCAGTGACATCACTATTGATTTGTTGGATTTTATTACTAATTTCAAGTAAACTTGGAGTTGGACTTTGTTCTGGGTTTGAATTGGTATTCATTTCCGGAAATGGTTGTTGTAACCTTGAACTTGAATTATTAGTTGGCATGATGTATAGTTAGATCAATGAATGAAAAAAGTGGAAAAGAAAAGGAAAAGAAAAATTAAATCTAAATGAAATACAAAAATAAAAGTTAAATATCTCACATTTAATCTTTTTGTAGAAGCTGAACAATCTTTAACATAACAAATTTATTTCTAACTTCTAAAATAGTGAAGATAACGTTCATTAAATCAAATCATAACTAGAACTATATATATATTAGACTAACTATTTACCGTTGGATTTGATTTCTAGCAATGTAAGAATTAGTGATCCCATAAAACAGTTAAAAGCTACACAACCGATAAATAAAACTACTGTTATGATCACCACGAGCCATCCGTATCCTTTACACCATCCGCAGAAATTTTCATCTAATGTCACATTAGGTGGGTATATTCTTTGTATAGCCTTGGGATTATTATCTTCAAGAAACTCAAGATGTAATTCAAGGAAATACTCATGAAGTTTATTTAAAAATCTTTTCAAATCTTTAAACTTGTCATTGTTTAAATCGTTGTCTTGATTTTCTGAAGAAATATCTTCAATAGTACTAATAGTTTCATGCAATTATTGGGCCTCTGAATTTGTAGAGGTAACATGAAGTAAATCATTCTGAGCTACTCTATCCATAATATAAATGATTAATAAATAAATGTGAACTACTGAAAATTTTATTCTCTGGAAATAAATGCTACCGAATTTAAGTAGAAAGCTGAGAAGGCTTAGCATAATAATATATCTAATTGATCGATAAGAGATTCATTATGATTTGTTTGATTACAGGTGAAAAGGAAGAAGTTCTAGTATAGACTATATGTGTATTGAAAGTTTGTTTATATGATCCAATTCTGAGTTCTAGTTACTAACGATCTAGGTAAACACAAATATATAAAAAGAAATAAAATATACGAAGCCCAAGAAGAACTCAAACAAAAGTGCTAGCGAAATGTATAAGAATATTTGATTAGTGCAACACATAATTGAATGTTTTCGTTTTCTTAAACTAGTCCAATTAAGGTTTGTGATTCTGGCATTTTAACTGTTTGAATTTTATGATTAACAGTCTTGAAAAATCTTTATTATGATAGAAGGTATGACACTAATTAGATATCAAAAGCACAAATGGGAGAGTTCTGATTGTAATAAAGAAGAGAATTGAACGAACGACAGAGAACGAAAACTTTAGCAGATTAAAACGATAAGTTTCGCTACAGTAAATATTTTAAATACTACAAGAATGGATATCTTAAGACTCTAATTTCCATAAGACCAAAATATTGTTCAAATAAAAGTCCCAAACTCCTGAATTGAAATTAATAGAGGACATATATCATAATTGTTTCAAATTTGTTTTTAGATGATGAGTTTTAGACAAGTATAAGTCCGTTATATTAGAACATTAGCTATTTTATTTTTCAATGTTTCAGAGTCCTGAGAAGTCAAGAAATAAAAAAGAAATTTGCCAACGAAAAGCTAAATACGTTTAAATAACCTACTAATAAAGAGGTTCAAACAATTATTTCTTAAGAAGTTAAATCTGAAATAATAAACATAGAAAAAAAACCGATTATTTCAGGAACAAGAAGTATTAATCAAAATTTCCTCTGATATATATGACATTAAATTCGATTTAATTGGTAGCGACAGTAGTTTTGTATTTCACACTACTATCCATCATCTGAGATAAAATCAATAAATGCTAGAGAATTATAATGAAAGCTCAAAATAGAGATATAGATTGATATGGGAAGAAATACAAATCATGAAACCAAACCAAGACAACACTGAAATCGCCACAATACTTGCAGTTTTAATGTTTTATTAAAAATAGGTGACACATTATTCCTTTCTTTCAAGTTAAAGATGTAAAGAAATATCTGAAACAAGATGTTTCAGATTTTCAGATAGCGAAGTATAAAGTTAGAACTTTCCCACCAGTTTTACATTTGATTTTAACCACCTATAACTATCAAAGATGTCAGCTGAGACTACTACCCCTAAAATAAAGGCACATAGAAGCTTTAGGAGTTTATTTACTATTGCGCCACCCAAATCTTCATCTGAACACTCTTCTGAAGGTCATATGAAACGAGTACTGATTGAAATTACTTCACCTGCTGATAACTATGGTAATCCAAAAAAGAAAGCTATTACAAATGAGCGATCTTCTAGCCTCGAGGCTGTCGCCGATAAAAGTGCCGCTTCTTCAAATTTACAAGTTGATCTCCATTCCAATAGCGACATGCAACAGGATAGAGGAAGTTTAATCGAGACTAGAAGACACCATCATCATCATCTTCATCATCATCGTATGCCTGGAGCTGCAAGTGCAATTCAGCAACCAGCAATCCTAAGTCCAATTAACCTGACTTCAGATCAAAATCAAAACGATAAGCAAGTTGGTTCAGGTGTTGATCCCAACATTGCTACATTAATTCAAGAATCTGGATTGTTGTTTCTTTATTTAGATTCCCCAAATCAAAAAAGAATTGTTTATAAATTTTTTCAAGTTGGGGATGGTTCTCCTGTTATTCCACAAAGCGTTGCCAATCTTGGTACCAATTCTGATTTTAATATTGAAGCTGATCCTAGTCCTTACACTGGAGCTCCAAAAGATTCTGTTGTTACATTTACTCCTAGTGCTGTTGTTACATCTACTCCTAGTGCTGTTGTTACATCTACTCCTAATGCTGCTATTTCGGGTACTTCTGGTGCTGATGTTACATCTACTCCTAGTGCTGTTGTTACATCTACTCCTAGTGCTGTTGTTACATCTACTCCTAATGCTGCTATTTCGGGTACTTCTGGTGCTGATGTTACATCTACTCCTAATGCTGGTAGTTCGGGTACTTCTGGAGCTGTTGCAGTTAAACCAGTTGCTAAAGCTGGTTCAAATCAGCTCAAAGATTGGCTAAAAGGTTTGTTCGGATATGCTAACACTGGAGCTAACCCTAGTGCAAATGCTGGCAGTGGTGATAGTGGTAATACTGGAGCTAACCCTGGTGCCAATGCTGGTGGTAGTGGTGGTGGAGGAGGCGGTGATAACAATTCTAATGCAGTCAGGGACAAAGATCCCAATCACAGCACGTGGAGAAACTTAACGTTTGACCACTTGCTTGTGTATGGGTTTCTTTTTTATCTTTTTATTTCAACAGTAATTGTTGCATCTGGAAAAACTGGAGAAGGCTATAAACGTTTCAGTAATAGCATTACCAGCATGGTATTCCTGTCTATCATGATAGCGGAATACATTGCAATGTATAAATGCTGCTATAATCTATGTTGGGTCAGATTTATTTATTCAAAGACATTAGATGAATGTGAACATTCAATTCTTTTATTTTTATTTAGTGTCGTTATGGTAGGACTTTCGAACTTGGATAACTCATTTCAATCAATTTTCGAAATTTATTCGAAAATATTAAAAGTTAGCTAGTTTTGAATATTTAACTTAAAATTTTTCGTGTTACCAATTTCTTATAGATATATTGTAGTGTATGTTAATTTGTGGTACATTCTTCCTTTTCGTCATGTTTTTGGGATGGATAGCTTATTTATATCTCTGAGCTTATGTTAGCTCTATTTTATCAGAATAAATTTCTACTTTTTATTGTTTAATAATGTACTAAAACATGTAGCGCGAATGTGAGAGGTAATTACCATTCTTTAAATGAAACGTAAATTCATATGTGTATATAATAAATAAAAATAACCCTTCGATAGATTTTGATTCAGTAAATAAATTAACTTCTAATAATAATTTTATTAGTTCCCATGTAAGAAATCAACTTTCCAATATAAGTAATTCTAGACAATTGGCTGAAATGAACTAACCAATACTAAATTTCAGAATTGAGATTTAAAATTCTTATAGAATTGATTATAATTGATCTTGTCCAATAGAGATAGGTGACTAACAACTTAGTAATATCTGAAAGAATAAAAGGTAATTTACCCGATTAAAAGTTGGTTTTATTAATACTCAGATTTTAAAGCTTCTGATCAAATAATTTTCTTGACTTGGAATGAGTTAAAACTAAACAAACTAAAAAAGACGAGGCATATTCTCATACCATCTGCTCATACTTAATTTCATGTAGTAGCGATATCTGATCCGTAAACCATAACTCCGATGAACATTAGGGCAAAAGTATATACCATTAAAAATGTCAAAAAATTGCTTCCTATACAATCTTCACAATCGAAATCTATCTTCACCGGCTTCTTGTTAATTCTATTCTTTAAGATGTCAATTTCGCTATTCATGGTCTGGATTAGTTTGCAAATTTTAATCAAGCCTTCTTCAGAAATATTTTGTAATGCTTGAATTTTGTTAGACTCTAGCATAGCTGTTGCATTATCCATATTATTATTATGAAATTTAGGTAGATTATGTTCAACCGATGTATAACTTTCTGCTTCGGTTTTTTGGGAGCCACTGTAGTGGCAACATTTGCAAAGATTGAAATTTTCACTTGACATCGTTTGATATATATTGCTATAGGTCAAAGGAGATACATATATATTATTTGCAATGGTTAGCCCTGGTTATATGAAATATCTGAATTTAAGCATAGAACATTAATTAGATTTTAGCATAACAAATGATATAGAAATTATTGAAGTATTCTGTACATTAGAATTTCATCTACGTATCTGTATTATACAAAAGGGTTTATATAAAAACTACTGACATTCTATTTTGTAATATAATGACTTGTAGTCTATTCTGAATCTTTGTTCACTGCACTGTATACTGAAAATCCAAGAAAGAATACAACTTCTATAAAGAATGCTATTCTAATGATTTTAAAGTCGACACCATAATGTTTAGCACAAGAATTATTATCATCATCATTCAGACCATATTTTTGAGATTCTTCTTTAAGTTTTGTTAAGGTATTATCAAGACATTGAAGTTGATTAATAAGATGTGATTCTGTTGAGTAGCAATTATCCAGAAGATGTAAATCAGAAATGGTATTGATAGAGTTCTCCATTGAGCGTTTGAATTTGTATAGTTGTTTATTGTTTGTAGATGTAAGCAAATCAAGAGAAATACTTTCCTATTAAATAATCAAAGAGGATTTGTATATTTCTAAAATAAAAAAAAGCTGATTGAAATAAACAGCATAAAATGTTAAAGGTATACCCAGATATTTCACCGAATATAATCTAAAGCATATGCTATGCTTAGCGATTAGTAGGAACTGCAAAATATTACTAAAATATACTACTCATTTAAATATAGATTTCTTCTGAATTATAGTTTCACTACAAGATAGTTCATAGCCTACACATATAAGACTATTACTTTTTACGATTAAAATAGTGATTCAGTCATATATTATCGGAATTATATAATTATTGAATTATTTTTTTTCATAAGAAACTATTTTATAAGTTTGACCATTTGAATTAATGTCCATTGATTTTATTTATAATATCTAGAATATGATTTGCAAGTAGAACAGTAGGCAAAAGGCATACTATAAATAACAATGTGAATCCGAAGAAAGCAAAAGAGCCACACTCACAGTAAACGCATGCAAACTGACTCTTTATATGTTCTGAATCATCTCTGTTGATTAAGACTTTTAAGTTTGTAATATTAACCCTCATATTATGGATTCTGTCTATGTATCTGATCAAATTTGGAGCTGAAATAGGTTGTACCATTTTGTATAGTTCATTGTTCAGTGACCATTCATTTCTTGAAGATTTGACAACATATGGCGTGTTAACGTTAATGCAATGACAACAACCCTGACAATGAGGAGTAATACACATGGATATAACTGATTGGCTTAAAATTATTTTGAAGATAAATGAAAATGAAAATGAAAATGAAAATATCAAGTAATCAGTGATGTATTCATTTATTATGCTTAAAATTAAAGAATGAGGTAAAATATTATACTACAAGTACCTCATATTCAAGTAACGCGATAACTTGTTATCGTTGGTAAACGTAATTAAATATATTTATCTTTAACGAATTATTTCTTTAAGAAGAAAGGTTACATCTTACCTAGTTTTTGAATCTGTTACCCCATATGCAAAATGAATATAACAGAAGAAAAAGCATACTTCCAAAGTGATCCCAGCTATTATAGCCAAATAACTTTTATACTGTCGGACACAGAAAGATGTATGATATTTCCATGTTATACTTGTGCGATTAGCATGACAATGATTCTCACATTGAACCTTAATATTATCAATTGTTGCATCAAGAAGTTGAAGTTGGATAATTAGATCTGATTCAGTTGAAAAACTGGTCGTATATGAAGAATTTGGGTTTCTTGAATATAATTCCTGCGAATTCTTAGTTCGATTGGAGTCTATAGATATGCTTGAACTAGAAATGGGTAAATAAGCCATTTCAATCTCTTGAGAAGCCAAACTTTTCAGTTGTGCACTATATGGTTGATGACCATTCATACTGAAATAATGTTACTCGTACAAATGTAAAGTTGATTCTTATGTGGAATAACTTTGTATATAGAAGAGATTAAAAAATTGTGATACGCTTAGACTTTAAATATAACCATTTCTCATAATTCTTTCATATGCTTATAACGATTTTAGGAGGTTGTAATTTTCAAACAAATTCATTGTTTATATCTTATATACAAGTTCTAAAGATGTGAGTCAAGGGTTTTGTGAATCATGTTTAGATGTGCCTGCTACTTTATTTTTAGTGTTGCCTTTATACATTGTATTGTTTATTCTTAATATTTGGATTACTATTTTTGTTTTAATAATATCGAGATCAGCCTCCATAGAATTAATTCTTTCGCTGTGTTTATTCTTATCAAATGTACTAGAACTTATCGATGGAGTTAAAGTGAAACTTGAATCTATGGATGGAGTTATAATTAATGATTCATTCGGATTCAACACTTGTCCCTCTGCTACACTGACAAGAGTCACAATGATGAGGATAAACAATGGAAATTAATTCATGATTTCTAAACGGCTGTCAATAGTTAGTTTCATGTTCTTCATAATTTCTTTAAAAGGTTTTGATATATAAAAGTGAATCGATAAATCTAGTATATATTCAAGATAAATCAAATTCATATATTGAATCGATGAAAAAAATCATAAAAGACAACATCTCTATAATCAAAGCAGACACTATTAACCAACAAGTCCTTTAGTACCTGCACAAGTCCAGTCACGATCTTGACTTCTTAAACTTTCACAATCGACTTTGAAAGATTCCTCAACTTGAACTTTTATAGCTTTCATTTTTGTATCTAGATCATGAAGTGTTTGGCAAGCTCAGTTCCAGTTTGAATATGTTGGAAATCACTAACAGATGTAATATCTATGTTTGAAGTTATTTTAGGAAATTGTGTCATTGTAATATCTGAACTTAAAGAGTCTGGTGGTACCTTATTATGTTGAAAACTAGACTTACTATAAGTTAATGATCTATTGAATATTGAATAAATTATGTAAGAATTTTGAAAGAAGGACAAGAAAGTTGAAGTTGTTTAATTATAAATTGTATTCTGCTAACTTATCAAACTTAATTTCTCTGTCAATATTATTAGCAATTAGAGTGTTGATCGATTACAAGTGTACAATAGATAAATAAATTAAAATATGAACTATTCACTCAAAGATTAAGCATTCATATAGAGTAGTATTCAATTGTATATTAACGCAATTATATAACTAATAGAAGAATTAATTTTTCATTAGGCATCTATATTACATTTTGCAACTTCACCGACCTTTAGTTTTATTTATTATATCAAGAATATCAGTTGCAAAGATAATATTTACCAAAAAGAATGGCATAAAGAGAGATATTACTGGCAAAAACCAACCAAAACCATCGTTACAATCTTTACAATTAAATTTTCTCTTTATATTTTCAGTATAATCTTGGTTGAGCTTTATTTTTAAGTTTCTAATTTCAACACTCATCATATGAATTCTTCTACCGAATTCAATCAAGTCTTCACTTGAGATGGTTCGTTTTGTAGGACTTGTATTACTTGTAATACAGTAACAGCAATCACATTGAGGAATAGTAGATCTGATCTGAAAATAAAGTTTTAAATTGTCCAGTTCATTACTCAATGAAATGACTTCATCAGAAGATTCAACAGTAGGATTTGAATTATCTGGAATACAATGACAACAGTCACAATGAATATCAACAGGCATGATCTGATAAACAAGTCATTAAGTGAAAGAAAAGTAAATGTTTTAAAAATATTTTGTAGATAAAGAAGATGAAGTAGGCATTAGCATTATCTATTTCTTTATTATGCTTGAAATACAATACATAAAAATTTGTCATTAAAATGGTAGAAATAATTACTAACACCTATAACGATTAAAATAAACTAGCATTTACATTTGAATATCATCCCAATAAAGATAAATAATAGACCAAATAGCATACTTCCAAAATCGTTCCAGCCAATATGGCATAAAAGAATTTTGTTTCACGGTAACAAAAGGATGTGTGATATTGTTGTCTTATACTCTCACAATCAGTCTTGTGATATTCTTCAAATTGATTCTTAATACTTGCAATTGTTGCATCAAGATGGTTTAATTCAGCCTTTAGATTTGATTTAGTTGCAGTATGTTTTGAATTGGTTTTATTTGTTGAATTCTTCTTAATTTTATTGGAGTTTGTAGAACTGTATGAATTAGAATTGGGTAATTGAGCCATTTCAATCTCTTGAGATGTCGAATTTCTAAATGGCATAGCACTTGATTGTTGGCTTTTCATAGAATTGAATAACTGATAATATTATTTGTAAATAAATAAGTTTAAAATAATATCATTTATTTCACTGTCAAATATATTGACCGATTTGAAAACTCATATTACGCTTAGTGTTTAGTAGGAAATGTAATTTGACTGGAAGTAACTTAAGTTTAATAAATCTGTTGGACTACAATTTGTTGAATGTTTACTTCGATTCACCACAAAGGTATCAATGGTATATTAATATAAATACTATTTTAAATTTGTTCAATATTATAAATCTGTTCATTATGAAGTCAATAAAACCTTTCGAGTTAACTTGTCTTTATCAAATTTTGAATCAAACTGTTGCACCTAGAAAATTAGGTGTAAAGATTGTTAGAAAGGCACCTGTTAATATTAAAATAGCACCAAAGCTTAATCCACAATCGCGACAATTGAACTCTTTCTTTATTTCATCAGAATAATCTTTTTGAAGTTTTTCTTTTAAGTTTTGGATAGCTATACTTATATTGTGAATTCGTTTACCAAATTGAATCAAACTTTCATCCGAGATGGCTTGGTTCATTTCATCTAGTTCATAAGAAGCACTTGCATTTCCATTTGAAGATTCAACAACAGGACTTTTATTTGCTTTAACACAATGACAACAATCACAGTGAACAGTAGTAGACATGATTTAAAAATAAGGCCTTAATTTTAAGAAAAGTAATCTGTTCAAAATTGGGCTGAAAATAAAAGAAAATAAAGTAGGCATTAGCATAATGAATTGATTTATTACGCTGAAATCCAAAACAGGAATTAATGTAATGTAATATTTAAACTTATAAAGAAAATTACATAACTCTAAGAACTAAACTTATATTATTCACTGCATAAAGATGAAATGGTAATGTTTTGAGGTTGAATATCATATTGGATTAAAGATACATAAAAAAAAGAAGAATATTTCCAAAAGTATAGCACCAATTATCGTATAATAGCTTTTATATTGTCGAGCACAGAAAGTTGCATGGTATCTCCTTCTTATACTCTCACAATCAGCCTTGTGATATTCTTCAAATTGATTCTCAATAGTTTCAATTGTTGAATCAAGATGGTTTAATTCTGCCGTTAGATCTGATTCACTTGAATAAGATGAAGTAGTTGCAGAATATTTTGAATTGGTTTTGTTTGTTGAATATGACTTGAGCGGATTCTTAATTTGCTTCGAGTCTGTAGAACTGCATGAATTAGAAATGGGTAAATAAGCCATTTCACACTCTTGAGTAGCTAAATTTTTCGGTTGTCCACTATATGGTTGATGAATAAATGTTACTAATTGAAATTAAAAATATTTTAATTATTTTATCTATAAGGGATTATGTTTGTATTACGCTTAGAGAAGTTAAGTGTCATAGTACTATAGGAAAGTAGAGATATATATAGTAAAGTAAATAATGTAAAGTAGCATATTTAGAGGACTGCATACAAGTCACGTTATGTAGGTCATATGATGGGAAATGGGAATATTATCCGACAATATTTTGTACTGCATAGGCCAATTTGCAAAAAAATAATTTTGATTATATAATCAATTTGCCGTGTGGTTGACAAAAACCATTTTGTTTCCAAACACACTTGTGTATATATTCTATATATATTCTTAACTTCAAATTCTTAGTTTGAAGGAATATATCTTGATTGGAAGATAAACACTACATATAAGTAAGTATGCTACTACGCATCAATAGGACGTTTTACTAACCTTAATTTTTATTAATTATCTTTGTTTATCTATCTATCTATCTATTCAATCAATCAATCAATCAGTAGACGAATTAATTAATTGATCTATCAATTGTTTTCATCTTTGGCTAATCCATTCATTCATAGCATCAATGAGCTGATTCAATGAATCAAAGTTAAAAATACTTTAAGCTTAAACGATCATGCAGAATATTATTCAATAATATTGTTCATGGAGGGACGAAAATCAATTAATAGTTATATATTTATATAATATCTATATAAATATATATCATTAATATCATTAATTTGTAAATCGATTGTTGATAATTTGTATGAAACTGTTAAATATTTTCTTTTTCTAGTTTCATGTGAATTGGCAGCAAAAAAAAGGCGTTTAAGGATAAACTTTCAGGGGTATGTTTCCTTCTTCAAAAGTTTAATCCATCTTTATATCATCTAAAAAAAGTGTTATATCATAGCGAAATAAATTCTAACAAGCAACCAGTTACACGTAAGGTGATTTTAGATTCTTCAATTAGATTTAAACAAACCCATACGGTATTATTCCATCCACTATCAGAAAATCCTATTTAATAAGGTTATTAACAAAAATTATCCATTCACAACTCAATCATCCAGTTCAGTTCCACTTAATGCAATCAAAAAGACACCACTCACATCATCTATCAGTTCTGAATATTGTGTTGGAGAATATCTGCAGCGTGATGAACGTTCAAATCCATTAACGTATTTGGAGATGCAATATCCAGAAGCATTTATCAAACGAGACTGCCAGAGGATTCTATACACGTCAAGATTCTCCAAAAAGAGCAGGAAAAGTCTACATCGATGTAGAATCACTTGAACTGGATATCGCCAGAAGAGCTGAACCTGATTTAAATAAAGTTAACTTCAGTAATCAAAATTATAAAGCGGCGGTCAATAGTAATGAAAGTTTAGATGAAAGAGATAATGACCCAAATGATAATCATGATATCATTGACTATGAAGCTGAAGTCCATATAGGAGGAGAACTGATGACGAAGAAGAAGAACTAACTGGTGACGATGAAATCCAACCTGACCCACCCATTAATACAAACGACCCACCCAATAGACAAAACCCACCTAATCCAAACGACCCACCCAATGGACAAAACCCACCTAATCCAAACCCAAACATACTCAATAGATACCACGTCTACTTCCATAGAGGTATGTCGTGGCATGCATGTTTAACTACTTATTTTGTCATTATATCTATGATAGGGGTTTGGTTTTACGGAATGATAGAAAATTCAAAAAATAAATTATCCGAAGGTAAATTAATAGCTCTTGGAATTTCCATTGTTTTATATACAATAGCTGGCATTTTATCAGTCTTAGATTACTTCTTTAAGTGGCATATGATGAGGGTCTTCGCTTGTCAAATAGTTTTAAACCCTTTTGTTTTGGGGATGCTGGTAATATTGGTAACATTCGGCTTCTTTAAAAAACATGTTAGTGAGCTTTATGAATTTGTAAAAGGTTTAATCCCATCTTAGAAATATTACAGTAATTAACTTATTAATGATAATTTAATTCTAATATATATTATAGTATTTGAAGTATATAAAATTCAAATAAATAATTACAAAGCATATATTAAATATCTATAAACTTTAAATTAACTAACTCTAATCCTCAGTATCAGAGATAGCCTGATCATTAAAATATAAAAGACATCTTTCGACATCATTATAATTAATGGGTTTCTCAATGATATAATCAAACACCATAGATTCAGTAGCTTCACTTGCAAATCCAGTAAGTGCCACTATTGGAGTGATACTATTTGATGTGGTTGTATATTTAATAAGTTTGACAGCATCAATACCATCCACCTTTGGTAACTTTAAAGCAGTAAATATTAAATCAAATTTGACCTTACTAGTAGCTCTCCTGATTAACTCTTCACCATCCAGGATAGAAAGAACGATGCATCCTGATTTTTCCAAATGTTTGCATACACTATGACGGACTATAGGTATTGGTTCACAGTAAAGAACATAAAGTTCCTTTTGAAGCGAGGTTGATGAATAGTTAGTGACACCATCTGGTAGAAAACTTCTTGAACTTTCCCTTCTGCGTTGTACCCGAAGTAGAGCCGAAGTTTTAGATTCCTCATTATCTGAACTTGATGATGAAAAATCTCTGAATTTTTGTAAGACACTTAACGATGGACGGTGCTGTAAAGTATGCAGTTGTGGTTGAGATTGAGATTGAGATTGAGATTGAGATGGAGGTTCTTGTTGCTGTTGCTGTTGTTGATGTTGTTGAAATTGTTGAAGATGATGATCTTCATCTCCGCTAGAATAGATACTAACAGCAGAATCTAATCTTTCATTTTTAAATGATTGTGGAGAAGATGAACTGATTGTGTCAGAATTATATTTAGTAGGTGATGTAGATCTAATTCCAATAGGTGATACTGGTCTCTTAAACGGACTACCGCCAGTAAACGAATAACCCCTAGATCTAGAAGCTGCAGGTGTGGATTCTGACGATGAAGATGAGAAACTATTCCGATGTTCTAAATGTTCACTTTTCAATCTATTAATAACATCTTTATTCTGTTTCTCCAAAACCGTCAAATTTCTAAAATGGAAAGAGCCGAATTCTGAAGGATCAGCTAATCTACTTCCTCTTCTTTCTCGTTTATTACCACCACTTAGATTAGGACTTGAACCTGGGGGTAATAATAATGAATTGGATGAATGAGAATCATTGTTATCACCACCACTTCCACTAGTTCCTCTTCTTGACATATCAATATCTTTCCCATCATCATCACTGTCATCATTATCATCATCATCTTCACCTTCTAAACGGAAATGAGAAATATCAACTCCTCTAGGATCGAAGAGATCTGTTGATTCTGGATCTTCCAAACTTGGTATGAATGACGCCTCTTCTTCAAACAACGTATCCCAATTAATACCTTTGAAATATGGATGTCTTTTGATTTCATCTCAGCACCTCCCCAACCTAACCTTTCTTCAGGATCCAAGGTCAATAATTTTCGAATTAAATCTTTAGCATCAGGAGGACAAAATTGATCATCTTCATCAGGAGGTAAATCAGGCCAATCAATAACACAATTCAAAATATTTTGAAAAACTTTATCAGGAGTCTCATCATGGAAAGGAGGATAGCCGTAACAAAATTCAAATAAAATACAACCTAAAGACCACCAATCACTAGCTTCACTTTGACCCACACCTTCAATAGTTTCAGGAGCCAAATAGTCTGGAGTACCCACGAATTTGATCATAGCAGTATTATTTTCATTCTTAGGATCGAATAATGCATAGTTGGTAACAGGCACAGTTGATGTTGATGGAGTTGTAGATGATGCAGTTGTTGGAGGCATGATAGGAGTATTAAGATTGCTATTATTTATTAAAGCATTTTGATATGGACTTATTTGGATATCATCTTCAAATATAGCAAATGAAGATTCTGATGAGGTTCTAGGTAAGATAGGCTTTAATAATGGTGATTCTAATCCACTTGAATTTGAGCCTGAACCAGATCTGCCTGGCTTGAAATATGAACTAGCTCTCAGAGCATGAGTTGATGGAGGTGGCATGGGCAGCAGCAGCAGCAGTTGCAGATGTTGGAGCTGATGTTGCTGTTGTTGCTGTTGTTGTTGCTGTTGTTGCTGTTGCTGTTGTTGTTGTTGTTGTTGTTGTTGTTGTTGTTGATGTTGTTGCTGCTGCTGTTGATATTGATTTGAAAACGACTCTAAATATGAAAGAGTGGGCGATGTAACACTGAGTGATGGATTATTCAATTTAGTATGTTCAATACTAGGAGATAATGAAAAAGGAGTGACTGAGCTTGTTCGTTTATGATGGAATTCAAATAATGGTGAATCCATCCCAATACCTATTCCGATACTTGAATTAGCAGTGTTTGTATTCGAAAGAGCATTTGAATTTGCATTTTGACCAGGCATATTAAGATTATTTATACTTGAAACACTGGCCAATGGACTTTGATTATATTGATTATATTGATTTATACCTCTTCTAAAAATTTCAATAGCTTGTTCGGAAGTACTACTTTTCCGATGATCTCTATTTTGTCTTCCTACCACTCCGATTCTTGATAATCCAAAATCAGTTAATTTCAAATGACCATTACCATCAATCAAGATATTATCTGGTTTTAAATCTCGATGAATTATACCACGTTTATGTAAATCATCCACACCAACGATGATTTCCGCAATATAACGTTTAGTCCAATCACCTAAAGTTTTCAACCCTTTCAATAAAGCTGCTACATCACCACCATGTAAATATTCCATCACCAAGAATAAATAATCCTTAGATTGGAAACTACTATATAATTGAGCAACATAAGGTGAATCAGTTTGTCTCATCATGACAGCACGTTCAGATTTCACATTTAATATTTGATTCTTAGCAATCATATCTCTCTTTTTAAGACATTTAATAGCAACGTAATCACCCGTTAATTTCCGTTTGGCCAATATAACTGACCCAAACGCACCTTTTGAAATAGGTTTAATGATTTCATAATCTTTGATTCCACCACCACTTACTTTAGTACTAGGTGTAGTTGATACTAATAATGGTGATAACGGAGGTTTATTAATACTGGTGATTGAATTCTTAGTACTAGTCGGTATACTTAATGAACCGCCTGAATTAGTCCGACGTTCTTGATAATGATGATGATTTGGAGTTGAATTAGATGCCGATTGAGCAGGGGCATAAGCAATTGGTGGAGGTGGAGTAGGAAGATTATCATTATCATTGGTAGCATCGATCGAAGGAGATGGAGTTGGAGTTTCAACCCGAGATGGGTTCCGTTGTAATGATGAAAGATTTGGTTTATCAACATAAGGAGCAGGAGATAAGTGTCTTCTTGGAGATGAGAATGATGATGAATTATGAGTGGTATTATTACCTCCACTTTCAGAAGATCGTTTTGATAAATCTAAATTTTGCATAGATTCAATCAAGTCACGAGATGTGGAATGATGAATTGATAAAGAAGAATTTGAAGAATTTATAGATCCCAGTAAGGTACTACTCAATCGATGAGGTATAGCATTTGGAGCACCTGTGATTCCACCTGAAGCAGCGGATGAAGAAGCGACAATAGAAGAAGCTGAGATAGGAGCAGGAGCATGAATTGAATTTGATGAATTAGTATTAGTGATTGACATACTTGAAAGTAATCGAGGTGGAGTAGGTTGACGTTGTTGTTGTAAAAGGATATCTTTAGGTGTGACTGATTTCAAACCATCAAATGAATTATCATCATTTTGGAATATCTTTGGACTTCGAGTTCTGGAAGGTCGAGGGGAATGTAAGATTCTATCCGACAGTGGTTTTCGATTTAAGTCTTGATTAGTATCATTCAACAATAAATTACTTGGAGTACTTTGTTCTTTTATCTTTGCCACTGTTTCCCGTACAGTTTCCAATACACCATCATCAACTTCCTTTTTGATCTTATCACTATATTGTAAAATAGAAATTAATCTTGATAAAGTATCCACTTTTTCATTAATTAAATTTGAGGTATCTTCAATAATCAACTTTATAGCAGGATCATTAGTTTCTAAGAAATTATTCAGAAATAAATTAGATCCCATAATTTTTGAAAGAGCCTTTTCTGTACCTGGAGAAAATGCAAATTCAAGATTATATTCATGAATGGGAGGATTGATCAATAAAGCATCATCACATAATTCAATTAATCGAGTTAAGATACCGAACGGGAATTTCCTTGATTGGATGATTGGATTTGGATTCTTCTTAGCTTGGAAATTCTTTTGTAACACTTGATTAGCTAATTTTGGGGATGAAAATGACCCTGATGATGATCCTGATCCCGATGATGGTAAGTCATAGTCTTTTAAAACCATAGGCAAGGGAATACCTTTATAATCGAGGACAGGAAGTTGTTGACTATCTTCAGATGACGATGATGCAATTGATGCTATCGAAGCATTATTAGACCCCATAGATACGGATGATGCAAGTGAAATTGATGAATTTGAAATTAATAAAGGCGGAGCAGCATTAGTTGGAGATGGAGAATTTAAATTTAAATTGCCTGATGAGTTATTATGTAACTGTTGCAGTAAAGAATCTTGAATCTTGATGATTAAATCCCGTTGATCATTTAATAAATCATGGCAGTTTTGTAATTCTTCATCAACTTTATGTTCAACAAGACATAGATCACTATGTTTTTCAAGAAACCATGCTGGGATTTGATTTTCACAAATCCGACAAAGAATAGTCTTAGGTTGAGGGACTGAATCTTCATCAATGATTCCAAGTTCTTTTAAATTAAATAAATATCCTTCGAAGATTTCAGCTCCAAATCCAAGGAGATTGATTAATAACGTAGGGATAGTTAAATCAAGATCGATATGAACAAATGGTTTAATGGTCCACATGGAATGAGTAGGTAAATTAGTCTTTGAATCATGAATTAAAATACCTTGAGCTTCCAATTCTATAATCTCACCATTATTTGATAATTTTGACGATATCGTACTTGAAGAGTCGTCATCGTTGTCATCGTTGTTGTCATCGTTGTTGTCATCTTTCTGTCCTTCATCAGCAGCAGCTTGTTCTTGTTCTCTCACATATGATCTTCGACGATTATTCTTCTCCGTCTGAGTATTCTTTGGTATATAATCCATACTGGGCAAATCCACTTTTGATAAATCTTCCAATGAATTATTAGGCGTTAAAATATCATGTTCATCTTCATCCAACACGACATCATGATGATGTTTATCCTTACTATGATCATGACTATGATGATGTTTTAAATTCAAATTCAAACTTTGATTCGAATCCTCCGTTGTATCATCAATCAAACTCTTTTCATTTTCATTCATGATCATTTCTGAATTCAATAATGGATTAGATAACGGGGTGGTATTGGTTGGAGTTAAGAATTTCACTTTGTAACTTACATCATCAGTAATCATCTTGTCGATGGCATTATTAAACACTAATAAATCATCCTCATTATTCCCGATTAAGATCTTGGATATCGGATTATGTAAAATCTTCTTTATATTAGTTCCGATTATGAATTCCCAATTCTTCGATAAATAAGTGACATTACCATGTAAATCCAATTCCATCACTATAGTAGGATTATTTGAAGATGCTAATCTTAAATCGATTTGTTCTGCAATGGTATTTAAATATGTTGGATACTTATCATTCAAGTCGAGATCTAAATTCTTCGCAATCTGATCTTTACGAGCAAGATGTTGATGATGATGTTGTAAATGATGAGGGAGTTGAGGAGAATGAGTTCTTGATCGGGATCGGATATGGGATGATGAGGGAGTACGGGATTGGGATCGTGAACTTGATGGAGAACTCTTTCTCAGTCCTCCTGTTTGTTGTTGTAATTGAGGTGAATTCTTTCCATTACTACCTTGTTCTTTAGGTGATACAGAACGTTCAAATTCTCGTAAATTATGAAGAGAAAGTTGAAACATGGGTTGATGAAACATCGTAGTGTTATTACCTGATGATGAATTCATCTCATCATCATGTTTATTATTATCTTGATTATGATTATGATTATGATTATGATGAGGATGGAGATGATGCAAGGCATCGATATCATTGGTTATATCAGTGGAAGTATTCGGACTTATCCCATCATCCAAATGAATGGGCCGTACCAATGGAGTAGACGATATGAAATTACGATTCTGATTATCATGATGGTCAGTATTATCCGTTGGATTAGGGGTTGAACTATTTGAATCTGACATTATGAATAGGAGGGGATATATACACGAGTTTGGAAGAAGGTGAAGGTTTTCAATTCATATATTGAATCCAACCTTCGTCTAAATGACCTTAGAAGACTATAATCTGATCAATAAATGAATCAATCAAGATGAATCAATCACGGACCTATGACCTCTGATTATAAATAAATGATCTAAACGTAACAACCTGGGGCAAACAAACAAGGGAAAAAGGGCGTGCTGGTATCTTAACAAACAATATAAACTGAATCAAACCAGACTGACACACACAGATTAACAATATACAGATCTAATTGGAAATATAACGTAATGGAGAAATAAATAAAAAATGGATGGATGATAATTCAAATGTAGCTGTTGTCAATTTGTATTATACACCTTTTCAATACTACAAAATCGTAAAAGGTCTAAAATAGTTTATTTTGGATTCCTAAAACCTGCACTCTAAAAGGAACACCCATGCCGCTGCACATATTCATCTAAAAAGGGGGAAGTAGAGAATAGAGTATGAAAGTATGGGGAGATATAGTTAAGTTTTCAAAGTAACGCAATCACAACTATGATTGATTAGGTATGTAGATAAAGTACGTCAATCAACTAATGAAGATTTGATAGACGATGTGGAATTTTTGATTTTCTCATCGTTTTGTCAGAGTCAATTGAAATTTTGAGAGATGGGAAGTATATTTTACAAAATCTGGGAAGAACTAAATTTAAATGTCAAAGGGTTTGTACGATTAATATTATATACATATACGTAAAGTGAAGTAATATTATTACATTCTTTTCTTTTCTTTTCATCGATTATTTATTTTTATACTTTTAAAAAGATTGGATTGGGATATGGTAGGAAGATATTTTTTTTCTTTCATTTTTTAGTATTTTATATTTTTTTTGAACTAGATTGGATTGATTGACTTAACTAAAAGGAAATCATTAGAATGGAACTGGATTGGATATGGAATAAGTTGATGATGGAGATGATGATGATGGGTAAGATTAAGATAGAGTTGGATCTTCTTAATCTTGTTCAAAAAAGAGTTGGATCTTTTTGAAAAGCTTTATAAAATAGAATAAACAAAATAAAAACAAAACAAAATAATAATAGTAAAGTAAGTTGTAGTAGCGAGAAGTGAAAGTATAATTGACTGTATAGATATTGGTTGATTGATTGATTGTTTGTCTTTGTTTGTTTTTAATTCATTAAGTGTCATTAGGAGAGGTTATTTCATTAGGTCGTTAAAAGTTGGATTTTAATCGAATCCTGGGGGAGATGAATAATATAAAAGTTGGATTTTATATGTAAAGTAAGAAGAATTGAAGGATGATGATGATTGATTGATTGATAAAGTAGGATGATTAGGAAACTACTCAATTAGTGAATTGAAATACCGGTTGAGAATATAAAATACTTCTCTTTTTGATATTTTCTAATAAATCACTATTTTTTTGTTCATTTTGTTGCAAGATTAAATTCTTAAGACATTTATTTTCCATTTCTAAAGTTTTTAATCTCTTTTCTAATCCTAAAACTTTATCTTGTAATTCTTTTGATTTTTGTTCCATTTCTTGTTCTTTTAATTTTTTTTTAATTCTAAATCTGGCACTAGCAGCAGTATTTCGTTTTCTTTTATCTTCATTAGCAGCTAATTCAGCAACAAAATGATGAGATTCTTCAATGACAGTATCAGTTTGATTAGTAGATGGAGTTTCTTGTTTTAAAGGAGATTGATGAGGATTAAAATCTAAGAAATCTAATCCATCAGTGGAATTTAAAGAAGATTCTTGAGGTTCTTGTTTGATCGCTATTCTTGGTTCTGGAATAGTAACAACAGGAGCAACTTGTACTGGTTGAGGTTGTACTGGGTGAGATTGAACATGACCATGATGTTGTTTATTTGGAACGATATTATCTTTTGAAAATACATCTAAAGCAAAGAAATCAGATTGAGAAAAGATATCAAGATCAGTAGAATTGAAATTTGGAGATACATCATTAGAAGGGATTGATGAATCGAAATCAAGGTTTAACCCTTGTAAGTAGTCATTAGGCTGAAAGTTCATATTGATATGATATGATGTGATGTGATGTGTTGTGATATGTTGTGTTGTGTTATGGTATGTAAGGAATGATTTACTTATTAGTATAACGAGTGGTAAGTTAATAAAATATATAGATCATGAATTGGGAGTATAGTGGTATGAACTAGTAACTAGTATGACTATTAGTAGTAGTTAGTTCTTACTTGATGTTGTTGATAATTAATGAAGAAAGAAGAAGTGATAAATAAAAATTAGCAAACGTTTTCATATTTATTATTTTTGTTTCTAGTTGATAAAATTTTCATCCTCCTCCTCCTCCTCCTCCTCCTCCTTCTGCTCACTAACACAAAAAAATTTTAAAATGACTCTGAGTGAAAAGACTCACATTTCACCTTCCTAATTAGGAAATAGTATCCTGTTCCGCTCTGGTCAGTATTACTAATTAAATAACGATCCAAACACCGTTAAGTTCGATACTATATTATAAATCAACCTATATAGTTTCATTACGAGATAGATTTCCTTCCTTCCTTCCATTCACTTCCTTCTCTTCTCTTGACTTCACTGGTAAATCATGATATCATATGATCAATTCATATGATAATCTTAAATCTTAATTAATCCTAATTAATATTAATCTTAATAAATTAATTAACACTATTTTTAACTTCCGCTTCCGCTGTATTGGTTGGTTGGGTTAGATTGGTTTAATTAATTATAGTTTTGTGAGCTAATGTTTAAATTTTAATTAGTTAGCGCTGTAGAGTACAAAGTGACAACGGGGATTGAATCCGATGCAACAGCAATAAAATAAAAAAAAAGAGTAACATGACTCAATGCACGTGTCTGACTCTTTCTTTTTTTTTTGTTTGATCCGAGGAAAAAGAAAAAGAGAACTATCCTGTATATAACCAATGGTATATAATATCTATCCTACTAATCACTTTTATCGATTACAAATATATGTTTACAAATCAATTGCTTATTTATTCAATTCAATTCAATTCAATTAAATATCTCATAATATCTCTATCTAATCCATGTCCAAGCACTTATCGGCAACAAAAACACTATAACTTCAATTCAATATCAATATCAATACTACTAATTAAATTATCCATCTCTCCTAACTCACGATAAGTACTCTTACTAATCTCTTCTTCTTGTTTATTCTTCTCATTAACTAAATTCTCATAATTCAATTTAATATCTTGTAATGCCTTTTCATTCTCTTGATTAATTAAATCTTGATAAAAGATTCTTGTCACTGTTTTAAATCTTGAAAATGGATCTCCATCTCCATCAATACTTGATGATGGTAAAGCAGCTTGAATTTGATTTCTAATTTCAGCTTTTCTAATATTAGTTTGATTCAATTTACGATTTCTTTCATTAATCTTTAACATTGAACTTTCATTTGTAATGGCTCTCTTTTGAGCAATCATTAAATCTAATTGATGAATTTCTTCCAACACTGATTGAGATGATTGTTGTTGTTGTTCAGCAATCTTAACATCATCTAATAATTGAGCCTTCTTCTTAACTAAATCATAAATATTCATATCTTTAATATTACGATTTTGTAATTGTTGTTTCTTATTAATGATTTCATTAACTTCTTTATCAGTAACTGATTTATTAACAAATTGTTTTAAACTTTGATACTTATCTTTAATATCATCCAAATAATCCATTCGTTCATTATTCTTTTCTAATTCATCAACATATCTATCAAATTCATCTCTACTAATCGGACTATCAGAAAAGATATTAATGGGGAATAATTTAATTTGTTTTGAATTTTGACTCACTTTTAAAAATAAATCACATTTAACCCCTCCTGGTAATTTATAAATCTTAGCTGGTTTATGTTCAACATCAATGATTTTAATCATTCTATAAATCGGTTGTCGAGTTCGTTTATCAAATCCTAAATTGATTTTCCCAAATGTATCCACTATTATATCATTAAATTCATTATAAAAACAATATTGAGCTAATTTAGATCTTCCAAATCTAACCCGATTAATATCATCAACTTTAGCTAATTCAGTTGATCTTCTTCTTGAACTAGTTGATGATACACCACCACTGGATAATTTAGATTTACTTCCCCAAGTGACAATACCATCGTCATATTCTTCTTCATCATCTTCTTCCTCTACTTCTTCATCCTCATCATCTTCTTCATCTTCATCATCCTCCTCATCATAATCATCATGTCTTCGTTTCGATTTCTGTTGTCTTTGTTTCTTTAATTCATTCAATTTATCCAATTTAGAAGTCTTAACCGTTGAAGTCTTATCACGATTCGATGCACGAGAAGGTTTAGCAGGCAATGAACTTGGTTTAGTCAATTGTTGTTGTTGTTTCATTCTTTGTTGTAAATATAATTTTTCATTATATCTTTCCATCTGTTGAGTTCTTTCAAAAAGAATCTCTTCACGTTTAATTTCATCCATATCTTCTAATTCCTCCCTATCTTGTTCATTTTTATATTTGCCTTCTAAAGGATATGGGTTGATTAAATCTGGATCAGCACTAGCATCTCCAAAATCAGGTAATTCATATTCATCCAGTTCATCATCCTCATCCTCCTCAATCTTACGACGTTTGGAAGATATCTCATCTTCATCATCATCACTGCCATCATCATCATCGAATCGATGGGAACTCTTCTTGGATGACTTTATAATATCATTATGATAATCAGAATCATCAGATTCTTCACCACCTTTATCATTCTTAGTGGTGGTGATTTCTTCTCTATCGGAATCATCATCTCCTCCAGCTAATGCCAATAAATCATCTTCTAAATCAGACATCCTGTGTATGTGTACTTAAATATATATGTGAAAGGTTGATGTGATATAAATATAATACAAATCCTCTTTCGATAGATTGATTGATTCTTAAGATGGGTCCTTTATAAAGTGTATAGTTCAATACTTTGGCATATTGGTACGGGTTTGATATTTCGGTTTTGGTCAACTATTTTCAAACCACGCATAGATATGTCGTACAAATCAATATCATGGAGACATTTACTCTGACAGAGAAAATGTCGTTATATTAATAAATTGACCTCGCGGCATGGATGTGTGTTATAAATTTGATGACACAAAATGGCCGAATTAGGTCAGGGTTAGGGCTTTACACGATTCACGTGATTTACGCATGCGCACATAGATTAAATTTTTCATTACAGAGAAATTTTTCTTTCACCTTTTTAATATAGGACTTTTCATTAAAGGTTCTACTACATGTCCATTATAAATGATATATTTTAATGTTTTTATTATATTATAATTAATATGAAGAACTTTGAGGGGATCGTGTGTAGTGTAGATGTGGTTGGTTGATTAAAAATACATTTTATGAACTTGTTTGAAAAATAATAATCAATGATATAACTTTAGATGAATCGTAGAATAACGGTTATCGATAAATGAAGATAATTCGATGTTTATGTAAGATGAATTATAACAAATAGTGAATGTAGGAATATTGATTGATCGAAATTAATGAATGATTAAATTTAAACTAAAAGCCCATAATGAATGAATGAATGAAAAGATGAGATAGATTAAATAGGATATGATTAGGAGGGATAACTTAACGTAATCTTCTAGCTTCTCTTTCAGATTCCATCAAACATAAGATATCACCTTCTCTGACTGGACCTTTGACATTTCTAACGATGGTTCTAGTAGAATCTTCAATAAATTGAACTCTAACTTGAGTAACACCACCTCTTGAACCGGTTCTACCTAAGACTTTAATAACTTGGGCTAAAGTGACTGGAGTTTTGGTATCCTAGAGAGGTTGAGTTAGTATACGTGTTATGACATGATGATATTCAACTAGTAACAAATACGGTACATACCATTTTGTATATATATAGTTATTGATAAGTTGAAAGAAGTATCAAAAGAGAAAGTAAAAGTAAATATAAATATGGGTTTAAATTTTGATTATACAGAGAGAGAGAGAGAGAGAAAAAAAAGTTAACTATGAGAGACTGGTAGTGTAATACTCAATTTTTGGGAGATGGTTTATATACAGGAAAGTATAATTTTATTCTCCAATTGACACGACGTTTCATAAACACATCCATGCCTCAGATATAACAGAGATTAATTTATATGCAGAGAATAAAATAGTAACAATATATCAATTAAATAGTTGCAAAATAACGTAAGTTAACGTATTTAAAGTCATATGCTGACTTCAAACCTTACTAAGCGGATAATTATTTTTGATAGAGGGTAATTCTCCTATATTTTGAATTCCTACTTCCCTTCTAACATGAAATTAACTGTAGACTTCGGATCCTTTACCTGTAAAACTTCTTCTTCCTTTTCCCGTCATTTAGAAAAAAAAGAAATGAAAACGCCTCATTTACAGGTTACACATTATTTACAGTCTTCTGATTAAAAAATATTTATGGTCATACTACAATTATAAATTTACAGGTTACCACCATTCCAGTTTACAGGTTTCCGTTGTTCCGTTATAAAGTCGGGTGAAACTTGAAGTTATCGCCGAATATAAAATCCAAATCATATCGCAAAATCATCAAACGTATCATCACTTCAAAACAACGTTTAATTTGCTTGCTTTGCCACTATTTGATTACAGTTGATTTTCATAAGTTATTTGATATAAGTTAGTCTAGTTCGCAGTTGTGTTTTGATCTAGTTTGTTCTGTTCATTCGCCTTCATCATTCTTGGTTGTTTCTTTTTATAGCAACATATCATATCATATCATATCATATCATATCATCACATCATATAACCCATCACACCAGCTATGAGTTCAAGTACGTCTCAAGCTCCTACCGAAAGGATGAGCAGTAAAAGAAGTGAATTCAACGATGGTAGAAAAAGACCCATCTATTCTTGGTCTGATTCATTCAGAGATTGGGTAAAACAATCATTCTATGGAAATTATACTGATCTTCAAGTTGAATCAAATTTATTATCTGTCTTACCATTTTATCCTGAATCAGATGGGAAAAGAATCGCTAAAGTTATCAATACTGATATTGGAAATGGAAATTATATTCATGAATTATATATTGAAAATATCGAAACTCCCATCCATCCTGATTTTGAACAAGAATCTCAAATCATAAATAATAATGGAGTAATAACCACCACTAAAAATCATAGTCCTCGTGATGTGGTTCTTATTCATGGATATGCTGCCTCATTAGGTTTATTCATTGATAATTTCGATTCATTATCCAAAATACCAGGAATAAAAATTCATGCTATTGATTTATTAGGATTTGGATTCTCGGCTCGACCAAATTTTCCTAATTTTAAATCTGAAACGGCTGAAGATGTTAAAAAAACTGAAGATTGGTTTATTGATGCTATTGAAATATGGAGACAAAAGAGAAATATAAATCGATTTGTATTAATGGGTCATTCCTTTGGTGGTTATTTAAGTTGTTGTTATGCATTAAAATATCAAACCAAATTAACTAATAATTTAAATCTCATTGATAAATTAGTCTTAATAAGTCCAGTGGGTTTAGAACGAAATAAATTCTCATTATTAAAAAACATTCAAGAATCTTATATTACCAAGTCATCCCAATTACGTCAAAATGAACAATCATCCTCCCGAGATATCGAACAAGAAGTATTGGCCAATCAAGAAGAAATCGTCTCATCAGCATCAACCACCACCTCTACTGCCAAATCAATCAATGAAGAAGCCACTCCTATGAATAATAATGAATCAAGCGCCACTAGTGAAGATGAAATTGAAGATGAAGAAGATACCACCCCTAAAACCAGAAGAGCTAAAATCATTCGTAAAATGTGGGATAATAATTTCTCCCCCTTCTCAATCGTCAGGAATGTGGGTCCAATGAAATCAAAATTAATCAGTGGTTGGACAACTCATCGATTCTCTCATGTATATTATTCCAATCCTCAACATTTTCAAAACATGCATGATTATATATATAGAGTGTTTAATGCTAAAGGGTCAGGAGAATATGCTATAACGAGAGTATTGGCATTTGGAGCATTGGCAAAATTACCTTTATTGGATAGATGTCCTGAGAAATTTGTCGATTGGAAATTACCTACCTTATGGTTGTATGGGGATAAAGATTGGATGAATGAAGAAGCAGGAGAAGAAATGACAAAGGAAATTAATCAATTGGCGAAGAAGAAGAATTATAATGATGAATTAGCCAGATTTAGAATCTTGAGTAATTCAGGTCATCATTTATATCTTGATAATCCTCCTGATTTCGCAAAGGAGATCTTTTCATTCTTAAAGTTGAAAAAGTAAGTAAGAATAATTTATTTATATATATATATAGACGTACATTTTCTAAAATGTATATTAATACACTTTGTTTAATAAATAATATGACATGCCCTATTTACACCCACACTTACCTCCACATTACGCTTTAAAGATCTTTTCAACTTCAGATTTATAATATTCTTGAAGATTTTTTAAATTTTGACGATGTTCAAATTCAATAACTTTAAATTGTTCTTGTAAATCTAATTCAAATTGTTTCTTCTTTAATTGAATTAAATCAATTTGAACTTGCATATCTTGTTCAAATTGTCGAGATTTAAAATCAATAATATCAAATTGAGTTTCAATATCTTGTTCATAATGATTCTTTCGAAATTCAATATTCTTTTCTAATTCTCGTAATTTATCCACTAATGATTGACTTAATACTCTCATATTATGTTCAAGTAAATTATAAATATTATCATTACTAGTAGATTCAATTTGAAGGTGATTTGATTCTCCTTCTTTTTCTCCATCATCATTAGCCTCATTCGTAAGTAATCGCTGTTGAGATGAATTCGATTCCGAAGAATCAGATCCACTCCCATTAGCCGTCATGGTTGATGTATGTCCATTATTATTAGTTCTATCATCACCACTTTGAATGGTTCCATTTTCTACTTCATCATCATTATCACTATCATCCCTTCCATTGATCGATGCGGTTTGATCTTTATGTTTATTGGTTTCAATCACCACAGTTGAACCTTCATCTGCATCAGACATAACTTCATCATAATCACCCGCATCTGGACTAATCAAACTCACAGAATCAGTTATAGTGGCACCTCTTGTAACTTGGCTTAAACTAGATTCGGAATTAGGTACAGTTGAACCATTAATAACAACAGTGGTATCATTACCATTTGATTGACTATCATCTGATGGTACACCCCAACCACTTGCATTGGATCTGGTTACTCTTTTCTTGCCATATTGTCTAAACGACGAAGCAGTCATTGTTGGCTCTAGAACAGTTGAAGGTTGAACTGATGTCGAATCTTGAATCTCAGATACATCATCTTTATTTTGAGTCAGTTGTGGTTGTTCAGATAAAAGTTCAGCCATAGTAGCGTATGCCGTAGGATTACTTGATTTAACATTTACAATTCCGTTTGTACTATCTTGAGGTTTGGTTGGTGATGGAATGACTCTTGTGGTTGAACTATTTATAGTATCTTCCAAAGTCAAACTATGGGTAGCTTTTGAATGAGGAGTGGCGGGTCTTAATTTGGTAATTCTATTTAATCGACTTGTAGACTCATCTGTTGGGGAATTCAGTTTCCTCTTTTTAGTTTCAGTACTTGGAGTCCGAGGTTGTGGTGATGATTGGGTTTTTGTCTGTTCTGACAGCTTTTCAACTCTAGCAGTAGTAGTACTAGTGGTGGTAGTGTTTGATGTGCTGATAGGTTCTTTTGGTGGCAGTTGAACCACGTGATTAACTACTGGCGAGGTTGTTGTACCATTCGTTGCTTTCAGGCTTGATGGTGGTGTTACAGTTTTAGTTGCCTTTTGTGGGAACAGTTTATTCAATTTAGCAATATCTTTCTTTGGAGCAACGATAATTGATGGTGAAGCTTGCCTTGTCTTTGATTGAGTTTGTAATTCTGCAAGTGAAATTTTTCTTTTTGTTACTTCACCTTGTTTAATAGCAAAGAATTTTATAAGGGTAACAAAATGATGAACCAATGAAGTAACAAGCTTTGGATTATGTAAATAAATAAATATATCAATAGTTTGTGCAAATTGGTAATCAGGGCTAATACTTGGATTCAAAGGTTGTTTTAAAGAATTCTTAGTTGGTTTTATTCTATTGAATTGTAATTTGATTTCATTATCAAGTTTTTTTATGGATGATAAAGATTTCAAATTGAAATAATATGGAGTTAATATTTCAAATTTTGGATCTGCTTGAACCCATAATACAACTATGGAAGAATTTAAGATTTGTAAAAAACAAAGTTGAGAATTGGATAATGAACAATTTAATTTTGGAACTGTTGAACATACTAATGATCTAATTTGAAATACCCCTTTAAAACTTGGATTTATTAAATTTAAAAATTTACAAATTCTATAATCTCCCGCTTTAAGTACTGGTTTTGCAATTAATTCATTTTGAAGATCCACATCAGCAAATCCGAGATACTTTTGTTCTTTCAAACCTAATTTCATGATTAATTCTATCAAATAATTGTTATTGGTAAAATCATCATTCAAATTTAAAAGTGATTTTATTTGAGATGGTGTAATCAGTTGTTTAAAAAGTCGGGCTATCTTTTGATTAACATAGCCAGTGTTAGGATCTATACAGTTAACAAGGATCTTTGAACATAACCAACTCGATTTAATATTCACTTTAACTGTACAAGCTCGTTTAATTAACACATCAATCAATTCAAAATCTGGGACATTGAAATTTAATTTCATCAATTGTGGCCAATACAGAGTTTCAAAATCAGGATAAAGAAAATTCACATATGATGAACAATAAAACAATAATAAGATTTTATTCTTTTGATAAACTTGTTCAACTGATCTAACAGCTTCATGGATAAATTTATACATATAGTCATGAATAAGTTGTAAAAATTCTTCATCCCCCTTACGTAAAGATAAAGGAATATCACCATACATTAGAATGGTATGTATTATACTATACTGCAAGTAGAAATTCAGATCAGACATAGGATCATTGAAGTTCTGTATGAGCATATCAAGCACCTGCTTTGCTTTTGCAACATCTGCCATAATTGAAAACAGTAAAGATATGAAGATATGATGAATTATTTCGCCCAACAAGCGGTCAAAGTAGCAGTAGTAGACCCAGTAGTGATCTTATTGATATCAGGTTCCAATCTGTATCGTTTGATGGATTGATCAACGGATTGATGATGAATTGGTTGACCTCCACTGTCTTTATCAGTTTGATCCTGTCACATCGTCTTCCCTTTTTTGGGTTTAATTAAATTTTATTAGTCGCGTTAAAATTGTCTTTTTTTTTGGTTTTAATATGCAGGACAAGCTTCCGATATTGGTCATAAAAAAAATTTTAGAAACTGCTATGACAGATGGAAATGGTTGAATATATTTATAGAGAACATAGTATTTAGTTACGTTTTGATATTAAAAGTCAAAAGATTATTGGTATAAGACGTAAGTGACATACTGGAAGAATCGATTCATCATGTCAAAAGTTAGTTCTGTTTCGGAAGATGAGTTAATTGCTTCATTTTCAAAGTTTGGTATCAATGATAAGAAGAGCAAAGAAATCATTAAGAATAAGAAAGTATCTCAATCATTACATACTATCTTGAGTGGTATTGGGGATAAGAGTGAATCATTAGATGATAAGAAATTAGCATTATTACAACAATTAGCCGTTGAATTGAAAGGTAATGATGTTAAACACTTGAGTTTGATTGTAGATGGAATCTTAGATCAAACCATTAAGACCAATTTACAAATCAGTGAGGGATTAAAATATTTAACTAGTCATGAAGATGATGTTAAAGTTGAAGATTTTAATGTTGCTAGTGGTATTGGTCAAGATGTGACTGAAGAACAAGTTAAATTTGAAATTAATAAATATCTTGAATCGATTAATGATGAATTAGTTGATAAAAGATATTCTATCTTATCCAAGGTTTTAGGAGAGATTAGAAAGATTCCAAATTTGAAATGGGCATCACCATCATTATTCAAACCAATCATTGATCAATTATTCTTGGAAAAATTAGGTCCAAAAGATGAACGTGATGTTGTCAAAAAGGAAAAGAAAAAGCCAGCTGCTGCTACCAATACCACCAATTCTAAAGCTACTACTACTGAAGCACCAGTCAGAACCATGTTTTCGGAAGGTTTCCTTGGAGATTTACATAAACCAGGTGAACAACCTCAAATGTATCCTGAATTAATCAAACCTCATTTAGAATTCACCAAAGGTCAAGTATTCACCAGATTCCCACCAGAACCAAATGGATTCTTACATATTGGACATTCCAAAGCTATTATGGTTAATTTCGGTTATGCTGCTTATCATAAAGGGAAATGTTATCTTAGATTTGATGATACTAATCCAGAAGCTGAAGAAGAAATTTATTTCGAATCAATTAAAGAAATTGTTCATTGGTTAGGTTTCAAACCATGGCAAATCACTTATTCATCTGATTATTTCCAACAATTATATGATTTAGCTGAACAATTGATTAAAAATGATAAAGCTTATGTTTGTCATTGTACTGCTGATGAAGTTAAAATCCAAAGAGGATTAAAACCAGATGGAACTTTAGGAGGTGAAAGAAAAGGATGTGTTCATCGTTCAAACCAATCTATTGAAGAAAACCTTGCTAAATTCAGAGATATGAAAGATGGTAAATATGAAATTGGGGCAGCTACTTTAAGAATGAAACAAGATTATACTAATTCTAATCCTCAAATGTGGGATTTAGTGGCTTATAGAGTTTTAAATAAACCTCATCACCGTACTGGATCAACATGGAAAATATATCCAACTTATGATTTCACTCACTGTTTGGTTGATTCCTTTGAAAATATTAGTCATTCCTTATGTACTACTGAATTTAGATTAAGTCGTGAAAGTTATGAATGGTTATGTGATGTCTTACATGTTTATAGACCTGCTCAACGTGAGTATGGTAGATTGAATATCACCGGTACTGTTTTATCCAAGAGAAAGATTGCTAAATTAGTTAATGATCATCATGTTCGTGGTTGGGATGATCCAAGATTATTTACTCTTGCTGCTATTAAGAGAAGAGGGGTTCCACCAGGAGCTATTTTATCATTCATAAATACTTTAGGTGTTACTATCAGTGAAAGTAATATTCAAGTAGTTAGATTAGAATCTGCTATTAGAAATTTCTTAGATCATCTGACTCCAAGATTATTCATGTTATTAGATCCAATTAAGATTATCATTGATAATTTTGATGAAATTCCAGAAGAAGGTAAAACTCCAGTTGAAATTCCTTATAGAAACAACTGTAATCAATTCAACAAATCAAGAAAAGTATCCATAAGTTCAACTTTATATATTGAACGTAATGATTTCAGTAATGTGATTGATGATGCTGAATATTTCAGATTAACTCCAAACCAACCAGTAGGATTAATCAAATTACCATACACCATCAGTGTTAATAAAGTTAATTATAATGCTGATAAACAAATTGAATCCATCAATGTTAAATATAATTATGGTGATTCCAAGATTAAACCAAAGACTTTTATTCAATGGATTAGTAATGAAAACAAAATCAATATTAAAGAAATTAGAATTTATAATCAATTATTTAAGAGTGAGAATCCAAATCAAAACCCAGATGGGTTCTTAAGTGATATTAACCCTGTCAGTGAACAAGTCATTACTACTGGTTTGATTGAAAAGGGAGGATTTGATGAAATTAAAGCCTTAAGTCCATTGAATATCGAAGTACCAAATAATCAATTCAATATTGCTGAAGATGGAGGTAAGAATACCATCAGATTCCAAGCTTTAAGAGTTGGTTATTTCTGTGTTGATAAAGAAAGTGGTGATAATGATGATGAAGTAATTCTTAATAGAATTGTCACCTTAAAGGAAGATTCTGCTAAGAAATAAATTAATAATTTACATTTAAGTCTGTTTTGATTGCAAAAGATAGATAATCTGATATACATATATATATATATACATAGTAGCAATAATGATAATAAATAAATATTATATTGAAATGTTCATGTAGTAGTATTTGGTTGCTAAAAATAACGAAGTGGTCGTGTGGATGACAAACTTGAAGGAATCTCAATTGTCTGTTTCGTTGCAGTATAAAAGTTGCAAATGGCGGCAAGAAATTTAAAATTGTCAAATATACCTTCTATCAAGTAAATCATTTCATCTTGAAAACTACTGATATTGAATGGCATATTAAAATAACTCAAGCTTATATTTAGGATCAATTATACTAATTAACTTTGAAATTGTTCAAAATATGTGATGATCAATCGATATTACTCCTGTGGCCAAACTGTAAATGGAATAAGAAAAATGAAATATTATATTATAAGTCATTTATATTACTATTTGATATAATGTAGACTTTTGATTAATGTAATCATGATCTCTTTCCAAATGATTTGAGCATTCATTCAGAGTTGTCTATTACTTCAAACTTTTAAGCGCTTAAATCTTTCAAATGATTTTGTTGATATTTTCGGAGTATAAAAAGAGCAACGAATGATTAATTTATTTTAAAGGAATTGACTTATTTACAAAATTGATAGTTAATGTTTACTTTCGGGGGTATGATTTTTTCAGCTAACATATATGTTTATATTTAGAACAATATACTGCAAACTAACTTTTAGGAAGTTTTGGTTGATTGGCATAGCTAATCTGCGATTCTGGTGGAATATTTTCGATTTAGACATCAATTAAATCTTCAACAAGCATCAATTTATATCTTTATTTATATTTCTATTTCTTGAATTCAAAATATTGTAGAAGTTAGTAATGTAGTCTGATGATCAGCTTGTATTAATTATCAAGGGATTGATCTAACTTGAAGGATTTTATGTCAGCGGCTAAAATTTTTGGTGGTCACATATTCATAATTTAGTGATAATTATACTGTTGAGCGTATTAAATGTTTGGATGATATTAGTTCATTTGAAGGTAACGATTATGATTAGATAATGTAAAGATCAAATTAAATGTAGGGGTAAATGTAGACCAAGGTACAATTCTGTACTAATATATATGAAATAAGTCAGATTATGCACTCAAAATGATCTGATTATTTAAAACTAATTTCAAACATTGTAAACTAGAGTTCCCAAGGTCCCAAAGTTTGAATTATGTTTTGATATTACCATGTATGTAAATGTGTGAATTAAAATTACGAAAGCAATTTAAAGTTACGATTTGATTGTGTCAATTTATTGAAAGTACAGACGACCACAAAAATCCCGGGTAAACCTACCTCTCGATTACAATGATCAAGGAGTGTATTAAAATCAATGGTGGTTGAAAGTTATAATGACCCATCAGAGTGTGTAACTGATTAAGTTAAGATTCAACTGGTTGACATGACATGTTTAACCTAAGTTTCGATACCCCATGAACTTTGAAGTCTAATGTTTAAGATCTTTCCGAAAAGTGTTGGGAATTGTTTTATTTTGATTGCAAAAAAGTTAATTATAAAAACAACCACATTTAGATCCACATACACACATTGACATTGATGTACATACAATAGCAATAGTAATTACAACAATAAAAAAGCAATGTTTGTTTATTTTCATACTAATTATAATCTGGATGGTTATAAGGCTTTAAATGGGGGGTACAATGCAATATCAGTTTGTGTCATATTCGGTAGGATGTGGGGCAAATGGAGGGGTAATAAAATATTTCAATATACGCTCAACAACACAAACCAGAACGAAAAAGAAAATAAATTAGACGTGTATTTTTTCAAAGTCCGCCTTCGGAAAGATCCAAAAAAAAATTAAAAATTAAAAAAAAAAAATAAGATAAAAAAAATAAAAAAAAATAAAAAAAAAAAAAAAAGTGAAAAATCCTGTATGTAAATCTCCTTGTATATTTTCTACTGCTAGTTAAATTAAAGGATCTCAAATAACAATAATAGAGAGGGGAATTAATAACTTTCAAAGAGGAGAAATAAATTGGTAATGAAAACAATAAAGCCATTCAAAGAATGTAATAGAGGGGCTTCATTCATTTTAAATTAAAGGCGAGGGAGGGGTTGATGATGTTGATAGGTTATTTCAACCAGGTTATGATTTACAAAAAAAAGTGCGTTGGAAGTATTTGGTCTTAACTGAGTCCCCCAGCAGGAACCAAATTGTAAAAGGGTTCATAATTAGAATTTCGTATCAGTAACTAAAGAGGAGGCAGATTTCTTGGATTATGTATAGTAGGTAAGTGAATCATCGAATGGAGTATACATATTGATTTACATGTTTAACCATTTCATTTAGTTTCTTGACTATATAAACTTGAGTTTCTGTATATCCGCATGTTTAGCCTTATGATGGGATAATTGCGGCAAAAATCTAAAATAAAATTGTAATAGAATTGTAAGTGGATATACCTGTTTTGTGTGAATGTAACATTCATTCAGTATTTTGTGAAAAGCGCAAAAAGAACAAAGGAAAACAAACTGTATCTAAAATTAATATTTTTTCAGTCCTTGTTTTTAGTTCAAATTCAGTTCAGTTCAGTTCCAAGGATTGGTTTCAATCTATAACGACCAAATCTGATTTTTAAGTCAAGAAACTAAAACCAAACCGGTTGTTCGATTAAAAAGTCTTGAACCAAATTAAACTTTTAATTATGATCAAATAATAAACTGGGGATAAAATCCATCAATGTGGGAATACTGGATACGATGGTTTTAACACATTAATTTTTTATTTCCCACTTTGAAAGAAAGCAACCCCCCTGAATTAAAGTGAAGCAAATGAAGAATCTAAAATAAAAGTAATAAAAGAAATTCTTAAAAAATAAAAAAATTAATTTGGTTATGAATAGTCTGTTTTTTTTTTTGTTGAGTATATAATAGATTAAAGGACTCATAGTCATAAATAATAATAATAATAATAATAATTAATTCATTAATATGCTAAAAATAAAAATGTATAAAGTGCAAACAAAGAAAAGCATTAAATAATAATTAAAGTTTAAATCTTGTAACCAGCTGAGTATCAAAAGGATAAAAAAAGAAAGAAAGAAAGAGAGAAAGGAAAAAAAACAACAATTCCCAGTATACTGAAGAAAGCCTCACTCTCACTAAAAAATTGAGCGAGCGAGCGATAAAGTGAGGCCAGATAAGAGATTTAGTTAGGGATCCGTAATAAAAACAAAGGAAAAAAAAAGCTTATTCCCCCCTATCGTATTCCTAGCTTAGTGGATCATAACAAGCTGTATGGACTATAATATTATAGAACGTGGCTATGAATATCTGATATAAGACGGAAATAATTGGAATGTAAAGATGGGCCCATAGTCAAATCATATCAGTTCAGTTTGAGCTTAGTTTAAGCTTAGTTCTATATTCGAAACAAACTTAAAACATGCCAGAAAATTTAATGAGAACAATTAGTGAGAAATACAGTAAAAAAATATTAATAAAATGTACCAAAAAATTAATAATAATGAGGCTTTCTTTAGAAACTTTATTGCGGTATAAACGGATTAGATTAATGTTGTGGAAAATGAAGGGAAACCTTAGGGAAAATGCGGCTAGATTGATTTCATCATTTCTTTCATTAATAAAGACTGACTAACTGAAAAATGTAACCCATTAGCTAATAGTAAATTAAAATAAATGGTGGTTTAAATATCGATCCTTGTGGTATAAATCGTATAGTTGAAGGCATAATAAACGTCTTACAAACGAGATGAAACGAGATGAGAAGACAACAGAATTGCGTTGGTCGGACTCAGGGCTTGGTTTCATTAAGATTGGCATTTTTTCGATGATTACGTTATATATATGTATATATATGATCTAAAAGCAAATGCTAAGATAAAATTTTTTATAGTTGATCCTACAATTATAACTCGATATTATAACCATTTATGAACGATCTTCTGTTCCAAGTGTTTTTTTTTTAGTACGTAATTTCCATACTTGCCTCAGTAAACGATCACAAAAAATTTAACAGAATTCCGAAAATAGTGATGGAAATATTTATTCTATTAAGGAGTGATTGATTGTGTGTGAATAAGGGATGAGATCATGCATGGTGTATACAGGACAACACGCGTGTTTTTAATATTTTTTATTTTTATTTTTATTTTTTATTTTTTTTATTTCATTTTAATTTTAATTTTAATTTTAATCAATTTAAACTTTAAAATTTTATTTGTCTCTATCAATCAATAGTGTACCGGTTTGATTTTTGTTAGTGAGGGAGACAAACGAAATTGTTAAAAGCACCAATTTTACCTATTTGAGAACTATTATAATGGATCAAATGAAATAGTTGAAAAATTTGTTGGAATGGCTTTATAGTCTACTCTACTCCACTCAGTTGATGTAGTAAGAGTATTACGTCGTTTGTGTAACAGATTACTCCACTTTCATACCCCATTAATTTTTTACACATAACCGAAATTATTTGAATTGTGTTCAACTAAAATTTTTTTTTGTTTTGTTTGTAGCCTGTTGACATAATGTGGTGATAATAAAAAACTCACACATAGTACAAAAATATAGCGGCAGAATATAACAGAATAAGGGATAATATAATATGAAAGAGAGATAGCAAGATTATTTTAAGGGATGTGTGTGAATGGGAGAGTATGGTGGAGATATAGAATGTTTTTTTTTGTATTATACATATATTCTATATCAATTTGTGGTTGATCCAGCCCATTATTTATTGTTAGTGACAAAATAAATAAATTTTAATTATTTGACTTTGAAAAATATGAGTTTCCCACGCAGAACAGAACAAAACTGTCCCTCACAATAATAGTTTTTTAATTTTGTATTAGTGCCATCCATCTCTTGCGATTCTATTTTAAAATGCGTTTTATATCATACGATCTAAATTCTACGGTTTATAGGGAACAGCTAGGCTTAGACCTTTCTGCCTTCCTTGAACAATCAATCCTCTCTTCCAAGATCGATCCATAATTCTGATTGACATAGCTTATCAGATGATGATACTAATGATGATGAAATAAATGTTGATATCATAAAAATGACGAAATCAATTTTTTTCTCTATTGTAATATTAATTTTCTTTTTTTTTATTTTATTTTTATTTTTTTATTTTTTTTATTTTTCGCTGGGACGGGTCAGACAGGGCAAAAATCAATATGATAGAGAGGTACTCAGCATTTGTACTGTGGACTGGGTCGACTGAGGATTAAAAAAAAAAAAAAAGATTATTTACGTAATTAAAGTTTTTCTATGGAAGACGCATCTTAGATTACACACAGGTCCGTTGTCTTACTATATTTTTTCTTGATTAAGACAAATTTATGATTTTATTATTAATTTTTTCAATAATAAATTAATATTTTTTAGAAATGATTATCTTTTTTTTTTTTTAATTTTTAATTTTTATAATTTTTTTAATTTTTTTATTTTTTTTATTTTTTTTATTTTTTTTTTGGATTTAATTCCCTTTTGTTTTTTGTTGAGCAAAAAAGGAATAAATTTCTTATATTATAAAAACGAATTTAAAAGACCTATAAATAAAATTTTATCAGGTTGTAGTATTTGGTTATTTTGGAACTTTTTTATTTCATTTTATCTTGTAATATTAAACTTAAAGGTTTTATGGTGGATTTGTATTAAGAGTGGGTATCCTGATCAGTTCATTTCATATCATATCATTCATAATCATTATCATCATTTGCATTTTTTCTTAGGAATACATACCACACTACCCTTAAGAAAATCATCATAAAAGTTAAACACTAATCTTCTACTATATCATACATCGGGATTATTTTAACAAACCTAATATATTACTTCTTATCCGATCATACATTTAACTGTATCATCATCAACAACAACCACAACAACATCAACATTATCAATCTGGCATTGTCATTTACTTTTCATTCTTTATTTGTACATTATATACATTAGTTTATTCAATCGCCAGCATATAAACTATTTCATAAAACAATCAACTACTTTGCATTCACATTATCATCATCTTTAGCATTCGATTCTCTTTTTCTAATACTCCATCATTTTAAAAAAAAGGACCTCACAAAGCTACTACTACAACATCAACTACTGGGAATTTAGCATCAATCAAATTTATTGCATTTTATTCAAAAAAAGAAAACATCAATCGTATCTATTAGTCTACTATTATTACGTTTTTTTGTACCATATCTTGTTATAACTACCAACACTACTACTAATTAACGAATCAATTGTATTAATAGTATCTTATCAATCATAGCATAACATATCCATTCCATCAATCTAAAATTTTTTTCTACTCGTTATCATTTCAGTTAATTAGTAAGGAAAGAATATTATTTTTAGTGAGTAAGAAGGATCATTAAAGAAAAAATAAAATTTGTTACACAGATTCAAATAAGAATTCTAATATTTACGCAGAAGAAGCATAAAGAACCAAACGCGGACGCTTGTACTTTACATTTTTAATTTTTACTGACATCCCTCCCCCCTAAGAATTTTACATTTTTAATTTTCCACAAATTTCAATTTTTTACCGCATTTTGTGTATCTTTAATTTTTATTTTTCGCCTCCCTAGAGAAAAGAAAATAGAGAGCTTAGAATCATTTTTTCCCAGCACGCTATTTACCACCACGCAATTCCCCCTATTGAGAAGGAAATCATTCATTCATTACGCACGCACGCCCACACTTTGTTGCAATCGTAATCTTTTTTTCCCTTAATCATCCGCAATCTCCCCATCGCCTTCCGTATCCCATCGCATCTAACACAAAAAGTCTTGAGATTTTTAGAACAAGGGTCACTTTTTTCGATTGCGTACACAAACTTGAAAATTAATTAATAAACCAAATTTTAAAACCATTTAATCTTTTTCAACTTCTTTGTTGGCATTGATATTTTTTATTCACATATAGTCCGGCGAGATAATGTCAATCATAGTAACTGCTACAGCTACTACCACCACCACCACCACATCCTCTCCATCTCCTCAATCAACCGCCATACCCAGTACCAATAATGTTGAAAACAATACTATCGCTACTTCATCATTGATGTCTGCATCCTCTTCATCATGTTCATCTACATCTTCCACTTCATCGTCATCTCCATTCTTACAGGCTACTGATTCAACTGATTCATTAAACTCCCAATCTTCAGTATCAACCATCAAATTATCTCCATCTCCTTCATTAACTATTTATAAACCTTTACAAAAACAATATCAAAGTCATCAACAAATCCATCATACTTTGGATGTTCCAAAGATCGTTCCTCCTTTAGTTCGTAAAAAGTCAGGTGAATTAGTCAAATCTTCCTTGAAATTACCTTCATTATTACCAAAAGCTTTAAGTACATCTCAATTAAATCGTTCTAAATCAGTTCGTTTTGCATCAAGATTAACCAACATTAAAATGTTTGATGGTATGGAATCTCCTTCAACTGTATCTACTAGTGATAATACTCCTATTCATTCTCCTCAATTTATGGATGAATTTGATGATTTACAAGATGAATATACTTTACAATCATCTTTACCTCCATTATCCATGAAAGGTCAACGTCATCATAATAGTCATCGTCATAAAAGAAGTGATTATTTCCAATGGTATGGCAATGATCTTGCTTCTGATACTTCTAGTGATGAAGATGATTGGTCAATTCATCCAACTACTATTCCAAGATCAAATTCTGCATCTGCTGCTTCATATAATCCTCAATCTCAAAGTAATACTAATACTGGAAACAAAAAGGAATATAAAATTGTTTATAATAACTTACCAAGTATGCATCCATATAATCAACCAGTTTATGTTGCTTCAATTTCATTAATTAAAGAATTTGGTAAATCATTTTTATTTGGTTTAATTAATGTTGAAAATATGGGATTTGAAAAGAATTTAATGATTAAATTATCCATGAATAATTGGCTTTCCAATATTATTTTTAATAATGGTTTAACTACTAGTTTTAATAAATCAATTAATTCAAATACTGATCAATTTAAATTCAAGATTTTATTGGATGATTTAATTGGTGAAGAACAAGCTCCAACTGATAAAAATGGTAATATTAATATTCAAATGTGTATTAAATATACTGTTAATAATCATCAAGTTTATTGGGATAGTAATAATGGTGCCAATTACCAAATTCATTTGGCTCCAATGTTAAGTGGTATTCAATCTTATACTTATAAGCCATCAACTCCATCACAAAAGGCTAATCAACAACAAGTTCAAAAACAAGTTCAAAAACAAGAATATCAAGAATTGGTATTGAAATTAAAAGCTATTGAATTTGAACCTGAAACTACTAATCAATCTCAACCAGTGGCAAGTTTCTCATTGAAATATAATTTTACTGATCATGATTCAAATGTAAGACCTTCATTAAAACATTCTTATTCTGCTTCTGATATTCCTCAATCAAGATATTCTCAAGCCTATAAATCAAAACATCAACAACAATCACAACCATCATCTAATTTAAATTCAGTTAGTTCTGCCAGACCTTTATCAACTGATTTTAGTTCATTAAGTTATACTGATATCATTAATAAATTTTGTTTTTCAAATGGAGAATCAACCATTACTTCAGGTACTGTCAATGCATCTGCTGCTACTACTGCTGTTCCTTTAAGTACTACTACTACACCATCAATCCCATTTCATCAACCATTACCAATCAAAATCGCCCCACCCAATGAATCAACCAATAGTTTAAGTTGTTCTCCAACTCCAGCTTCAACATTCCATTCATTTAGTGATTCTATTCATATTTAATCACCATTCCATTCCTTATTTATTTAATTCTGCACAGTCTAGTTCAACAATAACAACGATTAACAATCTCACTATAAGTGAACCCATACAAAGGAGAAACAAACACAACGTTACTTTTATCTTACCTCTCTTTGCTCACTTGTGGATTGCAATATTTATTTATTTCATTCATTCATTCATTTACTTATTTATTTAAACATCGTCCAACCATTCTTATTATTTATTTTATTTATTTGATTATTTATTTGATATTTATTTTATTTATTTATTTATTTATTTATTTATTTTATTCACCTTTTATTAATTTTACTTCTAATTTATTCGTTCTTGGGGTTTTCATCAATCAATCAATTTAATCAATCATCATTTATACATTCGTACATATATATCTGTACTTCTGATGATTTTTATATAAGATTTATTTATAGTATATTATTCTTTAATACATACATTATTTATACATTTATAAAGAAGACTTATTTATTTACTTTGTAATAGTTGTTTATTTACATGCTTAACCATGGTCTTGAAGACCAAAATTCTTCATCAGTTATTAAATCTTGGTGATAAGTTTTTATCTCCGCTTTCTTAACAATTTTTTCCAATCTTTGTAATTGACGATTGGAAACTTCTCCTTCTTCACCAGGTTGTTGATGTTGGATATCTTTCTTCATTATAGTTTCATTTAATTCTCGAATTATAATCGTACCTTTCTTATATATCTCTGGTTCATTATTATAATTGATGCCAAATTTCAGAAACAATATCTCATTCTTATCTTTTGAGAAAGTCCCATTAAGATAAGTTTCAGCATCCTTAGTAGTCATCCCTTCTCCCTTTAATACTAATGCCCAAAACGTAGTATTATAAAGATTATTTATATGACAATCAGCTTGTCTCCAACGGAAATAATCCTTAACCACATCGAAATTAGGATAAATCACAGCTCTAGCATCGAATACCGGTAATTTCTTTTCAATACTGATAGGATTGGTTGGATGAGTTAAGTTCCAATGATACATATATGCTGAAGTTATTAAACTTGAAAATAGAGTGATTAATTTCATCTCTCGTCTTTCATATAATTTACAATTCTTCTTTAATAAAAATGAATATTCATCAGATTGACCATAAGCAAACACGACATCGGGTATTTGTTTGAATATCTCTAAAGCTGCTGAATTCAATACTTCAATAGCAGTTATATCATTTGGTTTATCAAATTCATATATTTGACTGAATTTATGAAATCCTTTTCCATCAATACGGATGACAATGTATGTTTCTTGAAGGAGATGATTCTCTCGTTCAAACTCTCGTACATATTCAAACCTTGACTTGGCCATATTAAGTAGCTATCTGTGTATCTTGTGATTTGACCAGCGATAGTTCCTCTTCTTCTTGATCATTTATATCATCTAATACTTCTTCTTCTTTTCTTATAGTTTTTACTGCAATCTGAGTCACGTTCAATCATCCTCGTGACCTCATCTTTTTTTTTTTTTTTTTTTTTTTTTTTTCAAGATGAGAATGAAAAAGATTCTTACAAACATCAAAATTGAATTTGATTTCCATTACTTTCATATTCAGTTGAATGGAACAAACAAATCAAGATGCCTTCTGCACAATTTAGAACTCTTGAGAGGGAAAAGAGATTCCAGAACCCTCCTAAGGATCATGAGGAGATTTATCCGCTTTTGAAAGATGCCATTAGACCTCATCTTGGATCATTCAATGCTTTAACTGATGGACCTGATGGTGGTTTATTAAATCTTGCTGTTAAAGATATTGGTACCAAGACTATCTTTGATACTAATGATAATTCTACATCAGACAGATTAGGAAACAAATTGAAAATCAGAGTTGATTCCGTGCAATTAGTCAAACCAAGTGTTAATTCTAATGATAAATTATCCATTAATAGAAAAATGTTACCTTATGAATGTAGAGAAAGAATGATAACTTATAAATCGAGATTATTATTGAAAGTAAGTTGGACTGTCAATGATTCTCCTGAAGAATTCAGTGAAATCAGAGAAGTGGGTCAATTACCAGTCATGGTGAATTCTAATAGATGTCATTTAGAAAATTTAAGTCCTGAAGAATTAATCAATTATAAAGAAGAATCAGATGAATTAGGTGGGTATTTCGTTGTGAATGGGATTGAAAAATTAATTAGAATGTTAATTGTTCAAAGAAGAAATCATCCTATGGCTTTAATCAGACCTTCATTTGGTAATAGAGGTGCCTCATATTCTAAATTTGGTATTCAAATTAGATGTGTTAGACCAGATCAAACTTCTCAAACTAATGTGTTACATTATTTACATGATGGTAATGTTACTTTCAGATTCTCTTGGAGAAAAAATGAATATTTGATTCCAGTAGTTATGATTTTAAAAGCTTTAATTGAAACTAATGATCGTGAAATTTTCAATGGTATTGTTGGTTCAGATATTAAAAATTCTTTCTTAACTGATAGATTGGAATTATTATTAAGAACTTTTAAACAATATAATTTATATTCTAAACAAGAAACTTTAGCTTATTTAGGGGATAAATTCAGAATTGTATTCAATGCTACTCCTGATGTTTCAGATATTGAAGTTGGAAAAGAAGTATTGAAGAGAATTGTCTTAGTTCATTTAGATAATAACGCTGATAAATTTAAAATGTTATTATTCATGATCAGAAAATTATATACTTTAGTGGCTGGTGATTGTTCCCCTGATAATCCAGATGCTACTCAACATCAAGAAGTATTATTAGGTGGTTTCCTTTATGGTATGATTATTAAGGAAAAAATTGAAGAATATTTACAAAATATAAGATTACAAATTCAAGCTGATATAAATCGTGGTCTTGCCGTTAACTTCAATGATAGAAAATATATGTCCAAAGTATTTTCAAAGATTAATGAAAACATTGGTCAAAAATTACAATATTTCCTTTCTACTGGTAATTTAGTATCTCAATCTGGGTTAGATTTACAACAAGTTTCCGGTTATACTGTCGTTGCTGAAAAGATTAATTTCCATAGATTTATAAGTCATTTCAGAATGGTTCATAGAGGTTCTTTCTTTGCTGAATTGAAAACTACTACTGTTAGAAAGTTATTACCAGAATCTTGGGGTTTCTTATGTCCTGTCCATACTCCCGATGGTTCTCCATGTGGTTTATTAAACCATTTAGCTCATAAATGTCAAATTTCAACCCATGATTCAGATGTATCTACTGTAGCTCAATGTTTAGCTAAATTAGGTGTATCACCAGCTCATACATTTGCTGCTGGTCCAAATGTTTGTTGTGTTCAATTAGATGGTAAAATCGTTGGTTGGACAAGTCATGAACAAGGTAAAGTGGTAGCTGATACTTTAAGATTCTGGAAAATCGAAGGTGAACATGGTTTACCATTAGATTTAGAAATCGGTTATGTACCTCCATCATCTAAAGGTCAATATCCTGGTTTATATCTTTTCGCTGGAAGAGCTAGAATGATGAGACCAGTTAAATACTTGCCATTAAATAAAAAGGATATCTTAGGTCCATTTGAACAAGTTTATATGAATATTGCTGTTACTCCAGAAGAAATCACTAATAATGTTCATAGTCATGTTGAAGAATCACCAACTAATATTTTATCCATCTTAGCCAATTTAACTCCATTTTCCGATTTTAATCAATCTCCAAGAAATATGTATCAATGTCAAATGGGTAAGCAAACCATGGGTACTCCTGGTGTGGCTTTAGTCCATAGATCTGATAATAAATTATATAGATTACAAACTGGTCAAACTCCAATTGTTAAAGCTAATCTTTATGATGATTATGGTATGGATAATTTCCCTAATGGTATGAATGCTGTTGTGGCGGTTATTTCATATACCGGTTATGATATGGATGATGCGATGATTATTAATAAATCGGCTGATGAAAGAGGATTTGGTTATGGTACAGTTTATAAAGTTGAAAAAGTTGATTTATCTCAATCAAGAAGAAGAGGTGATCCAATTACTCAACATTTTGGTTTTGGTACTGATGCTTGGCCAGAATCTTGGAAAGAAAAATTAGATGATGATGGATTACCAATCATTGGTGTTAAAGTTGAAGAAGGTGATCCAATTGTGGCTTACTTTGATGAAACTTTAGGTAAAACTAAAGTTAAGACTTATCATTCATCTGAACCAGCTTACATTGAAGAAGTTAAATTATTAGGTGATGACAATGCCGATCAAGAAGGTCAAAATATCACTATTAAATATAGAATTACAAGACAACCACTTATTGGGGATAAATTTTCCTCCAGACATGGTCAAAAGGGTGTTTGTTCAAGAAAATGGCCTCAAATAGATATGCCATTCTCCGAAACTGGTATTCAACCGGATGTTATTATTAATCCTCATGCTTTCCCATCTCGTATGACCATTGGTATGTTTGTGGAATCCTTAGCTGGTAAAGCTGGTGCTTTACATGGTATTGCTCAAGATTCTACTCCATGGAAATTCAGTGAAAACGATACTCCAGCTGATTTCTTTGGTGAACAATTACTTTCAGCCGGTTATAATTATCATGGTAATGAACCAATGTATTCTGGTGCTACTGGTGAAGAATTAAGAGCTGATATTTATATTGGTTGTGTTTATTATCAAAGATTAAGACATATGGTCAATGATAAGTTCCAAGTCAGATCAACTGGTCCAGTTAATTCATTAACTATGCAACCTGTTAAAGGTAGAAAGAGATCTGGTGGTATTCGTGTAGGTGAAATGGAAAGAGATGCATTAATTGGTCATGGTACTTCATTCTTATTACAAGATAGATTATTAAATTGCTCAGATTATACTCAAACATCGATTTGTCGTCAATGTGGTTCTATTTTAACTACTCAGACTACAGTTCCAAGAATCGGATCATTGGCAACTATAAGATGTCGTAGATGTGCTCAAAAGTTGGAGTCATATGTTCAAAAACATGGATATGCTGATGACTCTGATATTTGGGAAGATGGTCAAGGTAAGAAATTCGTTGGTGGTGATAATACATCAACTGTTGCCATTCCATTCGTATTGAAATACTTAGATTCTGAATTATCAGCCATGGGTATTAAAATGAAATATAATGTGGCTCCATGTTAAAAGAGAATCTTGTATCAATAAAAAAACAACACTTTAATATAAACTTTGTACATTAGCTATTTGCATCCATTTCTTCTATTACCCAAAAAATTGCATGGTCAATTTCTTTAAAAATAAGAATTGACTTTATTTTAATTATACATTATATAAACTTATATATACATACATACAATTTAAATAAAAATAAAATTTAAAAATACTTTTATTATTTACTTGGAGTTAATTAAGACGTTCCCGTTCTTAGAATTGGCTAAAATATATTGAGCATTTAAATAATCACTTCCTTTAGCTCTTTCAAGGGCTTCATCTAAAGTTTGAGCAATTCCAGATTCTAAATGTCTGTTGGCTAAACGTAATGCTGCTTCTTCTAGGTCTACTTTAATGAACCATGACTCATTGCAATATTTCTCAATATCATTCCAAACGGGGTCCTTTAATGATACATAATTCCCTTCTATGATGACTATTTTAGTTTCGGGATCAATTTCAATATCATCTTCAACTGGATCTTTAACACTATGATCAAATGAAGGAACTTTGATAGTAGTTTGAACGTATTGAGGATCATTCAACTTACTAATCAATTCCACGAATGCATTGGCATTGAATGTAAATGGAGCTCCTCTTCTAGCAACAGCTTCTTCAGGATTTGGTAATTGTAATAATTCCTTTCTATATAAATGAAATCCATCTTGAGGTAAAACCATCGTCTTAACAGATTTATTCAATTCTTCAGCCACTCGAGAAGCAAATGTTGTCTTCCCAGCTCCTGGTATACCTGCTATTGAAATTATATAACGTTCCCCAGGATTTGATTGTTGATAATTCCTAAGGGTAGACTTGGATAACAATGATACCTGTGAACTATCAACAGTCAACATGATCGTTATGTGATCCTATATGATATGTGTCCCAGAGTGATGTCTAAAAGAGTGGCAATTGCTGTAAATGTTTAGTGAAATATTGCACCCTTTATATAGTCTTTTGAAAGTAGACAAATCAAAAATAGATTTGAGTTCGAAAATATCGCGTCTGCAAAATTATGCCTTTAAAAGATACCACTGACAGTCAATATGATATTACCAACAAAGTGGATATCGAGATCAATTCCTGGTCTAGACTCAAGTGACGTGTTGATGGGATTCACTTACGAGATTGATTCATATAGTTTATATGTGACCAATTTCAAACAAGTATGGTTAGAGACTGTGGATAAAGCAAAGTTCCTTGATATAGCTTCAAAGTTTGGTTATGAAGTAGGTCTTGAACCTGAAAGAACCGATATACTACGATTGTTAGAAGGAGGTATATACAAGAAAGCGGATATACAATTCACTATTAAGGATGATTCATTGATTATAAATTTCAAAGATGGAGATTTCAATTGGATATTTTCACCCATAATTCAAGATCAAACCATTACCATAGAAGTACTTGCCAATTTAAATTTCCAACAATTTTCAAATCATAAATACTTACTATATCAATTGAATGATCTTCAACATAGTATTGAAGTTAAAGACTTATTCATCAAGTTTTTATCTGCCAATTTCAAACTTAGTCATGGGAATCAATTAATTACCAAATTTAAAAAGAATAATAAATACGAATCATCACATATGTTAGAGTTTGATCAACAAACATGGCAACAAACAGTGGCAAAGAAATATTCTACAACTTATACTAAAAGGCAAAAATCCAGCAGGGATAAGCTTCAAGAAGCTATTCGTAATTCTATTAATGATGTTGAATCATGGAATTATTCAAATATATGGCATATAGACAACGTTCAACCAGTAAGTCCAGAATCATCTCCTATTAGACCAAAACGGGAACTGGAGCCAGATGATGATGATAAACCAGTAAAGGTAGAACCAGTAGTAACCACCCCAGAACGTAAGAAACAAAAATTCGGTTCCTTAAAGAGTTTGAATAAACGAACGTCTTTAGAAAATAGCATAGAACCTCAAGATAAGCTGGATGGTATTGATTCACAGGTGAACAAATCTCCCACCAAGCCTAAACGATTTGGAGCTTTATCACTGAAGAAGAGGAAACTCTAGAATAAAGTTGACATATTTTCCCATCGTTTTATTAAATGATCTAATGCTTTGATTTCAACTTCACTCATTTGTGATTGATATATAGTAGTTAAAATGGCAGACCAAAATTTAATAAATGCATTCAACTCCACTGGAGTTCTAGGGATATCAACAAAAATAGGAGTTTTGACTGATTTCTTTCCTCTACCTGTTTCTTCAAAGGGAGTGAAATTATCTATTGATGCTTTGAAATAAGTTTGAAACACAGTAAACCAAAATCTTATAAATACTTGAGCACAATCATAAAGCGTGATAACACTATCTCTATCATACTCTCTTAATAGTTCTAAATCTTCACCATATTCATTTTCCATACAATGATGTATAGCTGAAAGAGTAATTGTTTGTATCTCAGTATGGACACGATCAGCAACTTCGTCGAAGGAAGAGAAATTTTGAACTTGTTTGGTGGCATCCTTCCATTCATCAGAAGGTTCTTGAGGAACAACCACTTCTGGTTGATGAACTTTAATCTTAGTTCTATGTACAGTTTCCTCTTTTATCTTACCAAATCTATTTACATTCTCATTGTAAATCACTTTTGCAACTAATTCTGCTGTCATTTGTTTTCTATAACTAACCGTCAATACATCATTAGCAAGAGCTTTCATACAGAAGTTCTTATCATTTGAAAATAATACAATCAATGATTTTGGATGTTCTTGTTTCCAATATAAACAACAATCAAGAATAGCATCATCTTGTAATGCAGTTTTATCAAGTCTTTCACGTAATTTTTGACCCCTTATAATGGCGCTATTCTTAGAAAACATTGAAAATATCCAATCATTAGCCCATCTTGCTAAATGTCCAACTGACTTACTAGATATTCGATCTTCTGAATCACTAACGTATCTGTTTGATTTTTTAAGACCATCAAGTTCTTGAATTACAGTTATTGGTACGATGATCCTTAAACCATATTCATCGGATAGTTTTGTCAAATCATTAATTATATCTAAATGAGATAAAATGAAATTTGTATCTAGTATTAAATAGGATATATTCCCCTTTATAACTTCTACGTCAGTGACCTGTTGTTCTATTCCTTCCATTACATCACTGTATATGAGGTCTCCTGAATTTCTGGTAAAACTTACAAATTCAGATATCACATCTACTTCTTTATAATCATCCATGCCAACCATTTCTATATCTTCGTCTACACCGTTCCTAAAATTATCATACTGATTATTGTGATGATGATGTTGATAATCATAATGATTTTGATGATGTTGATTATGTTGGTGATTTACTGCATTGTTGATTCTAGTTTCAATAGTTCTTATGGTAAAATTTATCGGTTTTTTTGGTCTTGGTTTACCACTTGTGATAGTTCTATGTGCATCCCTATCACTTATACCCTCTGGGGCATATCTGGATGGTAATGACATGTAAATCATCAAGCTAAAGCGAATAAATTATTCCTGCTCCACATAAAACAATTATTTTAAATTTTTACAGCTAAATTAATTCTGAACAGAAAAAAAAATTGTATGCAGTAAAGTTGTTTCAGATTATATATAGCTAAACTAAATTATTTCTAATAAGAATTCAAATAAACTAACGAATAAACTTAAGAAGATGATAACGATAATCATCCAGGTTATCCTGTTGGTATTCTTCTCATTCATACTATCGCTGACGATATCCAGGAATTCTAAGAAGACTTTACATCTATCATTTAAAACTTGAACTCTTTGATCGATTTCAAGATATTCTCTAATAGCATTATAGAGAGGATGTAAAGCTGGTTCAAAAGACCAGAAGAAATCAGGAGTATCTAAGATTGAACTAGAAAGGTTAACATCTACTCTTAGTTTGAAAAGTTTTCCTGATTTCTTTAACAATTGAGTTCTCTTTAAACCTAATCGACCGGTTAATGCTAATTTTTTTGGTAATTTTGAAATCAGCAGTAATACATTAACCATTCTACTCTCAAATAAACAAAGCTTGGTCAGTTGGGCTATAGCATGCGACATAGTTAGTTTGATCAAATGATCACCCGATCTTAATGTGATCATATCATTATATATTCTAGGACGTTGTAATTGACCATCATATTCGAAATGGAATTCTTCAGTTTCAATATCTTGTTCATCAATTGGATTGATTAATAATGGTTCAGGTTCATCTGATGCAAATGCCAAATCAGCCAAGATATTCTTCTCATGAATTTCGGAAAAGTTCCAAAATACAACAATCCCATATGCAAAGATAAACATTTCAGCATGATGTTTAGAGATTTCTGATTGATTATGAACTGAATGAGATCCTCTTTCTTCAGTTCTTTCACTGGTTTCAGGTTCTTTTGATTTCTTATCAGATGCAGGTTCATTATTTGGTGAATGAACGGAATTAGGGGATTCAGTGCTATTAACACTGATTATGCTATTTACACCATCTTCACTAATCCTGCTAGTTTCCAATGGTGGAGCAAAAAATTGAGGTTCAGATGGATCAAATGGAGAATTATCAAAATTTTCCAATTCAGGATCCATAGAATAATTATTGGCATCTTCAGGAGTTTCAACTCCAGAATAATATTCGTATAAATGATTTGCTTGTTCACTTCTATTAATTAATTTTTCCATAATTCTTTTATTAGCTTGAAGTTTAGTTGAATTATTTGATTTAACTCTAAATCCTTCTGAACCAGGTAATAATGGTAAAGCATATGGAACATATAATGCTTCATCATACATTCTAGGCTTCACTTCATGATTTTCTCTTAAGAATTTAGATACAGCCACTAAATTGAATTGTTCACAAATGAAATAAGCTGTCATTCTACTAAATTCTTGAGCTCTTACATCTTTAGGCATAAGTTCAGCTCTTGATCTCTGTATTTGACTTTGTAAATCCTGAGGAGTATTCAACAGAGATGGAACAGATTGGGGTGGGGGTGAATTATATCTTTGTTGTTCAGGAATCAACACCAATTTCTGTGATGTCTTCGATGTTCTTGATGGTAATGATTGGGATAATTTTGGTATGCTTCTAATATTTCTTCTTAATGAAGCATCTGATGGTTGAGGTTGTAATTGTGGAGATAAATTCCTACCGTAAGGTGATGAACTTCTGATGGTACTTGATATTAATGATGGTAATCTACTCTGACCTGATGGAATATCACTTGAATTACTTAATAACTTATCAACTGATATATCAGTGTATTTACTTCTGAAGGTTAATCTCTTTTGTAATGCACTTTGATGTTGATCTTGTTGAAATCCACCATGTTGTATTTGATTCTGTTGTTGTTGCTGTTGCTGCTGTTGTCTTTGCTGCTGTTGTTGTTGTTGCTGTTGCTGTTGCTTCTTATAATTATGTCCTGCGAATGGAGCTCTAGCTCCTTTCACATAATGCGTTCTGGAATCAGTCACCAAAATAGACGGTGATCTCTTAGCCGTGGGTCTTTGAAGTACTTCAGGGTTGGGAGACCCTGATCTCCTAGACGAATTTGAACTCATTGTCTATTGTTATCTTTCTTGATGGGATAAATCGTACTATCTAGGTGATTAAAAGTCATAATTGGTCTATCTGTCTATGTGTGTGGTAATTTGAGATTTTCCGCTTAAAATTAAAAATCAGTGATGACACACGTGATTAACCGAACGTGACCATTTTTGGTGTTTTTTTGAGATCGAAAATTTTTTTGGAGGAGGATACAATTTTTATATATAGTTAAAGAGGAAGATTTATAACTAATTTTAGCAATAACAATAGATAGAGGTGAAATCATGTCATTCAGTTTATCTATTGCTGCAAAAGCTACATTTGTGGCATACCCAGTATTGATTGCTGTTAACGTGATCAATGATGTGGTTGATGAAGTTTCAATTCCTATTGAATTTGTGGATGAAAAATCAGTAGACTCATCTGATGCTGATAGTTCAGCTAAATTAGTTACTCCAGAAGGTAAAACTTATAGTAACCAATTAGATATTTTAAACTATTTAGCTGGAAAATTCCCAACTGTTTTAGCCAATGCTGAATCTTCTCAAGAATTAGCTAAATTTGCTTTAGAACACTTGTACATTAAAAATTTCAAAGTTTTAGCTGTTGATTTAGAAAAATTAGACAGTGTCTTAAACTATAGAACTTTCGTTAATGGTTACACTTATTCTTTAGCTGATTATGCTACTTGGGGTGCTTTAAGAGCCAATGCCTTAATGGGATCAATCATCAAAAATGAAGTTTATATCAACATTTCAAGATGGTATAATTTATTAGCTTCTGATAAAAGATTTGATTCAGCTGTGGATTTTATGATTAAATCAGTTAATGATTTAAGAAAATCAGCCAAGACTGCTAACAATGGTGGTAAGAAAGAAACTCATAAAGCTAATTTTGAAATTGATTTACCAGGGGCTGAAGTTGGTAAAGTTGTTACTCGTTTCCCACCTGAACCATCTGGTTATTTACATATTGGACATGCTAAAGCTGCTATTTTAAATGAATATTTCGCTCATAATTACAAAGGTAAATTAATCATTAGATTTGATGATACCAATCCAACCAAAGAAAAGGAAGAATTCCAAGATTCTATTATTGAAGATTTGGCCTTATTGGGTGTTAAAGGTGATATTGTTTCCTATTCATCTGATTATTTTGAAAAAATGTATGAATTAGCCATTCAAATGATTAAGGATGGTAACGCTTACTGTGATGATACTCCATTAGAAAAAATGAGAGAAGAAAGAATGGTTGGTGATGCATCAGAAAGAAGAGAAAGAACTGTCGAAGAAAACTTGAAAATCTTCACTGAAGATATGAAGAATGGTACTGAAGAAGGTTTAAAGAATTGTTTAAGAGCTAAAATGGATTATACTGCTCCAAACAAGGCTTTAAGAGATCCAGTTATTTACAGAGGTAACTTAACTCCTCATCATAGAACTGGTACTACATGGAAAATCTATCCAACTTATGATTTCTGTGCTCCAGTCGTTGATTCTATCGAAGGTGTAACTCATGCCTTAAGAACTAATGAATATAGAGATCGTAACCCACAATACGAATGGATTCTTAAAGCCTTAAACTTACGTCACGTTCATATTTGGGATTTTGCCAGAGTTAATTTCGTCAGAACTTTATTATCCAAGAGAAAATTACAATGGTTTGTTGATAAAAAATACGTTGGTAATTGGGACGATCCAAGATTCCCAACCGTTAGAGGGGTTAGAAGAAGAGGTATGACTGTTGAAGGTTTAAGAAACTTTATCATTGCTCAAGGCCCATCTAGAAACATTATCAATTTAGATTGGTCAGTTATTTGGGCTTTAAATAAAAAGGTCATTGATCCAATTGCTCCAAGATTTACTGCTGTTGATGCTGAAAATGCCGTTGTAGTTAACTTAGATGGTCCAGCTAAACCATATACTGAAGAAAAACCAAAACATAAAAAGAATCCAGATGTTGGTTTGAAACCAGTTGTCTATGCTAATCAAGTTTTAATTGATCAAGCCGATGCTATTGCCATTGAAGATAATGAAGAAATCACTTTTATGGATTGGGGTAATGTTATTGTTCAAAAGATTGTTAAAGAAGGTGACATAGTCAAATCTATTGATGCTAAATTACATTTAGATGGTGATTTCCGTAAAACTTCTAAGAAACTTACTTGGTTAGCTGATACTAAAGATAAAGTTGAAGTTGATTTAGTTGATTTTGATCATTTAATTACCAAGGATAAATTAGAAGAAGGTGATAACTTTGAAGATTTCCTTACTCCAGAAACTGAATTCCATTCTAAAGCCTTTGCTGATTTGAATATCCGTACCTTGAAACAAGGTGAAGTTATTCAATTTGAAAGAAAGGGTTATTATAGAGTTGATAAACCATATGAAGAAGGTCAAACTCCTGTATTATATACTATTCCAGATGGTAAAACTGTTTCAAAATACGGTGCTAAGAAATAGATACATTCTCATCCTTTATCGACTAACCTTGTATAAAATCAATTTTATAAATTTTTTAAACGTAAATATAAAATTTTAAACTACTTTACTTAAAAACTAAGAAACAAAAGTAGAAAAGAACAAAACGACGAAATTTGAATTAAAGACTTCTAAAAATTGGTAATCCAGATACCAATTCGCTACCACCAAAAAGGTTTTCCCAATTGGAAGTAGATAAACCTAAGCCCAAAGTAAAGTAACTAATTGCCATCCCTTTAATTTTGGATACTCTGGTTCTGGTTTATTTTGAATATCAGCAAAAAGACTCTTTAAATCAACATCTTCAGGTTTAATATATTTACTCTTCATGACAAGTTTCCAGAAAGCATATAAGATAATACTTAATGGAATAATAAAGTATGAAGTGAAAAAACTTGAGAATTCAAAGTTTCCATGAATAAAGTTAGGGAAACCACCAGTCAATAAGAATAAAACAGCAAAGAACAATGAAAACCAAGCAGCGTACTCAGTACCGTAAAATTTATATGGTAAATCTTTCCTAGTATAACCTTGAGCTTTCAAAGCTTTAGTCATATAAATGTGATTAATAGAGATAATAATCCAGTTAAATAAGATATTTGAACTGGTAACATTTTGTAACCAAGAGAACACAGTAGAAGCTGAAGAACTGACTGACATATAACATAACGGAACGAATAAACAAGCAAAACCAACTGCAATCCAAGGTAACCCATTTCTGTTAACTCTTAAGAAAAATGCTGGAGCTTGCTTTTTAGTTGCAAGTGCGAATAAAGTTCTCGAAGCTTTAACAATTTGTAAATTGGCAGCAGATAAAGCTGAGGTTAAGACAACAGCGTTAATGATATGTGGCAAAACCTTAATACCAGCTCTTTCCATAGCAATAACGAATGGAGAACCGGAAGCAGTACCGTTTGGAGTAGCAATAGCTGGATCATTGTGAGCAACTATCAAAGTTAAGATGAAGACAGTAGCGAGGTACATAGTGAAGACTCTGTAGAAGACTCTTTTAGCGGCTCTGAAAATAGCTCTTCTTGGGTACTCAGTTTCACCTGCTAACATGGAGATGGCTTGTGTACCACCATAAGCATAAACAACAGATGAGACACATTTCCAGAAACCAGCAAATTTACCTAAGGAACCAGTGGTATATTTTTCAGCAAATGGACCTGGATCTCTCCAGTAATGGAAACCTAATCTTTTTTGACCTGGAACACCACCTAAATCAATGATTAAACCAGTTAAGATCAAACCAACTACTAACAAGATCTTTAAACAACCAAAGAAAAATTCAATTTCACCATACCATTTAATGTTATAAATGTTAACTAAAACAACAACTAAACCAAAAACAGTAATCCAAATAGCAGGACTTAAATCGGACCAGAAAGACATAACGACAGCGACAGCAGAAAGTTCATTTGGAATAAGGGATGAATAGATATCACACCAACCCATAGTGAAACCAACAGCTTCATCAATGAAATGTTCCGAATGTTTAACATAACCAGAGGTAACTGGCATGAAACAAGCAACTTCAGTAATACACATTTGATTAGCACCAACAACTAAACCAACCATAATATAAGCTAATAACATTCCTACTGGACCAGCAGTGGAAAGAGAGACAGAAGAAGATAAGAACAAACCAGTACCAAAGACACCGACTAAGGTGATCATAGCAATATGTCTTGACTTCAAAGCGGACGAAAGTCTATTTTCGTGAAAGAAGTAATCCTTTTCTTCTTCATTATTAGAACTATAGTTTAATGATTCGATATCGGATTCAACGACGACCTCCGTTAATGGGGCCTTCTTTTGGGCACTATCAACTACTTCTGGAGTTGACATGATTAAAATAAAAGCTTTTAATTATATAAACCTTTATAGTATAAATCACATAAGTTGAATATTCTAAAATATTCGTATTTAATTGAGTTTATATAGTTTGAAAACTTGGATAAACAAGGGTTAATTAATTTAAATTAACAATAGATAGCGGAAAAAGTATATCACACTCTATCTCCAAGTTTTAATTAAGTAGTATATTAAGATTTAGTATTTTACTGCAAGATAAAAGAAAGGCTTTCCAGGCATTTTAAGCGGCGTCGGAAACCAAAGCCCAATCTCTATTTAAGAGGAGATAATAAGCCACCACAGAGTGGAAAAATGAACCAAAATAGTAAGTTAATGAGTTGATTCTCATGCAAAGTGCTACCCAATAAACTAGTGCTAATTACATTACATTTAATGGTTGGTAATCTCTTTATTGTATTTTAAAATTTAAAGTTTCTTAATTGGGATATTTTTGCGTCTGCGGTTTTGATTTTTTGTCTTATTTTTATTTTGTGTTTCTGTTCCTTGATTTTTTGACTGATAAGAAAAAATGTCTTGGTTTTAATCCCCACCCCTTCCGTACATTTAATGTCTGTTTATAGGCGCAATTTTACATTCAATTATTTGTTTGTGCTTACTATAGAGAAGTAATTAAGGCATTCACAGTAAACTTTATAACTGTACAACACACTAGGAATATCCAAAGGCGTTCGAGATTTAAGTTTAAAGATATGAGCAAATATTTAGTGAGATACAATTATAGGTGGTAATGAATGAAGTTTTATCAAAACAATTTGGAGCCGTACATGATTGTTATATTTCGGAAAATATTATCTATTTGCTAAGTTAGAAAGCACTCTAGTAATGCGTCTACGTGTAGGGTTTTAATATAAGAACTATAGAGATTTTAGTAAAGACACAGAGATAAGAAAGAAGGATATTTTGTTTAACCTATTCCTGATTTGGTTTGTATGCGAATTGTTGTTATCTTTTTTTTGACAACTTCTTATCAGCATCAGACAAAAAAAAACGACAAGAAAAAAACGACAAAAAAATAAATAAAAATATGCAAGACGATTTATGTCTGAATGGAATCAAACATCTGTTTTTTTTCTTGGAACGGCGAATTGACATTGGGAAAGAGGAAGGAAGTTTCAGATACAATATCAACTGATACGAATAAATCTGTCTATCAAAGGTGATGGGGAGAAATTAAATGAAATACAAAAACCATATCTCGTTGTCTTTGTTAGGATTTACGAGTTGTTGCCTCAAAAAGATCACTTTTACGTACTATACTTCTACCGTCGGTATGATTAACGAAATTTTATCTGCAATAGACGCTAACTGGGACAGATATGAACTAGAGAAAGTTGCATTTCAGGATTAACATAAATCCCACTATTCAATTACTGAACGTCGAAGTTCGTTATTTATAGGTCTACGCACTTCAATTCAGCACTATGAAAAGCAAATAAACTAAATACTTAAAAAAGATTTTATTTCATATATGTACGATATACATTTAAATAGATTAAATACTTAACTGACCACAATGTTAGAAGTCTTATTCACCAACTGCAAGATTAAAAAAAATTAAAAGCTCAAACACCAAAAACTTCAAACTGGAAAATAGAACCTAATTAAAATGTCTGACTTTTATAATTGGTGTGATAGAAAACGACATTTTTGCAGTTCCAAAAGATTTTTTTTTTTTTAAGCGAACCATTCTTTTTTTAATTTTTGCATTGAAGGACATTCCTGCATATACAAAAATATCATAGAAACAAAAATTTTCTAACCCCAAAGTAAAGTAATATATTCCCATCCTTTTAATTTTGGATATGCTGGTTCAGGAGTATTTTGAATATCAGCGAAAAGACCCTTTAAATCAACTTCTTCAGGTTTAAGATACTTAGTCTTTCTGAAAAATTTCCATCCAATAAATAATATAATTCCAAGAGGAATAACAAAATAAGCTGCGAAAAAACTTGAAAATTCAAAGTTACCTTTAATGAAATTGGCAAATCCACCAGTTAATAAGAATAACACGGAAAAGAATAATGAAAACCATGAAGCATATTGAGTTCCATAAAATGTATATGGTAAATCCTTTCTGGTATAACCTTGAGCAGTTAAGGCTCTTGACATATGAATATGATTCAATGCGATAACAATCCAATTAAATAATAATGCTGAACTAGAAACATTTTGGAAATAATTAAAAACATTGGAAGCACTATTAGTAACTGACATATAACATAATGAAAGGAAAAGACATGCTAATGTAACTCCAACCCATGGTAAACCATGTCTATTAACCCATAAGAAAACAGATGGAGCCTGCTTTTTAGTTGCAAGGGCAAATAAAGTTCTAGAAGCTTTTATAACACCCAAATTGGCAGCTGATAAAGCTGAAGTCAAAACAACCCCGTTAATAATATGAGGAACAACTCTCACGCCAGCTCTTTTCATAGCAATAACAAATGGTGATCCAGCAGCAGTACCATTTGGATTGGCGATTTCTGGATCATTATAAGCCACAAGTAAAGTTAAAATGAAAACAGTAGTAAGGTACATAGTGAAGACTCTGTAGAAGACTCTCTTGGCGGCTCTGAAGATAGCTCTTCTTGGGTATTCAGTTTCACCTGCTAACATGGAGATGGCTTGTGTACCACCATAAGCATAAACAACAGATGAGACACATTTCCAGAAACCAGCAAATTTACCTAATGAACCAGTGGTAAATTTTTCAGCAAATGGACCTGGGTCTCTCCAGTAGTGGAAACCTAATCTTTGTTGACCTTTGACACCACCTAAGTCAATAACTAAACCAAGGATAACAATACCAACCACTAACAAGATTTTTAAAATTCCAAAAAAGAATTCAATTTCACCGTACCATTTAACATTATAAACATTAGTTAATACAACGACAAGACCATATACTGTAATCCATATAGCTGGATTTAAATCAGACCAAAAAGTCATGACCACGGCAACAGCTGATAATTCACCTGGTAAAATAGATGAATAAATATCAATCCAACCCATAGCAAAACCTAAAGATTCATCAACGAAATGTTCAGCATGTTTAACATAAGCTGATGTAACTGGTAAAAGACATGAAACTTCAGCAATACACATTTGATTAGCACCTATAACCAAACCAACCATAATATAAGCTAATAACATTCCTACTGGACCAGCAGTGGAAAGAGAGACAGAAGAAGATAAGAACAAACCAGTACCAAAGACACCGACCAAGGTGATCATACCGATATGTCTAGCCTTTAAGGCAGATGAAAGTCTTTTTTCATGATAAAAGTAATCAACCTTTTCATTTTCAGTACTATAATTTAAGGATTCGACATCTGATTCAACAGCAACTTCAGTAATTTGAGTCTTTTTAGGAGATGAACTCTCTTCAATACTAATAGTTGACATTTATAGTAGTTGTTTTATATTAGTTGCTTAGTATTCTACCAAGAAATCTAAAACTGGACTAAAAAAGACATTTATAGACTTTAAAATTAAAGAGAATATAGTAGGGTTATATAGTCTTATCTAGAATTGAGGAGTTACATTGTTTCACCATCCGATCCTTAATTACAAGTTCATTTACGAGTTTTTTGGTATTCATTCCGCTGTGTTTACTTATTTAGGATAATAATTACCGATGAATTTAGTGTAAGGTTAAATTAATGCATTATTGAATCATCTAACTGTGTGAAATTAAAAATAGGTGTGTAAATAATATAGCGGCGGCTACACTATTTGAAATTGATAGTGGCTACAAATAATTGTGGATTTGGTAGTATTTATTATTAGGGCCCGCTAAAACTTTTTCGCAATTTACTCAGTTAATTTTAATGTGGATTTTTTTTCTGTTACAGATAAAGATAGAGGGGAGGCTTTTGTTGATTGTCCATTGATTGATTGGTACTCCACTGATAAGAAAAAATTTGCTTCGGTTATGTACGAAAGGGGATTACTACGATGTTAATGAATGATTTTATACTAGACCAATTAATTTTTAAATGGTTAAGAAAGAAAGTAATAAAAGTATCAAGGTATGTTTCAAAATAGATTCTTGACACATTCAAAGTGTATGCACCACTAAAAATAAAAAAGAGAGACATTTTTCTTGTCCAGGGTAAAACCACTACAAATGATAATAATAATATTATAAATTGAATCTATTTGATTTGTTGAAATTAAGCTTTTAAAATATTGCACGTCTCGTAAGTGGTAAATCATTGATTAAAAACAACCATTTTCGTTATCATTTTCAGACACAGCGGTGAACAACGGAGATGAATAATTTCAGACAAAAATTGAAAAAATAGACAAAAAAAGACAAAGCAAACTGTTATCATTATGCATATTTTAAAAAAAAAGTTTCCGCGAGAGCGAGACAGGGAGAAAAGGGGTGCAACCACAATTTTGTTCACTATGGATTAAACCACTAATTTAAACCGCTATTTAATTGCAAATCTGTAAAACCACATCTCTACTGATAAAGTTTTAGATAAAAGCTCCAAACGGCGTTTTACTTTATTATTTTATTTTTTGCGACTGGTCTGAATTTGTTCTATTAGCAGTTTAATATATAGTTTGACCATAGGTCATAACCAAACTAAGTGAATCAAATTCCAATTTAAAGACGTTTAAATTAGAGTTGTATTATTGTAATTGAGACACATCGATGATGAGTAAAACTGTGGTTTAAGCAGAACATTTCAGTACTGCTTTCATTCATTCTTTCATTCATTCATTCACTGATTTATTTACGAAAATCGTATTTTACAATATATGGAGAAAAGTGGGTTCAACGTTCTCTGTTGTATTTAACGAGATTAACTAATTATCCATGTCTTTCACAGATCCTTGACTTTTTATTGTTAATTAGAGATTCTGTTCGACTTCAATTTTTGTACTATGATTTTATTTCTTGATATTTCTTAATTTGCTTATCTTCGCTATATAAATGTTTGCTCTTTAAACATTATTTATAGATATACATATTACTTTTTTGATAAACCATAAATTAGACTTTGTTATAAAAAGAGATTATACGTTATTAATAGAATTAGATTAATAAATAAATAAACTGACTAACTAACTAATTATCAAAAACAAATGGATGGATATAATAATATTACCAATATAGCCAAAACCAAGCCAAGTCAAACAAGCATAAAGTAATAAGGAACAACAAAAGAAAGAAACAACAAAAGTAACGGACATAGAATAGGCGGAAAATGATAAGGGTAGTGAGATATCAACTAAATACAGTTAAATATCATTGAGTAGTTGACTTACTTGATTTCAAAATCAACTCAAACTTCAACTTCAGGTTTTTTCCTATTAACTCTGAAGAATCTAAAATTACCGGCTGAAGTATCAGGTTGAGGTTCAGAATCTTCAGGTACAGTTGGATTTTCATCATTAACATAAGTATTTTCATCAACTCCAGCATGTTGATAAGATGAATCACTGAAATTTTCTTTATCATAAGTTGCAGGATCATAGGTGGTAGTAGTTGGATAACGACGATGCAGGACACAATAAAATATAGTACCTATAAATGATAATATCAAACATGCCACTGAAGCCCAAAGTAATCCAAATGATAAAGCATTGATTTTAGCTGTATGACCAGCGTCATTGAATTCACGTCTACCTTTAACATAAGCAGCAGTTAAACATGCCGCACCAGCAACATCGAATAAAAGGGCAATGAAATTGAAAAGTGGAGTAATGACATATACTTTAATAAATGGAGTAATGATAAAGATAATGATTGAAAAAATAGTGAATGCTAAAGCAACTAAAAGGAAAGCATAAGCACATCTTGATAAATAAAAGTAAGTATCACGATTATTAACAAAATCTTGAGGTAATTGACTTGATGCATCTTTAAAATTATCAGCAGGTGAGAAAGGGAATGCTGCTTTTGTTTTACCACAATTGGTATTTTTATTACCATCAACTTGACAAATATTATAAAGAGTCCAACGAATTGGGGATTCTGAAATTCCTGATATTCCACTTGTATCAACTTGAAGCCAATAGAATCTTCTTAAAACGGATGAATTTGCTCCACCATTTAAATTGGTTAAGAATAAAAGAAGTCCTGCTCCTAATAAGAAAAGGAATGAGAATGAGGTAAATAGTCCTTTAAGCATGGTTTTAATTGATTGATTGTGTTGAGGAGTTCAATTGATAGGGATTGAAATTGAATTGATAGAGGTTTATATAATTGGAAGTTTTTATAATTTAGAATATTGAAATCGATGACTTACTGACGTTATGACAAGAAAACTGACACACACTATAACAAAAGAGATGAACAGCCTACTTAAGAGAAATAAGTAAAATTCCAGAACAAAAATTAATGCAATTTTAATTAAATTTATTAATTAAATTGAATTTATTTGACAGGGCTGATGAAATGATCATTTAATGTATATTACTGTAATATAGAGATTGAAAATTTTAACAATCATTGCTGTTTTGTTCATTCATTAAAAAATAAACTTCATTCATTCCAATTACTAAATTTAGCAAAGTTGAATATAAAAGCAAACAAAACAAAGCAAGCCCTCTTTTTAATTTTACTATATACTATCATAAATGTGTGTTACATTGTTTAAAAGTTTGATAGTAATAGGAGTTTTATTTTGTTTATGTAAAGGGTTGTTTGGGTTATAGCCTGACTTATTTTTGTGCTATATTAATTTTTTTTTCTCCTTGTCTGAGTCTCTCCCCATAATGTTCCCAATTAGGAAAGAGTAAATGACCAAAAAAGAATTTATCCTTTATATCACTCAAAAATTGATAGAGTAGGACTAATATCTGCTGTTTTGAATTTGGTGACTGAGATTTCATAATATAGAATAAGGGGTTTCCTTATTTAGTGAACAGCCGCTGTAATATCCATCGCAAAGTTAACTTTAAATTTACTAGTGTAATTCGGAAAGTATGGATGGAAAAACTAATTATGTGAGATCTTCGGAGTATTGTTTAGTATTAACCGATCCTCTAAAATTTGTATGATGTAAGTAGTAGTTAGGTTCTCAGGTACAATTGAACGGAGTTTTAATATCGGTTATATCATAATATTAATTCATACTACAAATTACAAGATGAACGTGATAACAAACTGTAATGGTTAGTTAGTTGGTCATTTACATAGGTTTATTAGAGGGATTAAAGTTGATTAATTTTAGTAGTGGTGTGCTCCGTTAAAACATTGCACCACCAATGAAAAACTTTAAACGCTAAAATTAAATTATAATTACCGGTTGTAATTATGATATTATTTTCTTGTCTTGACTGGTTTTGAATTGATATTGATCAAATATTGTGTTTACCTTCATTGATATACTTTGTATCCCCACCATTTGAAAAAGTTTGAATAAAAGTGGGTAGAGCTACACTGATGTATACTCCACTTAATTTGATGGGTGGGTGGGTATAACAGAATATGACTAAACCCCATAATATGTAAACTGTACACTATGTGTGTACCTGCATAGAGACACCACAGCTAACTAGTAAAACAAAACAAAAAAAAATAGGAGAGGTTTGAGGTGAGTAACCCTCTATTAAATGGACTAACTAATTGGTTATGGTTAGGAGGGGTGTCTATAATAGTAGTTAGCAGGTTAATACGTGATGAGGGGTTGGGGTTAGTATTGCGGCGTAGATGTTTTACCCCATTCGGCAAAAAGTTGCGGAATATAACCGATTTTTAAATAAAATTTAAAATTTTTATTTCTTTTTTCTGTTTGATTGATTGAAATAAAATTATATTTAAAATAATCAGAAGGTGGTAGTTCTGATTTGAAAAGAGAACGATAATCATTATATCATTATTGATCTATTTTACTATATATATTTCTTCATTTCTGATAATCGGAAACGAATCAACTCATTCAGTTATATATATGACAACAGTATCACTTGACCAGAAAGTCTAGTGAACTATGAATTACAACAACACTTTTTAACTCTGTTGTATCCTCACCATAAAAAAATATTATTATACCAATCAATCAATCAATCAATTCAAATTTGCAATTTACCTTTACAACCGTTTACCCTTATCAACTTATCAACTACCAACATCACGTTAATATGATCAAATCATCATTATTCACAACAACTCATTCACCTCCAAGGACGTTAAGAGATGGAGGTGAATTATTCGATCTTCAACTTAAATCTTCACCCCCCTCATCACCTAAATCAGGTGTAATCACATCTACTACTTCAAGTATGATGTCTCCATCATCTTCAAACAATAGTACTCATCATATATCATCTTATACCACTACTGCTATTCATAAAGTTATCACCAACTCATCTACAAAATCTACTGGTGACCATCTTGACGCTACCTTTGATTCTATTTCTAAATCTTTTGATCAAGATTATTTTAAAAGTGCAAAAGATCCCATATATGAAGGAGCTAATGGAATAGTTATTAAATGTACTGATAAAGATCGTAGATCTAAATTGATTGTTAAATTCATTAAATGTAATGAAAAATATCCTATAGATCATTATCATAAATTAGTCCTTAATGAATATAATAATATGAAACGTTCAAGTAATAATAAAAATATCGCAACTATCCTTGATATTGCTACAACACCTGAATCAACTGAGTTAGCATTAATCTTTCAATATTATCAAATGGGTGATTTATTGGATTATTTAAGTATCTTAAGAAGAGGGAAATATGATATAACTACCAGTATGAAAGATTCCATATTTAAACAAATTTTAAAAGGAGTCAATTATATACATTCAAAAGGAATAATTCATCGTGATTTAAAACCAGAAAATTGTTTAATTGATGATAATGGAATTATAAAAATAAGTGATTTTGGGTATAGTTTAAATATTAATAATCCAATTGATTATCAAACATATCTTATTGAAAATGTGGATGAAATTTATTGTGGTACCAATAGTTTTAAAGCTCCTGAATTATATACTATTGAACAAAAAATCAAAGATTCACAATCTGATTTCAATATCGATGAATTCTTTACATCCATTATTAAAAATGATCATCAATTATTAAAAGCATTAGATTATTGGTCATTAGGAATAATCTATTTCCAAATTTATCTTATGAAATCTCCTTGGAATAATTCAAACATCAATGATATTAAAAACATCTCATATATCAAATTCCAAAAGAATTATCCTCAATCATCATCTCAATTATCAAAATTATTAGTGGATTTAAATACTAATGGTAATGATAATAGTTCTAGTAATAATCCTGTAATGAGTCTTTTTAAATCGATTCATTATGATTCGAGAGAACATATTCTTGGATTATTGAATCCAAATCCATTATTAAGATCTTCATGTCAATCATTATTAGATTCAACTTGGTTAAGTCAAGTCTACGCTAATCCTAAAGATTTAGTTGATTTAACTAAAAAGAAGAGTTATTAGACTCACATTAGGCTATAGGTTTTTATTTTCAGTTCCGGGAGGTGGGTGGTGTTTTCCTTTTACAATTTACAGTCATTCCTTCAGCTATTACATTTACATTTTACATTTTACATTTTACACTTACATTTGCAATCATTTATTTCTTAACCTCGTAACCTTTACATACAATTATTTATTATTTAAAATGGGTATATATTCTCTCTTTTAGACATGTCAGAATATAATAAAAAAATATTTATCATCATCAGACTCCCTACTCTAAGTCAAACTTAAATGTAGATAAGTATTGTAAATCTTGATTAATACTCAGTTGTAAATTAGTATATTTAATATGATCATTATTAATCACTTGATTAATGAATTCATCTAAATCAGGTAAATTCGAATAAGTAGTGATTGAAGTATCTAAACTATCATCATTATCATCACTAACACTTTCTTCAATGCTAATATCTTCAACTTTTTCATCTTCAGTTTGAATGGCAATTGATTTAGTAATCACTTTTTTAACCATTGGAGAAACATTATTATTGTTATTGTTGTTGTTATTCTTCTTGTTAGTGTTGAATGAGACTGAATTATTATTCTTATTGTAGTATCCTCCACCATTATTATTCCCTCCACTTGATGAATTACCACTATTCGATCCACTTGATGAAGTTCGAACATTGCCATAATTAGAATTATTCCTCCCTAATCCACCACTAGATCCAACTCCTCCACCACCACCATTATTCGAGTTATTACTTCTCTTGAAACTTGAATTGGTATTGATCCCTGATGATAAATTTGGATTTGATTTAGATCGAGAATTAACCACACTGGTACCACTATAATGAGATGAAGAAGATGAAGAATCAAAATGAATGGTATTATCTTTCTTATATTGATTACCTCCTGAATTCTTATTCCCACTCATGATGTCTAAAATTCAATATTGTGAATATGCTAGCATATGATGTTAAAGAAGTGAAATGGTGTTATACATCATTTTTCAAATTGTCCACATTCTCCTCCTCCTCCTCCTTAAACTTTCTCTCCATACATTTCCAAATTGGGCTTGACCGCAAAAAAAAAAATCACCACACTACAATGGATTAATTGATTATATTATAAAACGACTAATATATGAGGTATATATTTTTTTAATATATATGAGATAATAACAAAAAGAAAATAATACAGTATCAAGCTAACTAAAAAACGTATGAGAGATAACAATAGTAATAATAATAATAATAAAATATGAGTGTGTAAGGGGAATTAGATTAAAATGTTTAATAATAATAATGACTCAACAAAGTATAAAAAAATAGATAAAAAACATCATAAACGAAGAATGGAATAAACAAATATTAATAATAATAATAAACAAACAGAATCGAAAACTGAAATGATAAAACAATGATTTGATAAAATAATAATAATAATAAAAATAAACATATTAACAGAATTGATCACAGCTGATAAAAGAACCATCAGGTAAATTAAGTTAGATTATTATGAACATGATTGATGATGATGAAGATGATGATGAGATTTGATAAAAATATAAAGAATAAATGTAAATGATAATAATAAAAATAATTACAATGATTAAACGATGATAATGACAAATTTTGTTTCTTTTTAATACAAAAACCTACTTTTGATTGTAAGTCAGGTATCCATAATTACCTACTGTACCAGGACCTTGTTGTTGAGGTGGTTGCTGTGATGGTGGTTGAGGTTGACCAGTTGAAACTCCACTACCTCCAATAATACCACCAGTTGTACCTGGAATTTGATTAGTTGAAGTTCTTCTTGGATTTCCTGGTCCTCTAACACCTAATGGATTTTTAGAAAATGATAATCTAATACCTCCTTTACCATTACCTCCATTTGGTCTTGGTAATGCTCTACCATATAATTCAGCTAATGCTCTTGTAGCATGTGCTACATCTTCAAATTCAACAAAACACATTGGACCATGATTATGACCTCCAGCAGTAGTATTTGGACCGGTAGTTGATTGTTTAGTACGGAAAGAAAGACGACGGAATCCCTTTTGAGGGGCAAACAATGAACGTAATTCAGCTTCAGTGGCATCAGGAGGTAAATTACCCACATATAAGGTATTACATGGAGGATTTTGATCAGCAGGATTTGCAGGAGGTGGAACTCTAGCTAATAATGATAAATCAGGAATATCCTTATCTGGTGCAGCTGTTTGATGAGGAGTAGTAGGTTGTTGTTGCTGTTGTGGTGGTAATTGTTGTGGAGCAGACGATTTCACAGCAGCAGACAAAGCAGATGCCATAGTTAATGGAACATTAGCATTTGGAGGAGATGATTGTTGTGGTTGCTGTTGAGATTGTTGTTGTTGAGCTTGTTGAGCAGCAGCCAATAAACCAGCAGCAGTAGGACCTTGAGGAACAACAGTGGAAGAACTAACGATCGATTGATTAGAAGTAGAAGTAGTAGTAGGTGCTGATGTTGGTGGAGTTGGTTGTACTTGAACAGATTGTGAACTTGATGAAGGAGCAGAAGGATGAGTACTAGTTAATGGTAATAAAGGTGGTTGATTAGTATTAAAGAATGCTGAAGAAGTTCTTCTACGATCAGGTTGACCAGAAGCCGGATTAGCAGTACCATTAATAGATGAGCCATTATTATTTGGACCCACAGCTCCATTATTATCATAAGCATTTCCACTACCAGTATTTGAACTATTATTCCAATCAAAAGTATTATGCGATGAAATTCCAGGAGTTTGAGGATTAGACCCAATCGATTGAGATGATGGTTGTGGTTGTTGTTGAGAGGTACTTCCAGGATTACCAGATGCTGAAGAACCTGAACCCCATGGATCTCTAACCAAATTTTCATATTCTCTAGCATCATTTTGAGATTCCATTAATAAAATTGATTTACCACTTAAATCAGATAAATCAATTGTATTTACCGGACCAGGTTGATTTTGAGATGGACCTTCTTGAGAATTTGATTGTTGAGGAGGTTGTGCTTGTTGTTGTTGAGGTTGTTGTTGCTGTTGTTGTTGTGGTGGTTGAGGTTGTGACGATTGAGAGGTTGGAATTTGAGATTGAGAATGCTGTTGAGTAAGTTGAGGAGGTGGAGGTACTTGGTTTGAACCTGGATTGGCAGCAAATGGATCACTAAATACAAATCTTGATCTTTGATTTCCAATTGATTGTCTCTTTTGGAAATTATCAAATGGAGGTTGGCCTTGCTGTTGCTGCTGTTGAGGCTGTTGTTGTTGTTGTTGTTGTTGTTGTTGTTGTTGTTGTTGTTGAGGCTGTTGCTGTTGCTGTTGAGGAGGTTGCTGTTGCTGCTGTTGTTGTTGAGGTTGCTGTTGCTGTTGTTGAGATCCATTTAATAACGATATATTTGGATTTGAAGGTTGATGATGAATTTGAGGATGATTTGATAAATTTGGAGGAGAAATATTTGAATTTGAAAGTCTTAAATTTCCAAATGCATTATTTGTATTATGTAAATTTTGAGGTGAATTATTATTTAACATTGGATTATTATCATAATCAACTTTAATTGGAGGATAATCATTTCCAAATATAAATTTCCCATCAATTAATTTTCCAGTTGTTAAACAAGTATTTATATTTTTAAAATATGCAAATATTCTATAATCTTTAACTTCAATATTTATAATTTCATCAATTACTAAGGAGAATATTATAGTTGCTTCTCTTTGAGTTAAATCAGGTGGAATATTACTAAGGACTAATAATGCAGAAGTTGGAGATGTAAGCGCTGGAGGTACAGATTGATAATTATTGGTTAACAAAGGAGGGGGTGGACCAATAGGATGGGATGATGATGAGTTAGGTAGTTGTAGTTGTTGTAGTTGTTGTTGCTGCTGTTGTTGGGGTATTTGATTGGATGATAATATAGAACCATTTGAGGATGGCAAATTATGATGGTATTGACCTAAATTAGATTCAGAAGACATGATTGATGTAAAAAGATATTAGATGCTGAAAAGAATGAAATTTGCCGTTTAAAAAATGAAAAGTACAAATGATTATGAAAAGATATAGTAATAATTCTTTCTTTATTTTTTAAAAAAAAGTATAATGATATGATAATGAATATGTTAAATGCCTTACCGCCGTTTAAAAATAATGAAGTAATGAAATGGAGAATAATGCAAGGAAAAAATGTTCGTTAATATGATATAATATTATATTATGCTTAGGGAATGAGATGGTATGATGAGATGATTATGATTTATTATGTTTAAAATATGACTAGTTGGAATGGTTGTGGGTAACGGTAAATGGGAAAGAAATGATAAAATATGGAAAATATTTGAACGCGTTATTGAATCCTTATTCTCTGTTTGGAATTGAATATGGAGTTAAACGATGTATTTCAGGCTTATATTGATTGATTGCCTTCAATTCTTCAAAAAACGATCTTGTTGATTATAATAATCTTAAAAGGAATGAAAACGGTTTAGATAATTCTGCTTCGTTCTCGTTTTGTTTTGTTTAGTTTAATGTTCCGCCACTAATACAAAGGGGATGGATGATGGAGGAGGGTTGAACAAGTAAAGAAAGATGTGATTGTGTAGGATGTATATGTCAATGAAGGATGTAAACAAGGTAATTAGCTTGATCAATACCTTGTAATACGATATGAATAATAAGTTATAATAAGAATATAAAAAAACACCAAAACACACAAAAGTTTATGTAACACAAACTATGGTGTGCAGGAATGAGATTAAAGTGAGGAGGTTTGAATGGAGGAGATAGTTAAGGATGAATCGGATGATTACCAAGATTGGTGATAGTTGATGGATTGATAAGTATCTAAGATGGATTGGATATGATATGATTGATAAGTTGTTGTAAATGAATAAGTTTAAATTTTGAAGTCGTTTTTTTAATAATCAGAATTTTTTTTATTTTTATTTTTAGTGACAAAAAAAAAAAATGAAGTGGGTTTTATATGCAGGAAAGTATACTCAATTAAATTTTTGACAACCAGTAAATTTTACCAAGTCAAACTTGAGGGAGACAAGTTTAGGGAGAGAGAGAGAGAGAGAGAGAATGGGAATGACCGCAATGATAAAAAGAATGGTACAAAGATAAATAGAGATATGCTATAGCACGAGGGCAGAGTGTATAACGTGTATAGATAACGATAAGTATAATAAATGATACAATGGTTTGTAATGAATTGATTGATTGTGGTTTATCATTATCGTAAACTAGATTTAAAGAGGGAGGAAGAAGACCACAAGTTTGTTTTTGGTGGTGACAATTTAAGGGAGAAATCAGTCTAGGGAGAAAGAGAGAGACTTAGAGAGATTTTTGAATCAGATTATTATTATAGTTAGTTAACCTCTGTTTATTACTCTCAAGATACTTCATGTATGGTCTATTACAATGGTGACGATGACGATGATGATGATCAATTCGACATATAACGTTTACGGTTTTTAATTAATATAATTAATTAATTAATTAGCTCGATAAACTTAAACCCAAAAATGGTTAAATTGAAGCTAGCTTAAACAGAAAAAATCTTTTTAAAAAAAAGGTGGGAATTGAGATTGACCCCCTAAAAAAATAAATGACCATGAAACTTAAGCTTGAATATAGTAGGGAGAGGGAAAGTGACAGGGAGGGAGGGAGAGGGGGTGAGGAAGGAGGGTAAGGAGTGAGAAAGTGAGAAATGGTAAGTAATAAATTTAGGGAGAATAGAAACTGACGAAAATGCTAAGCAAACTTAAGCATGAACTAATTGTAGTACCAGCAATAGCAGCAGTAAGACGTTAAAAATTTTTTCTCTTTTTCTTTTTTTTTTTTGCCCTATTGATTATATGCAGGAATCATTTATTTGCTGGTCAAACCTCATTTTTAAACCAATCAAATTCGAGTATTCGGTTACATAATCGAGTTTACCCATGTGTAATAGGGAAACTATAACAAAAATAAATAAAAAATTTAAAAAATATTTAAAAACTACGTGTGGTAACCATTATCAGTATGGGAAATACGGTTAGTTCTAAGTAAATTCCATCATTAACTAAGGCAACAAGAATTTTGCCACCGGCACATTTTGTAGTCACGCTATTTGGAACGTGATTGGGTTCCACGTGAGCCCTCTATATACAGGACATGTATTTTTGATGTATTTTGATCTCCCTCTAACTCTCTTTATTATCAGATTGTTATACTAATCTCTATAGTCAATTCATCTATATTAATTATTAATCATGACTCAAGATATATTAGATAGTCAGACATATGTTAGTAGTAGTAGTTTATACTATTTACTTCAAGAATTAGTACCGACTTCAATTCGGGTATCTCATAAATTACTTGATTCCTCACCTTCAACATCAACTTCAACTGCTGCATCTACCGCTTCTACAACAACAAAAATTACATCGACAAATACATCATCATTATTCACAGATAAAGACGAACCAACCACTCTAGATCATCAATTATCATCAATTCCAAAGGATCTTCCTGGTACAGTTCATGTCTTAGATTCATCTCTATTAAATAATGATGAAGTAACCTTAAGAATTGAAAGTTATGGATATAACTTAGGAATCAAATTAGCTGAAATTTTATTATATAAAAGTAATAATAATGGTACTAAAATAGTAGATATCCTTGATATTATGAAATTCGTTTGTCGAGATGTTTGGAAATGTTTATATAATAAACAAATGGATAATTTACGTACTAATCATAGAGGGACATTTGTATTGGTCGATAGTAATTATAAATTAATCTCCAATTTAAATAGTGCAAAGGGTATTAATGATACCTTATCCAAATCTAAAGTTTATTTATGGTTACCTTGTGGAATCATTAGAGGTATATTACTGAATTTTGGGATTGAATCAAATGTAACTGCTGAAATTACTCAATTCCCTGCTGTAACGTTTAATATTCATACTTCAATTAATAATTAGACAATAAATTCCATTCCTAGCATCATTATATACCATTGTATATCCTTTCAATTCTTGTATATTATTGTATAATAAAGCCGTACCCATTTTATGATATCTTGACTGTAAAAAAAAATTAAACTATCACGCATAAATGTTTTTGTTTACAAAATGAGGTTATGATAGATATCAAAAGTGTTGTTCTGTTTGATTTTAACTATTAGTAAATTAGGATCATGCCAACAAATATCCCACCTAAGATCCTTAGGATCAAGAGGAAACGAAATCAAGATCCTCTTCAAGCATTGATTCTTGAAGATAAACGAAGTTCAAAACGTTCGAAACCTTCAACTCCAATCCAATCTCCAATAAGTACACCCATAAAGTCCAATTCAAGAGAGAATTTAAATCTTATCTTTACGTTGACTAGAACTGATACATTAGGTAAAGATGATTGGGATGAAACTATTTTACAATCTGTTTTATCAGAAAGTATCAATACAAAAGTACTGGATACTCCTACTAAAGATGATGAACTTTATTCAGTTTTGAAGATGAATTTACGTCATGATAGGAAAAGAAAATTCGTTATACCTAAAAATCAAACTGAAGAAGATACAATCATTCCTAATGAGTTATCAGATATGGTCAATTCAATGTTAACCGTAAGTAATACTAATGATACTACTAGAAAGAGAAGAACTAGAAATCATAAAGTTAGTTTTAATGAATCAGTTCAAGTACGTCAACAAATCACCACTACCACCACCACTGAAGAGCCTAAACAAGGTGACGATAAATCTAATGATGATGAAGCTTCAGAATATGTTTATGATGTCTATCAATTGAATAGTGCCATACCTTTGACTTCGGCAAATCACCCTCAATCTCAAATTGGATATATAAGATTTTTCGATGATGATGATCCTAATGATCTTTATCAAAGTGATGATGATACTACCATGCCTGCTACGGCATTCTCTGATGATGAAGATTCCAATGCTGAAGATTTTTATCAAAATGATTATCCTACTGATGAAGATGCAGGAGCTTTCAGTGAAACTAATTCATTTACGGAAAATCCTGATGATGATGATGAAGGTGAAGAATATGAGAATGAACAGATTGGTAAATCATATATTGACAATCGATTAGATGATAGTGAATTAGATGGGTTTGAAAATGCTGGTTCTTATTTACCTGATGATAATTACTATGTCGATGAAGATAATGATGATAATGATGACGAAATGAACTCAAATTTTAAAAGAAATACTTTCTTTGCTTCTGATGAACATGATCCAATGGCCATCCATAGAGATAAAGTGTTTGGAAAATTGGAGAAAATGATCCAAGATATGGATGAGAATTAAGGAATATATAAACCATATTCTTTATTAATGATACAAATGTCTATGTATTTATATATATATATAAGTTTAAAAAATAATAATAATACACATATTTACAGGTTAATTTTATGAAAAGAAATAAGGACTTTTCAATACTTCGGAAACGTCTAGTTCCCCCTTTTTAGGACAATCTAAAATTCGAACAGGTACTAATACAGGGGTGAAAGTTAATTTTGATTTTTGAAGGATTTGATTATCATCTAATGAAAATCCATATTCCGTGAAAATTGCTTTTGCTGGTGATTTTTGATAATAAAGTTTGGGATCATATTGTTTAACCAACGACATTGGATTATCATCTTCGCCCTTGGTTATCAGTTGTAACTCATGATATAATATCTTATCATTCTTCTTCCATTTCTCAACATAACTTGATAATTCATAAGTTTCTCTTAAACTCTTGATCTGATCCACTAATTCAGGATAGCTTTGATTATCTATCCACGCTAATTGATATGAATGTCTCGTTGAATATATCAAATCTTCTCTTAAATGTTCAATAATATCCGATGTGTGCAATCTGACAAACTCTTGTCTTAATAAAGTCGCCAACTCAGTAGCTCGGGAGGCATAAGTCCAATATGAATCATGGACTGCAACAAATGTCATATCGGCACTTTCAGCTGCTTTACAAGTCATAAGCATATGAATAGCATCTAAGGAATGAATGAAATTAGGTGCAACTCCATTGACTTGTTTAGTCTTGTTAATCGGAGCGATTGATTCTGGTCTCGATATAGCTATTCTTTGTAATGAAGTGGGAATTTGGGTTACCTTTGTCTGTTTATATAATTGAACCACAGGGAATCCTGATAATGTAGTCCACATCATAGGTTTATAAGTATGATTTAATGAAAAGACTTCATTACCACGACCTCTCTTAGACATGGAATATTGAACTGTTTGAAGATCGAAGGAATTTATAACTCTGATAGTATTTATAGTTAACCACTCTTGAAGAACTTGAGCTTGGACAAATAAACTTGATATTGAATTAAGAATGATTTTTGCAATATAACGAGCCATCTTAAATTTCTGAACTCTGATTATTTCAACATGTTTATTATAAGGAACAGGATTGTCCTCATCTTTTAAATCGTACTTGTCAATAGTTTCTCTGAGAACTTGTTCAATTTGTGAAGTGGCTCCATATTCAGTAACACCATAAACAGTTGTCATTACTGTACGTTTAACTAATTTTCTAGTAAGGACATGAATAGCTGCTTCGGCAAATTCTGGTGAAACCTTTCCCGATATACCGTCTTCACGAATATGTGATTCAACTATATCTCGAACTGTGACATATATATCACCTCTATCTTCGATATTTGATTGGGGGACCAAATTAACAGCTTCGCCACCTTCTTTGTCAGCTCCTAAAGCGGCATAATGTTGCAACCCATTACAGGATCCATCTTGTTGAACTGGAATTCGACTGCGGTATTCTTCCACATTCCCACCAGATTTCATAAATTCATCAATCTTGTATAATTCAATACATAATGCAAGAGCTTGAAATGGCTTATCAGCTTCCATCCAACTTCTATCACTTTCAAATGGATTCTTCCCTATCTGGAGAAACCTTTGCATATCATCATCCACAAATTTAACTCTTGATTTCATGGATAACTTATCAAATCCAAAGGTACTGGCCAATTGAGATTTCAACCATTTATAACCATCTTTACCTAATGGCTCACTTTTCCAAAACATTAATAACCCGCGGACCAGATCTTCTTGATAATGATTCATGGCTGATGACATTGGATAGGCTCGACCTCTGAAATCAACGTTATGAGGTGAGTATATCATTTCACCATTTTCAGAAAAAGTTTCAGCAAGTTCCAATAACATTTCATATTCAAGCCTTCTAGTTTTCTTCTCATGAAAATTCTCACTATCTTTATTCATGAACTCCACAGGGACAGGAATTTTAAGGAATCCTTTGTCATAGGTCATGACTCGTTTGAACGCTTCCAATACATCAGGGTTTATGGCCCAAGTAGTTTGACTTAAAAAATTAAGACCTTCATATATCGAATCCAACTGGTTGGTTTTATGGGCTCGGTTCAAATAGGCAATATTGGTATTGATATCTCTGGTAGTGACTATTGGTTTACTGTTTAGTAAGTATCCACCTTCAGTGGGAGAAGTCCATGGTTTAGGTGGATGTATCATAGGGAAATAAAATGATCTATTATGAGTAATGAAAGTATATTGTTTCAATTGATCGTATAAGAATGGATGAATTTCAATGACACCCAATCTTCTATCATTATTTACTTGAATAAGACGATGGTAAAAGGCTTGAGCTTTTTCATCTTCATCAGGATAAAATTCAGGTTTGATTCTAACTCCTAATAAATCACAAGATTCTTTTAATTCATTGAATTTAGCAGCGGGTAAATCTATCTTACAAGTTTTAAGGATCATTCTTAATAAGATGGAGAATAATCGAATTCCATGATTCTCTTCATCAAAAAAGTGAAGTAATGGTTTCTTTATTGATTCAAGTGATTTTTCTTTGTACAAAAGTCTTTTGAATGAATAGGATAGAGTCTGGGTAAGGGCCAGTACTTTAACATATCCTGTTTCAGCTGACATAGTCTGAGATAATAAACTTGAAATAACCAACAATACCAACGACTTCTTTGGAAGAATATTAAGAAAACTGACTGATCTTAATAATACTTTTTCATCTTCTGTTAGTATTGATCCTCCACGAACTCCTTCTTGATCATATCTGTTTAGTTTCTTTGTAATTTCATATAAAAGTTCGACACTATTATCTAACCAGTCATTTAAAAGAGCAGCATTGGCATTTCTGAAATCAAGTGCATTTGCTTCTCTGAAACTTAATTTCTTAGGAGAATCGGTTTCTCTTGTGCTTTCTTCTGTAACTATGGTGGAATCTAAATCTTCTACTAAATCAAGAGAGTTAGATTCAACATTAATTTGTCTAATCTCGTTAAAATGAGAATATTCATTAAAGAATGAGTCCGCCTTTTTAGGATCATGTTGTTTCAAGTCATCATAAATTTCATACATTTTCAACTTAGCTCCATTCTTTTGATCATACTGGGTAAATCTACTATCTTGTAGATATAGACACAATCTATGAAAACTTATAAACCCATTATGGTCTTTATAATCATTTATAGAAACTGTTTGTTTAATGTTATCAATTTCTTTACCTTCAAACTGTCGTACTAATGAGGATAAAGTAGAATCCATCTTGATTCCAGTAAGTCTTGAAACTTCAATAAAAGCATCCACTAAAACCTTATTATTTAAAAGTCCACAAATATCTTTATATGATATTTTAAAACTATTAATATTCTTCTTGATGTATGTCGCTATGGCTCTTCTCATAGGTTGATGAATCGATTTCTCATTTGAAAAGGCATATAACAATGCTATAATTAGACTATTTTTAACTTGTAAATCCAAGTCTATTACTGACTCAGAAATATCGTTTCGATCGGATATCTTCGCTCTTGCTTCTTCCAAATTACCTATAAGAGTCTTTATATTATGGATTGATATAGATTTATGATTGGATAAAGCATTAGATAGCAATAACATCATACATGAGTAATAATTATCCATATGGATATTATTATATTGATCCATTCTCTGGGATAATTTATTTAGGAGTGAACTTGATCTACTGAAATCATTATTAAACACGGATTGGATGAAATTGTTGATTAGGATACTACTTTTTAGATGACTCCCTCTAGTCCAAGGCTTCTTATCTTCTAATTCATTGAATATTTCAAATGGAGTTGAATCTAGTATACTATCTTGTCTCGGGCCATATTGGAATGATGAGTGAGATGGAGTTACATTCGATGAAGTTGAAGATGTTGCAACCACACTAGTAAATCTCTTCGACGCTATCCACAACGGTATTCGTATCGAGGCAGCCTTCTTATAAATCATAGATCATTTGATATTACTAGTTATTTTATCCTAAATGGCTATAAGCTGAAAAAGTGCAAAATTTAAAATTTCTATATAATAAAATTAATTTCCTGTATATACCATTATGACTGAAAAATCTCAAAATTGACATCAAGAATTGATAAGAAAATGTCAAAATATACATCAATTTTATCAAAGTTGAAGCTAATTGATTGAACTTTCAATTAAATAATGTATGTCAAAAGTATAGTTCGTCAATCAGTTCGGTATGCATCTGATAAAGCTGCCAGATTTGTTCCTAAAACTGGGGTTTATCCAAAGGGGTTCGTGGTAGGGGGGATCCATTCTGGAGTCAAGAAAGATGGGAAATCATTAGATTTAGCTCTTTTAAAGAATGAATTTGGTAAGGAAGCTTCTGCAGCAGCTGTATTCACTACTAATAAATTCAGAGCTGCTCCTGTTCAAGTTTCATCCAAAATCATTAAAGAAAAAAAGGGTAAAGGTATCAATTCATTAGTAGCCAATAGTGGAAATGCTAATGCTGTTACTGGATCCCAAGGTATAAAAGATGCTGAAGATATGGTTATAGTTACTGATTCGGTATTGGAAAACTCTAGTAATTCAACTTTAGTCATGTCAACTGGGGTAATTGGTAATAATTTACCAATTGATAATATCTTATCAGGAATTCCTAAATTAGCCTTAACTAATTTAGGTAATACTCATCAACATTGGATTGATTGTGCTACTGCTATATGTACCACTGATACTTTCCCAAAGTTGGTCACTAAACAATTTGAATTAAACGGAGTTACTTATACATTAGCTGGTTTATGTAAAGGTGCAGGTATGATTTGTCCAAATATGGCTACCTTATTAGGATTCTTCGTTACTGATGCACCAGTTACTCCAAGTGCTCTTCAACAAATCTTAAAATACGCAGTTGATAGATCTTTCAATAGTATATCTGTTGATGGTGATATGTCAACCAATGATACCATTGTTGCTATTGCTAATGGTGCTGCTGGTGGTGAATTAATTGAGAGTTCTTCCAGCTCAGCTACAAGTTTTTCAATATTACAACGTGAAATCACTGATTTCGCTCAACAATTAGCTCAATTGGTAGTCAGAGATGGTGAAGGGGCCACCAAATTCATTGAACTTAAAGTTAAAGATGCTTTATCATATAAAGATGCTAAGATTGTCGCGTCAAGTATTGCTAATTCATCATTATTTAAAACTGCCATGTATGGTAAAGATGCCAATTGGGGACGTATCTTATGTGCCATTGGATATTCCAATGTTACTAGTTCTGAATCAATCATTCCATCCAGAACCAGTGTATCATTCATTCCAAGTGATGGATCTGAAAAATTAGATTTATTAATTGATGGAGAACCAGAATTAGTTGATGAAGCTAGAGCATCACAAATCTTAGAAGCTGAAGATTTGGTTATTGAGATTGATTTAGGTACTGGAGGTGGTCAAGAAGCCAAATTCTGGACCTGTGACTTATCTCATGAATACGTTACCATTAATGGTGATTATAGATCTTAGATTTTAGATATAAATCGTACAAAATAAAAAAACTCATCATAGATAATTTTATATACGCGTTTTTTTGGTAAATAAACCAAAAATAAAAATAAAAGCAAATTTTGAAAATTGTAAACGATTAGAAACGATGATTTGAACGATCAATGGTTGAAGATGTCAGTCAATTCTCAAGGTGTCATTGATCCATATGCTAGCAGAGTATGTCAAATAAAGGATTTGCCTGATGTTCATGCTAGTGAAGCTCAAAAATACCAAAGGGAATTCTATTGTTATACATTAAAACGATTTGAAGATCTTTCTTCTTCAAGACCAGCACTATTATTTGTGTCTGATTTCACATCACATTCTTCTTTAAATTCTAAACTGTTTGATACTGGTGAGCATGTTTTTAATTCAGATCAGATTATTGAAGTTGCTATTTATCCTCGTTTCCTTGAACAAATACGACGAGAGTATAGTGAAAGAACGCAGAATCAAAATTATAAAATGACAGCTGTGGTTTATCAAGAAGTTATGATACTTAAATTAAAGGTAAGATTAAAAGTTTATAATGGAAAACTAGAAGGTTATGCTCTTGGTGTGAAAATTCCTCGTATTGAAGATGAACCAGAACAGGAAGGTTCTTATCTTAAAATGTTGTATGAGAAATTGTTCATCTTACAACCTATATTATTGTCAAGTATGAATACTTTGCCTTGTATTATTCCACAACTGTTATGGCCCGCAATGTTTGAACATGATAATCCCAATTCCCTTGTAAAACCTCCTCCGGTTGTACGATCATCATCGCAACAATATCAATCAAGACAAGCATCACAATTGCAACAATTGCAACTGCCACAATCAAGACAATTCGTAAGTGATTCAATGCCTGCTACTATTTACTATGAAAATGTGTTCTTCAATCAACCACTTCATGCTGAACCAACATCTCAACCAATATATGTAAACTACAATCCTGGTCAAGCTCATCCATTACAAGAACGAATTGATTTTTCAGGAGATCTGAATAGTAATAGTAATAATAAACCCCATACTGATTCTAATTCAAATGATAGTTTACAATTTGGATCAGTTATAGGAGCGCCTCAAAGTCAAGTCAAAGTTGAGTATTCACCACCATTGGTAGGATCTCGAATCCCTGATCGAGAATATTCTGGCGATTATGAAGATGATAGTGATGATGATAATAACCATAATACCACAACAACAACTGCCAATGAAATCCAAGTCCCTGCTACATCTAATTCCACCGTCACTTCTTCTTCTGGTGGTCTGTATAAGTTCCTGGAATTAAGTAAGATCTCAAATGTAATCGACAACAGAATATATCCTACTGAAGGATATTTAGTTGGTTTATTTCCACAAGATTTCACTCATGCGGTAGCCAAGACTTATAAATATGATGATCTGACTGAAAGGCATGAACCGCAAGATCCTAGTCCAAGACAGATGGAGCTCATATTCTGTAATAGACCAAGTTCAAAAGGCAGAGATGTAATCTTAACTTCTACGAATTCCATTAGAGTCGTTATTCCGGTTAATAAAGTTCAAAAGTTTTTCGATGAAAAATCATATGAATTTACATATTTGGGCTTACCAAAATTAAATCAATATGTCTACAAGAATTTTTCAATTATTTCCAAAAAGTTATACAAGTTACAGCTCTATAAAATTAATGTAAAAGTTAATCTAAAAATGTCTAGTGAAACTGTTTGGACAGTTCGAGACTTTACCTTAGGAGATTTATTGACTGGTGATGAATTTCCTGATATTGAATAAATAAATAAATAAATAGATTAATTCACTTTAAAAACACTTCAATTATTTTTGAAATTTCATTAAATATTTGATCAGTTTCTATGAATAATGCATGATGACCATTTATTTTAATAAATGATTTCTTTTTTAATTTTAATCGATTATAAAACGATTCAACCGCTTCGGCACTTACAATCAAATCTGAATTACTTTGTAAGATTAAAAGATTTAAATTTGGATTATAATCAAGATCTGCTGATAATAAGGCTTTACCTCTTTGCATCATATGACTTAATTGACCAAATGTACCACCATTTCTACATAATAATTCAGTATAGAGGTATTCTTGCCATTCTGGAGATGACGTTAATGACTTTAATTCTTGATAATGTTTTGGAATTTGTCCAAAATATCTCATTTTTGGAAAATAATATGCAAAGTAAATGAAAATAAAATAAATAAAGGAATGAGGTTCTAATGATTTATGAGGTTTAATTAAAGGACATGACACAATAGCGTTATTGATTAAATCTTTGTAGCGACCACTATTTAAATAAGTTAACACAATACCACCTCCCATGGAATGACCGATTAAATTATAGGTGATAGTTCTGTCTTGAGGTTCGATATCAATATCAAAGAATTCTTCAATCATACGACTCATATCATTAACCACTACTTCTTGACTATCACCACTATCACCTCTATCTTTACCAAGAGATGTTCTACCACAACCTCTTTGATCATAGATTAAACTCTCATATCCTAATGACAATAAAAATTCCATTAATCGAAGATACATTAATGAATGTTCACTATATCCATGACATATAATAACCTTCCCCTTTAATGGAATACTTGATTCACTTTTTCTGGTACAAGTTAAGACATAAAAATCAATCGAATCATGATCGATTTTATGAATAGTTAATATGGGTTCGGAGTTCTTTAGTTGATATGGAGTTGGAACTCCGTAGCGCCAGTTGTATTGCTGCTGCAGTATAATCATATCACCATTTGATTTTAAGATGTGATACGATACCTTTTGATGATACTAAGTCAAAGGCAAAACAAAGACTGTAAAATTAGGAAAAGTTTTCACCTACTGAGAATGGTAAAAACCTAAATGATGATGATCTGTCAACGTGTGATGAGACCTTGTGTTATGGGGTGTAAAAGACTCTGGTGATGATGTTTGATCTCAGTTCTGGTTTGAGAGTCTTCTCGCTATGACTACCTTATATAATTATATAAATGTCTGTTGACCTCTATAATGTTTAATAAAAAGAAATAAATGAAAAAGGTCATTGCTATAAAATAATTAAAAAAGCAAGCGGCAGAGACATTTATTTATATAAGAGAGGGGTGCTTTGGTCATTAGGTGGAGGGACTGAGAAGGTGTAAAAATTTGAATGGAGGGGGTGGTGGTGGTGGTAACATTTTCCTGTTTTGGTATTTATTGCTTTTTTTATTTTCTTTGCTTCCCCTAATTATTTTCTTCATCTGGTTAAATCTAATTACATCATTAAAACATACACATCCCTGATTGTATAATTCACCTATAAAATTATACTATGTTCTTTTTTTAGTCTAACCAGATATATATGTGGTATAGTGTTGCAGACAAGACCAAACCATTCCAGATTATCCTTAATTTAGTGTAACTTAACTTAAATCTTTTGTACCATGTTTCTCGTTATGATAATTTAAGCACATAGAAGGAAAAAAACCTTAAATTAAAAAAAGCATTCCTCGCCAGCCATATGGCGCTATGCACAAATAATGCAAGCCATAAAATAAGGAATAATAAATTTTGCTCCGCGCATTCATTGTCTACAAAATATAAAATCTAAACTGCAAAAATCATTTAATAATAATTATTTTTTTTGAATTATAAAATAAAATAATTACAGCACACATTTCTTTAAAACAATAAATGTTTAACTAGAAGTTGCTGATGTCACTTTCGAACCTTCTAATGATGATAATGATGCAATAGAACTACTGGCTTTACTAGCAACTTTAGATAGAGTATTCTTAAATGATTTCATACTATTATCTATACCGCTAAGATCTCTTACAACTTCAACAATAGGCCAGGGGAAAGCACGAAATACTGGAATAAAATTAGTATAAAATGGTAATCTGATTTCACCTCTTCTACCTAATTCAACTGCTGAAATAACATTACTAGCCACATACTTTGGTTCTAGTTCAGGAGCTAATAAAGTTGATGGAGTTTTAACCCCTTGAAACATTCTTGTTTTTAATTGACCAGGACATATTAATAAAGTTTTAACTCCAGTAGGATTTAATGATGGTGGTCCTAATTCATAAGTTAATGATTCATGTAAGGCAATTAATCCTGATTTTGATGCTCCATAAGCACTTAATCTAGCAGGTGACATATATCCTAACACAGATCCAATAGTAACAATATAACCTCTTCTCATTTTAATCATATCAGGTAAAAAAGTTTTAATGGTATAAAAACTTGATAATAAATTAATTTGAATAGTCTTTTCAATTTCTTCATAACTTAAATCAATTAAAGACTTTCCTGTAGTTATACCAGCATTATTAATTAAAATAGTAACTTTTCCAACCTCTTTTTTAATTTGTTTTTGAATCATCAGAACTTGAAGCCTATTACTAACATCACATTGATAATATATAACACCATCAATTTTATCTTCTTCTTTATCGGGAATCTTAATATCTAAAACAATAACTTTGCCCTCCTTTTCAATAAACTTTAGAGCAATCTCTTTACCTAATCCTGATGAACCTCCAGTAATTAAAACTATATCTCTTTCTGGTTCAAAATAATTACCAATCAATGCATTGGAAAGAAATCTAAATTGTTTGTTGAGGTGGTAGATGACCAATGTAAAGAATAAAGGTCCCATTATGAATGATAAATGTTTGATTGTGTAGTTGTTGTCGTTGGTATGATACACGTTGGTTTAAAAGGAAAAGTTTACAAATGCAAAAATAAATTTGGAAGCGCTTACTTTTGCAATTTTTGTTCCAAATGTTTTTGAAATTTGGATTTTTATTGTTGACTTTCCTCAAAATCTAAGAAACTTGTATATGTAAGGAGATGAATTTTATTGTTAATAACACACCGAACACCTTTTCATTAGACAAATAACTGGTGATACCACTAATTCTTTACAAAATAAACCTTACATTGCTAGAAATGCTACCAATTTTAAAATCAAAATCAAATCACGTGATTTTCTTTAAAATTGAAAAAGTCGTGTAAGCATTTCAAAGTTTGATTTTTTTTTTTCATTTCCAAAAGGATGAAGATATTATTTTTCATCTACAATCTCTGATCTAACAACCTATTGAAAACTACATAAACAATAATATCTTCATAATGCTGGCCGCTTCTAGTTGTTCTATGTTCAAGAACCTGCCATCTTCCAAAATATTGAAACAAATATATAGATTGAATCTTATTGCTGGAAATCCTGAAAATGCATACAAATTAAATCCTGAAAAATATTCCAAGATTGAATTATTCTTAATTCAAAAGAACGTTCATGCTCAATCTGTTGGTTTAAAGAAATTCTGGAAGGATTTCTTACCTACCCTTAAGTTCCATAATGATGATATCGACTTCATAATGACAAGAATAAAAGTTAATAATAAAGCTGAAGCAGCTGCATGTCCTGCTAAAATCTTAGTTCATGGTAAAGATCAAAAGGATAACGTCGAAATTGATTGTGCTAATTTACATTCTTCAAAGATTTTAAGACAATTAGTTACCAAAACTGGTGCTGTTAATATACCTCTTGAAGAAATCCCTCGTATAAGGGATCCAAATGAACAAAAACCAGAATGGATCTCATAAGTCTTTCCCTACATTTCATAAATTTTACAGACGATTAAAAAAATTAATTTAATGATTATATTCATTACATTACTTGTACATATATATAAATAGTAGCTTGTATACAATTAATAAAACTCATACCTTGCATATCTTACAAATCAATTAATTACCCACTCATTTATGAGTTTTATTGTATAATTCACCATTAAGATTGGAGGAATTTTAATAAACTTTCTTTACCTTTAAGTTCCATTAACTTTTTAATATAAAGTAAATCCTTCAATTCATCCTTACTTAAATCTTCAACATTTGTAGCTTCTTCTTCCTCTTGTTTTATTTCATTGCTTTCCTTAAAAGCAATATTAACCAACTCCTTCAAATTTAAACCTGTGGAAGGGTTGCTCTTTATTTCAACTAAACTATCTACGAGATTTCTCTCGTCTTCATTTTCTTCTATCCTCTTCAAGGCATCATATTCTTGGATGGTATTTATAATCTTGGACTTTTCATTATCCAGTTTAACTTTAGCAAAAAAGTCGATAAGAATCAGCTTCTCCGGAATTCGATATATGAATGAACTTAATTCTCCACTTTCTTCTGGAGTAGTTATATTAAGATATTTGGTCAACCGATTAGAAGCCTTTGCTGTCACTCCAACACTATTAGCTGATGTTTGGAAATAGTCAGGCAATTTGAAATTAGGATGTACTTCGTCATATTCATCAACCAGATCACCATCTAGACTCTGATCCTTATTACTAAATGCCGAGTCTTCTTTAGAAAAATCTTCCATTTCAAATTGCTTATATTCTTGAAGACTTGGATTTTGATCTTCTTTTATAAGTGGTTGAGAATCATGTTTAATGATAATGTTACTTAACAACGCTATATTTAAGAAATTACTTTGTATCGAAGGATCAACCACAGTTGCATTCTTAAGATGTCTAAATTTAAACATTCCAGTTGGAAGTAATTCTTCAACATGATTAGGACATCTCCATTTACTACCAATCGTTTTGGGCCCAAAGATAGGCTCATTCAAACAATCAATATGCCACACTAATGGACAATAATCGCAATGTGTTAAAATTCGATGATTCAAACCTGATTCACCACATTTATGACATAAATATGGCCTTCCATCTTTGTTATATAAGCTTTCTATTTCAAGATCAATATTTTTATTACAACCTGGAATTTGAGAACCGTTAGCTTTTGTATATGATAACTCAGGTTTAATGGTATCATCGATATAATCTCCATGATCATCAGTAGTGACACCAAGGAAGGTATTTTCTCTTAAATTCTTGGGGAGATGAAAGACTTTAGGATTCCTTCTTTCTTGTTGATTCAATAAGTTTCCGAATATTCCAACATGATCCCAATTCGGCATGGAGGTTGGATCACGTTTCACGATACATTCACGACAAAACCAATCATCTTCAGGAGCTTCTTCAAGGGGTGGATCACAACAAGTGAAATGGAATGATTTGGGACATGTTTCACAACAAATAAATATACCCGGACCTCCACATGAACTACAGAAATCATCATTATCCTTTGTTGGATCATCTTCTTCATGTGGATGTCCATTATTGGTCACAGTAGCGGGTGCGAGATTTGTACTTGCTGTCTTTTTCGGTGATATTATCTTAACTCTCTTAGACGATCTTAATGGAGATGTTGATTGAGGTTCTGCTCTTTTAGCTTGTCTTGGAGTTCTTGACCTTGATTTAGAAGTTTTCCTTATGATCAATTTTAATGGCGTTCGTACTGCACTTGGTTCAGTAATATTATTTGATTTTTGAGTTTCAAGCTTGCTACTGTATAATTCCTCCACAGTAGAATCTATATCGTTATCTAGTTGAGGAGCTGTAGAATTCTCTCTTGAGGTTGATGTACTACTTTTATTTGACTTTTTGACTTTGATTGGCCAATATGATTCTTTTTTTATCTTTGCATTTGGAAATGTTTCAAGTGGGAAACCGGTGTAAATTGGAGTTGGTTCTGGCAAAGGAGGTTCTACAAATTCTTTATGACCTCCATTCTGTATGACACCACTGACTTTAGATCTTGAAATTCGATTCGAGCCAGGTTTTTCTTGAATTATTGGACTTGCAGATAAAGTTGGAGTTAAGATCTCTGAAGTGGTTGCTTTTTGGGATATCCTCGACGATTTTCGTCTTCTTGTAGAGCCATTTAAAGTAGATGGAGCAGTAAAGCTGGTCTTATTGATATCAGAATCAACATCTGGATATAAATTTGTGGTATAATGGTTACCATTCAGTGATGATATTGTGTCTTGACTTCCTGTTTTATCTAACTTCTCGGATGTCGAATAAATTGATAAATCTAATTGGGAAGAACTCAGCAGCATATTATTATTATCTTCATTCCCATTAGCAGTTGAGTCTGAAAAGGAATTATCTCGAGTAGAACCAGACATCTAGATATACCTAACCACCCTCTATACTATCTGTGATAACCTTTGATTCTATCAATTGAATACCCGTTACAACAGACCGTCAATATCTAAAATTTTTAAATGTTGAGTACGCGCCAAAGTTTTCTGTTTCCCAATTATCATAATTTTTCAAATTTACATTATACAACAATCATCCATAGGAATACCTTGGGTATATTCATAAAGTAGATCGTAAAGATATATATATATGTATATATAGAATGACCCTTTTAAAAAAAGGCTATCTTATTTATATAAAAAAGTAATGAGTCTTTCGTACTTAAGCTTCAACTTTTGGAGCGGCTTTCTTCTTTGGGGCTCTTAATGGTTGAGCTAAAGTAGCTTTAACTTCTTCATCAGTGATTTCCTTTTCAGTTTTATAAAGATCAGCATCAAATGATGGAGAAGTATATTTAACAATACCATTCTTAGTAATAGCAACCGTAGTGAAGAATTGAGCAATGAATTCACCTTCTTTTTCACTGACAACTTCATAAGCTAAAAGAACCTTATGATTGGTTGGTTCAGCTAAACCACCTCTTGATTTAGATGGTTCTTCCAAGTTTCTGATATTATAAGGGAATGGTTGATTGTTACATTTATTTTTGAATTCAGATAAGATTTTGTGAGATAATTTCATTTTAAGAGAATATGAATTACCAGTTAATTTGTATAATGAAGTTCTAAAATCAGTTGGTTTAACTTTACCATCAGCAGAAGTTGAAATTAAAATATCTAAACCATAAACTTCATTTTCTTCGAATTTAACGGTTTCAACTTGAGATTTATTTTGTTTACTTGGATTAATAATGATTTCTTTTGGACCATATAAAACATTTCTTTCTTGATTATGACTTAACATACTATCAACAGGACTAGTTTCAAAATCTTTGGCAACTTTTGAAATAACATTGGTAACATCCCAATTCTTAGCATTTGGTTTTAAGGTTCTGATAGCAGCTTCAGAAGCATTCCAAGCAGCATGAAGTAAATCAGCTTTTTTACCCGTAATTGGATTTTCTTTAGAGGCACCAACAACAACAGTATCAGCAACAATGGATGGGAAACCATCAATTTGAGCACCTAACATAATGTTAACAACATCACCATCTTTCAAAGTGATGTTAGCGGAATCTTGTTCACTAATTGGAGCTAAATGAGCTGGAATATGATTTGGGTTAACACAAGTTGGGAAAGCAATACCCTTTGGAGTTTTGGAAGCTTTCTTAGAATTGTAAATCTTAGATAATTCTTCTTCTAAGAGTTTATCACCTTTAACACTTAATCCATAAGTGGTAGAACCAGCAACAACAAGTTCTTTAACTTGAGCAAGAACCTTGTTGGCGATTTCACCAGCAGTCTTATATTTGGAGACAACATCGGAATTAGCGATGGAGTAATCTGGAGCAGCAGCTAGAATAATCTTGTTAGTAGATGACCTCAGTAATACTATGTTTAGACGTATATATACTTACCAGTAGTAGCAGATGACATAATTGATATGAATTGGTAGTAATTGCTATAGTATTCAAGATGTCCAATTATTGTTGAAAAATCTCCTAAAAATTTCATCGCATCAAAAAATTTGGGGAACAAAAATTAAAAACTGCGAATTTACGACAACCAGTCCTTTAAAGACACTAAACTAAACTAAAAAGAACACCAGTTCAATTGTGTCAAAAGTTATCAAATGGGTCAATGGCCAACTATATAGTATGTTTAGCTCATTTCTGTGAGTTGCATGGTCCATCCACTATCATCTGTACTCAGGTTGTTAAACCTTCGATTCAAGATAAACATATACTAGCACCTAATTCAAAAGTACAAACATGCGCTTCTTGTGAGTTGTATATACCTGATGGTTCAGCAAACATCATAACGAAGGATTCCTTACATAGTAGCAATAAAGGGAATGGTCCACAAATGGTATTCATATCAAATCATTATCCCTCATCCCAAGATCGATATACTGCATTAACGAAATTAGTAATGAAATCATTATCAGTCGAAACTTCATCAGATATTTCAAAGCCAATGTTTTTTGGTGATGCTATAAATGGATACTGTATCAATAAGATCTTCACTATAAAGGATATAAACGCTAGAGGTTCAGAAAGAAAGTATGCGTTGATAGTGATATCGGATTCCGAAACTGATATTTTATCGAACTGGGATATTGTTGGTCTTTACTTTAATGAAGTAATTAATCTTATTCAAGAAAGAGTCACCAAGACTATGGAAGAGATTTCTGCCCAAAAGATTTCAGGAAATGGAAATACTGTTACGGGATTACTTGATAATGAAAAATATCTTAGACGTTCAATGATAAAACCTAAATCATTAAAAGAATTGACTGATGATGATCATATATTTGTGAAATTTCATCTATGGGCCATCGAGCTTTTAAAAGATATATTACGATAGATTTAAACCTGGGGGTTTATAATGATAATTAATTAATTAATTAAAATACATATACATATATATACAAGCCACTAAAATCGTTCTAGCAATTTTTGTAATCGAAGACATCTTCCAATAATCCAAGGATCAACCCGGAATGGTAAAACTTCTGTATCTTTAATATTTACAACATCAAGAGTCAAATCTCTTTTCCTATTTAATTCTTCTCTATGCCTTAAAGTAACTGGCATAGTATGCTTCCTTTCTAATAATACTTCAGAATCAAAACATTGATTTCCCATAACATCTCTCTTACATACTCCACTAGGAATCCACAAATCCAAAGTAGGTCTAAACGTATGACCCTCATGTTGTCTTGAATAGAGAGATGATCGAGTATATTCTCTTTCCAATATCGCTTTATATCCATTTGGTACATAAGCTTGAACTCCTTCAAACAAGGTCTTCCTTAATGGTGATAGATCTTCCAATGTATAAAAATGATAATTACGACAATTGAAAATATTTCGATCATTTACAAGCTGATCTCTCTTAACATGTAAACTTTGCTTAAGATCTTCAGACTCAATTGTCTTTGATTCATCTTTCTCAATAAATTCAGGATCTAAGACTTGATTTAGCTCTTTCATTCTTTTATCCTTGGATGAAAGACATTGTGAAGCATTTGTCAAACCAAGTGCTGTTATATCAACATAAAAACCAGTATTGGTATCAATAAATCTGGCATCTATAGTATTTAAACCATTGCCATTATCTCTACTAAAGAAATTAGAACTGACATCAACTAAATATGAACCCATTGCATTATTTAAATTATCAGGATCGTCAGTTAGATCTACCACTAAAGTTTGATTGAAATTTCGTGCTAATACATATAACGATTCTAAAGTCATTTGAACATCTAAATCTTCATCCCAAGGTAAACTCATTCCATTCCAATACCATCCAAGTAATGAACCATGACCTAACCAAGTTGAAAGACCAACAGAATTAGCGAACCTTAGCCATGATCTTGTTAATCTATGTAAAATAGCTTTTCTTTCATATTCCGAGTAACGAAGTTGTTTAAAAAACCGCCAATCATAATGACTACCTTTATGTGATCCAATGCAATTTGCTTCATTAAAATATTTAGTGAAATTAGGCTGAAGTCCAATATTATTAGTCATAACTGTTAACAATTCTTTATCAAAATCATTAATTATCTCCATACTATATGAATGTGAAACTTTATCTTGTAGTGTATTTATGTATTGTTCAATATCTATATCAAATTCTTCTTTCTTTAAATCCATTGACATTGCATTATGACAATCCATAGCTCTGAACAAATCATACTTTAATTCTTGTGATGGTTTATATGATATTGGTTGATCTATGCTTTCCCACCATGATTTAAGATTATGTAATTCAATTCCTAGCTCAATACTATTTGTAATATTAGATGGAGATTCTTTAGTTTGAGATATATTATCCAAATAATTTGAAATCAAGTAATTTAAATCACCTTTACTATATGCATTTACCCTTCCAAGGCCCATTAATGGAACGATTAAACTTGATTGTTCAGGACCGACTCCTAAAAGTGCCAATCTATGTGGAATAGGAGCTTCATGTAATAAATGACTAAGTCCAATTATTTTACGACCCTCTTCATATGTTAAATCATCAACAGGTCGAGTTATTTTTAATTTGGGATAATTCCTTGGACTACCTTTTAAACTTATACAACTTTTTGAAAATTCGGAATAATCTAATCCGAACACTTCAGCGAATTTCTCACAATTCAAAACATGTAAATCCATTCCAACTTCAATCAGTTTTAATCTTCTATCTATACCTAATAGACTGTTCCAACTGAAAGGTAAAGAAATCTCAGGATTGAATAAATGATCATGGTCATTCTTTAAGTTATTTAGAATAGAATTAATCCAAAGTGATGGTAATAAACGTGGATCGTACTCTTGTTGTAGATCCCAATATATGCGATTTGATATATCATGATCAGAGTTTGGAATAGTTGAATTGGGATAAATGGATTGCAAAATGGTATTGGGAAAATATGATTTGACTAACCATTCGTTTACCAAAGGGGATGATCTCTCAAACTTTTCAACTTGCTTGCTAGTTATGATTGCATCATAAGAATATGATGTGGGATAAATGTATGAATAAACTATAAATATAATCAAGATAACTGAAGCCAAATATTGATCTATTAAAAGGTTCATACAAAACGTCAACCCTTTCAAGGACCCTTTGAAAACCTTTGATAAATAAAACCGACTTATATCACGTAATGGAAACATTTCACAACTTCATGGTAAAGCTTACGTTGTGTTGTCTGTTAGGCCTTGCTTTCCATAACCGCTAGCAAAAGGCAACATTCAAGAATTGAAAAAAAAAAACTGTTTGTTGCCAAAATCACAAAAAGACAGCAAAAGCTATCACTACAACATTATCCAATGAATTATCACGACCTAACATATATTATAAAGACATAACTATAAATCTATGAACATAAGATTAAGCAAGTAAACCTTTCAATTCACCAGAGTTATTTAAAGCTTGAATATCTGAATTACCACCAATATGCTTACCAGAAATAAAGACATTTGGAACGGTTCTTTGACCAGTTATTTGTTGTAAACCATTTTGATAAGTTAAACCATCTTTTTCAATATCTAATTCAATGAGTTTATATTTTTGACCTAATCCATCTAATAATGATTTGGTACTCTTACAATAAGGACAATAACTTTTGGAGTAGACAACGACTTTTTCAGAAGCAATAGTTGATTTCAAAGTTTCAATGATTTCAGGAGTGACTGGACCAGCACTCTTAAAGAAAGAGGCGATATATGAGAACATGTTGATTAATGAATATTTCGAATAAGATCTAATCTGGTGTTATCAATAAGTGTTTGATTAACCAGATTTGCCTCATTTTATCTTTCCAACATTTCTGTGTCGCGACAAACTTTTTGATGTCATGACAATGTAGATAGTAACGCTACCATAATAAATATATTTAGTATTATTAATCACAAGTCATATAAACACTAATCTAATGAACAAATCTAAAATCTAATCTCTTATTACCTTCATCCGTGGTATTATTAATATAATCTTCTTGCTCTTCTTGAGACATTGCATTCCAGATTTTGTCTCTTCGGTTGTTTCTCCAAATATAATAAAATTTAGCAATAATAATTAATGGAAGAATAGCTACCGCAATAGCAAATACTTGCATATTACCTCTTCTATAAATTGGGGCATCATCCAGTCTATAAACATTTTTGGAATAAATAGCAGCGATTTGAACCAGAATATTGTATACTGTACTTGCCACTGATCTACTTCTAATTGAATTTGAATTGGTTGATACCCAAGCAACTAAAATAGCATGAATATAAGGAGCTCCCACCATTAAGGTGATTAAAGTATATGTCCCCCATTTATTAGTCATGGTTCCTTCCCAAAATGCTATAACTCCCATAAGTGGAATTGCATAGATTGGTAATGACAAACAAAGCAATGCTCTATTATTAACTTTTTCAGATAACCAAGTAATCAATAACAAGAATATAATCAGTATCACCAGAGACGGAATGGTTAATAAATTAGTATTAAGGGTGGAAAATCCCAATTCTCTTAAATTAATAGTTTGGTAAGTTTCTAAAACTAATGCAGGCCCATATTGAAATAATCCAAGGGCATATATTGGGTATAAATCATAATCAATTAATGATTTCCAAATCATTTTTGGTGTTAACCCTTGTCTATTATGCATATCTCCTTTACTTGGATCATCTCTTAATACTCTATTAACTACAATTTTAGCTTCTCTATCAGTGAACCAACTTTTTGGATGTAGCCTACTCTTAGTTTGCACAGCGGATGGTACCATAAGATAAAATGATGCAATTCCAACTAATAACGTGAATATACCTTCAATAATGAATAACCATCTCCAACCTGCTAATCCTAAATGACCTTTAAGTCTTAATATTCCAAATGCAGCCAAGGAAGCAGCAATTGACACAAGAGACAATGTTGACCAAAACCATGATAATCTAATCGGTAATTCTTTACTAGTGTAAAAGTAACTTAACCATAAAACCAAATCAGCAATGAATCCACCTTCTAAAATCCCAATCAATGATCTTGTAGCGTAAAACGAAGCTTTATTATTAATCCATCCTTGAGAAAGTGATACTATACTCCAAAGGCAAATTTGAATAGGGACGAAAATATCAGGACCTAAAGCTTTGGAAATTAATTGAGATGGTAATTCAGCAAACAAAAATGATACAAAGAAGATAGTATTACCAGTATTGAAGTCATCAGTTGTTAATTTTAAATCTTGTAACAATGTATCAGATACAGCTTGAGCAATATTACCTCTATCGACTTGTAAAGCACAAAACATAAGACATGCAGATAATGCAACTCTATAATCTAATTTTCTAACAATTTTTCTTTCTTCAGCTGGATCCCAAGTGAAATGAGGATCAAAAACTCCTCTACATTCATATTGAGACTCTTCATAAACCTGACGATAATGTTCAGCAACTTTACGATCAAGGAATGGATTTTTGGGATCTGGTTTGGTTAATGATTCATCAATGGAGTTGATTTCTTCATGGACTGGGTATGATTTATTCTTTTCGACATCTGAAGAAGAAGAGTTATGTTCATGGTCCACTTTTCCTTCAGTATAAGTTGACATCTTTGATATATAATTGCTTTCTCTATTTTCAAATTTATCAATTAATGAAATATGTTCTTATATATATATACTAAAGGAAACTAACCATGTTGACGAATTTCATGTTGCTATCTTACATTCAATCCCTTATTCAATCTCATCTGCAATTCGCCCTTCACTGTTGTTGCAAAAACATCATTAGGGTGTTTGTGTTATAAAACTTAAAATTATTATTAAGGTGAAGCTGCAAACTGGATACATAATAGACATTAGAGACAGGGAAAAATTAAATTGTGGTGGCGTCAAATTGTATCATAGTTATAATTGAAAATCAAAGAATTCATTCGTATATGTCAAGTGGAATCCCCCGGCATGTCTTTGAGCCGTACCGTTGAGGTCATTACATGAATATTAACACCTCGAAACTATTCAATAAAATACATTTTCATTATATAAAATATATATTAAATGGTTAGGAATATCAAAAGTATGGATATTAAGCTAAGAAATTGGCAATTTCTGCAAATCAAATCATCATAGAAGATTGCTGTTATGACCCTAAAAGAGTTTAACTTTAAAAAGATTTGAAAAACCTTATCAGAATGACACAATTCAATATGAAAGCATGTACTTACTTCAGTTCTGATAAGGATAATTAAAAAGAAGCAATAGTATGTCCATATTATGGAAATACATTACTTTTTAAGTAACTCATTCCGATACGAATAGTTAAAGTTAAAAAAATTGGATATTAGATATTTCATTAGACTTTAATATCCATTTTTGTCTATAAACAATGATGATATAGTAATTAAAAAGTTTAGTTAGTTGCAACCTATAATTATTTTTTATGTTAGGCAGGCGGACACTAAAAAATATAATTGAAACAAAAATGACAAAGTTATGACAAAAAAAAAAGTTTTATGACAAAATATATATTTTATGACAAAATAATTTGACTGACCAAACAATGTGTGTAATAGAGTTATATACTAAAAAACTCTTGATTGATAAATACAATAGTAAAAATCTTATAATTTCTTCAATTGAACGACATGATAACAATGACTGATGTGAAAGTAAACCACACAAGTTCAAACAGGGTTATTCAAAACCCCCGGCGACTAAGATTAAATCATGATCGCCAATGTAATAATAAATTTATTATTCATTTTGAGAAAAGCATACCATTTTATATGATAGCTTTTAAATGATTGATTAATAGTGATGAATCAATCTTGACAACATAAGAAAGCTAATATTTTTCCTAACAGACTTTGAGGTTCATACTCAGTATCATCCGTTGTATGATACGATTGTGAACGTTTTAAATGATCGGTTGTTGAATTAGTATTGGTAGCATTGAACCCTTCAGGTAATATATCATTATATTCAGTATAATTATTATCTTGACCAGGTTCATAAGTTTCATCGGTATTGAAACCCTCTGGTAAAGCATCAATGATTGATTCTGTTTTTAATAATCTTAATTCTTGATCTAAAGAATGTTGTCTTTGGCGAAAAGTAGCTCTTGAATCAACAGGTACTAATACAGAAGATCCACTCTGAGAACCACTGCGATGATGAGACATTGAATCAGTACCTTAATGTGAAATTTTAATAACAAAATGCATATATAATATAATATGATTGATTTTGTTTCTTCAAAACAAACAAACAAATTGACATAATTGGTCTCTATATAAACCTCAACGTCATTTGAAATCCGTAAATATAATTTTAAAAAATTATATCTTATATCATCAAAATTAAATCAATAGTATCTAAATGATAAATTATATGAAAATATTTGTCATAGTGAAGTTATTGATGTAACCCCATATTTTTACTGAAAAAATGCGGAGTGCAACTAAAAATAAAATCATCACATTTTTATTTTTCATGGGGGACAGAATTAGAGAGGGATTTTTTAAACAAATTAAGTCAATTGACTGTAAATTTAGCTGATTAGACTATAAAAGAATAGTGAGAAAGCTGATCAATGACTTAGTGAATACATCACTACGTAGCTTACATTGAATGATTTATAATTATATATCCAAAAAAGATGTACGATAGTAATAACTCTCTATATAAGAAAAAAACAAATACTTTTTGGCTTTTGTCACTTGTTCCAAAAGTGGAATGATAAAATTAAAATCTCCACTATTGTTTAGGAACTTATTCCGTATTGGTTTGTTGACCTCCTTAAGAAATTTTACTGTTACCCATTTTATTTAGTGAGTTATTATTATTACTTCTTAGTCCATAAAAGGAGGGGTGGTGCCATTCGTAAACTGTTCCACTATAACACTAATTACAATGTAATTTTAATTTTTTCTCCTTAGCGTTATAGTGTATGACCAACCAACTACCACTTACCACCAATCACTTATATTTCGCCAATGCCGATTATATAACTTCTATTATATAAATATAAATAGTTTATTATTTTATTTTTCAATTTCTCTTTCCCTTTTCCTTTTCTCTTTTACTCTTCATTAATCGTTATTGACTTGATTGTACTCACTCCCAATCAAACTCATTTATCACACCATTTATTTTCTTCCCCACCACCCACTCCCCCCACACTATGACCATTTCAAAAGTTTACGCTCGTGTTGTTTATGACTCTAGAGGTAATCCAACCGTTGAAGTTGTAATCAGTACTGAAAAAGGTAAATTTAGTGCCATTGTCCCCTCTGGTGCTCATCATAATTCTCATGAATGTCTTGATTTAAGAGATAATGATCCTAAGAAATGGAATGGTAGAGGTGTATCTCAAGCAGTTCAAAATGTTAATGAAATCATTGCTCCTGCTTTAATTAAAGCTAATTTGGATGTTACCGATCAAGAATCAATTGATGAATTTTTAATTGATTTAGATGGTACTCCAACTAAAGAAAAATTAGGTGCAAATGCAATTTTAGCTGTTTCATTAGCAGTCGCAAAAGCTGGGGCAGGTAAAAAGGGATCTCCCTTATATAAACATATTGCTGATTTAGCTAAATTACATGAATATCCATTTTTAATTCCAACTCCTTTCTTTAATGTCTTGAATGGTGGTATTCACTCTGGTAGTGGATTAACTTTTCAAGAATTTATGGTTGTTCCATATGGCGCTCCATCATTTTTTGAAGCAGTTAGATATGCTACTGAAATTTTTCATACTTTAAGAACTCTTACTATTGAAAAATATGGTTCTTCTTCAGCTAATTTAGGTGATGAAGGTGGTATTGCTCCTAATGTTGAAAATGCTCGTCAAGCTTTAGATTTGATTGTTTCAGCCATTAAAGGTGCAGGTTATGAAGGTCAAGTTGGTATTGCTATTGATGCATCAGCTTCTGATTTCTATAAAGAAGGTAAATATGATTTAAACTTTAAGAATGAAGAACTTTCAAATGCCATTGATTATTTAACTAGTGATCAATTAGCTGAGTTATATTGGGATTTAATTAATAAATATCCTATTGTTTCATTAGAAGATCCATTTTCTGAAGATGATTGGGAAGCTTGGACTAAATATTATCCAAAATTCCAAAGTAAAGTTCAAATTGTGGCTGATGCCATTACTTCAACTACTCCAGAAATCATTGAACAAGGTATTGAAAAGAAAATTGCTAATGTCTTATTGTTAAAATTAAATCAAATTGGTACTTTAACTGAAGCAATCGATGCTGCTAAATTGGCTTATGATGCAGGTTGGGCAGTTCAAGTTTCTCATAGATCGGGTGAAACAGAAGACACCACGATTGCCGATTTAGCAGTTGGATTAAGAACTGCCCAAATTAAATCTGGAGCTCCAGCAAGATCAGAAAGATTTGCTAAATATAATCAAATCATTAGAATTGAAGATGATTTAGAAAAATACGCTGTTTATGCTGGTAAGAATTTCCATGATTCTAATAAATCTTAGTTAATGAGTCTTTATATAATTCATTGCTATCAATCTTGATGATTTTATGAATGATTGTGCTTTCAGTTTGTCTTTTCAATTAAATATTTTATTAATAAAATTAACAGAATATATTATTATTATCACTATATAAAAAATATAAATATAACCATACTTATACTAAGTCGAAACACTCAATCAATGAATGAATCTGAAATCTAAACGTTTGTTACCTTCATCTTTTGTATTTCTAATATAGTCTTCTCTTTCCTCTTGCGTGAATGCGTTCCATTTCTTATCACGTTGACTATTTCTCCATTTATAATAAAATTTAGTTAAAAAGAAGACTGGGAACATTATAACTGCCAAGGCAAATAATTGACGATTACCTCTTCTGTAAAGGGGTTTATCATCTTCTCTAAAGATGTTCTTTGCGTAAATACTACCTAATTGGACTGACATATTATAAACGGCACTAGCAACTGATCTCAGTCTAATTGAATTTGAATTGGTTGAAACCCATGCAACAACAATAGCATGAATATATGGACCTCCTAATACTAAAGATGTAACTGCCCATGTTCCCCATACATTTTTTAATGTACCATCCCAAAATGCTAATATTGCAACCAAAGGTACCGAATATAATGGTAAGAAATAACAAATTAAAATTCTATTATTAACTCTTTCTGATAACCAAGTTATGAATAACAAAAGTATAATATGAAGGGCATCAGCAGGGATAGTTAATAAATTAGTATCAAATGTTGAAAATCCTAATTGTCTTAAATTTAATGTTTGATAAGCACCTAAAGTAGATGTTGGCGCATAAGCTAAGAGACCAATGATATATAATGGAATCAAATCATAATCAGTTAAAGATTTCCAAATCATTCTTGGAGTTAATGGTTGTCTATTATGCATATCTCCTTTACTTGGATCATCTCTTAATACTCTATTGACGACAATTTTAGCTTCTCTATCAGTGAACCAACCTTTTGGATGAAGCCTACTCTTAGTTTGTACAGCTGATGGTACCATAAGATAAAATGATGAAATACCAATAGTTAAGGTTATCGCACCTTCAAGTATAAATAACCATCTCCAACCTTCTAATCCTAAATGACCTCTAAGTCTCAAGATACCGAATGCTGCTAATGAAATACTGATTGATACAAGAGACAATGTTGTCCAAAACCATGATAATCGAATAGGTAATTCTTTACTAGTGTAAAAGTAACTTAACCATAAAACCAAATCAGCAATGAATCCACCTTCAATGGCACCAATAAGTGCACGAGTGACATAGAATGAAGCTGCCCCTTTTAATGCACCTTGACTCATGGCTACTATACTCCAAGTACAAATTTGAATGGGAATAAACACATCAGGTCCTAAAGCCTTTGAAATGATTTGGGAAGGTAATTCAGCAAGTAAGAATGAAACATAGAAAATAGTATTACCATTGTTATATTGATTAGTGGTTAAACCCAAATCTTTTAACATGTTATCAGTAACAGCTTGACTTAAATTACCTCTATCAATTTGTAAAGCAGCAAACATAACACAAGCAGTAAGAGCAACTCTAAAATCTAACTTCCTAACGAGAGCTTTCTCTTCCTTTGGATCCCAATTAAAATCAGGATCAAAGACTCCACGACATTCGTATTTGGCCTTTTCATATACTCCTCTATAATATTCAGCTACTACAGGATCAATAAAGGGATTTTTCAGATCGGCTGATGATGATAAACTAATAGTTGATTCAATATCAGTAGTGATAGCTGCTTTCTTTTCATTATCACTGTCAAATGTGTCGCTGGATTGCTCACCACCAACTTCGATTTGGGATAACTTGTCCTCTTCTGACTTGACCATTTTTTTCTAATGATTATTACTTCACATTTTAATATATCTTTCAAATCAACGATCAAAGCATTCTATATTTATATGATTGTAGATAAGTTGACTGCAAATTAATTTTATTTTAGCTGCCAAGACCTTCACGTGAAAACTGTGGTGGCAGCTACCAAAAAAAAAAGCTTGATTATCTACACTATAAAAGTTTAATGGAGGTATAAATAGCTATTAAATTCTCGAACCAAGAAAAATTTTCAAATATGTCTTCATTATTAGATGGAAATTGTCTTTTATTACTGCGGCAAATGATAAGTGGTAACGTTGAACTGTGATAGGTAATACGTACAATTCCATAAATTGTTAAAAATGATGAAATAGTTCAAAAATATTGTGTAACTTGAGTTGAAGATGTATATATTCTGATCTAGGTACATTATATTGACAAGAATTTTTCTAACCTATATAGAGTTATCTAATTTATGATATGTAAACTCGCATTTTAGAAATGGGCATATAACCATTGGCCTTTAAATACGATATCATTTTTGAAATTTATGACTTGAATCACATCACCATTGGCCACAGTGTATTCATCATCTTCTAAACCAAGAATTTCTCTTGATTCAGATAAATTAGATAATGTAACGTTGGATTGAAAAGCTGCTATGGATTTATCAAAGGTACCTAAAGTTATGTGTAAATATTTATTGGTTGGTTCAACTTTAGGGATGGGATCTACTTTATTAACGGAATAAACGTCCAATAATTCAACAAGAATGCAAATTAATTTTTCTTTATTAATGACAACTTTTAATAATCTAATATCACCATAATAATTAAGCACATTTTGATCATCATATTCAAATACAGTTTGGAATCGTCTCACTAATGTTTTCCATTTTGCTTTTGATTCTTGAACTCTATGGCTAGAGACATGACCTAATGTTACATGAAACTCGTCTTGGACTCTATTCAATTCTATTAACTTTTTCCATTGCTCATTATCTTGTAAGTATACGTTTAACTGTTCTAGTAATAAATCTTTTTCAACATTGAAGGCGTAATATTGTACTTGTTTTTTATTATTCATGATTTTCGTAAAAGTTGGTTTGGTATTCAATGCTTTTTCAAAAGCCACTTTTACGGCTTCTTCATCAGGGATGTTTTTAACTAAGGCAGGGAATTCCGTATGCAAAGTTTGTAAGACGGTATGCACATTTATCAATGAAGATTCAGCCTCAAGATCTAAATCAATCATAAGATCAAATTGATTATCAGGATATTTTGTAGTATCCACAGCTTGGAATCTGTAAATGAAATTATCCAAGACTCTTCTAGAAGTTTCTTCATCAGTGGCACTTTTAATTGATTGATGATTATCACCTCTCTTTTTGATTCTATCTAACGTTATCTTTTTTACAAATAATTTATCTTTATCACCGACAAAATTTAATCCAATGAATTTAACTGTAAATGGTTCCACTTGATATTTCTTACTATACGTTTCGAAATCTTGTAAAATTTGTCTTCTTTCACGGTATTCGCAGTTATTTCTATCAAGCAACACTACGGGATAATTAGTTTGATTTAATTCTATCACGGTCTTTTCCACAATCTTAATCTTAGCACTTTTACCAATATTATCATTTTGGATATGAACCCAATCAGGGAAAAGATGAGTTAAAGTTTCAAACACAGTAGTTTTCCCACATCCAATGGTTGCAATGGGGACAATGACATATTTAATAGTTTCTAATGATGCAGCGGCTAATTCATTGGAGAATTTTTCATTCAAACTATCGATATTTAATAAATTTATACCAAAACTTTCATTTAAACTAGCAATGAATGATTGTCTTAATTCTACCACCCCATGGTTTGCAGCGAATTTTTCTTTTAATTCGGGATTTTCCAGAAAAAGATCCTTAACGAAATTGATATACTGGACTGTAATAAGTTTATTTTTTGGAATATGAATTTGATTTAATGGTTTGTTTTCAATAAACACTTTTCTGGTTACTTCTCTGAATTGACGATATAACAAATAAGGTTGTTCAAACTTGGCTTTAAAGAAGAAATCCTTATGTTCAATATCTTTACATCTAATCACAAATCCTTCAATTTCTTTTCCACCATAAGTACCTGTTTCTGAACATTTATCATAGAATGTAAAGAAGTCATCAATATTATCAAATGAAAGATAATCCACTGTTTTAAACCCCCAATCATGAGCAAAGCTAACCACTTTTTCTATTGGTACTGTTCTGAATTGAATTGTATTATAATTTATTCCATGCAAATATAACCCTGCTTTATCTTTGGTATAAGCTAATACATGCTCTTCAAATTCATCATCACATAATTCAGCCACTGCAGTAAGGTTATACTTATATAAATAATTAGCTAAATCAGTAGCACTTTTACCAATTTCATTTAATTGATTTAACACGGTTGATTCGCCATATTGGGCATGATTCTTATCGACATCATCTCTATGACCTATTGAATGCTTCGAAGAAACTAATAATTGACCTTCTTCAGTACCAGCAATGAAAATTATACATCCATTCTCTTTGAGTGTAACTTTATAAGGACCAACAGTTTTAGTTTTCAAATTTTGCTTTTTAGTAGAATCAGTTTCATCAATGTTGAAAAATTTATCGTACCCTCTAATAGCAATGGAATTTGAATTGATAGTGAATAAACCACGAGCATTGATAGGAAGAGTATCCACTTTTGCATAGCTGAAATCACTGAACTTCCAGCTATCTATGGTTTTAAATTCAGAATTTGGAATGACTGTAGTAAATTTCTTTGATTTTTCATATCTTTTAGCATCTCTAAGTAATTCTAATTTGTGAATGACCTCTTCTACCGAGCTAACGTCATCTCTCCATATTTCTAATTCTTCATCAACCCCTGTAGACATCTCTCTTCAAAAGCTATTTTAAATCTTTCTTTTAATTATAAGCTTTATATAATTAAATTTAGTATAATTCAATACTATTTTTGGGATATCTATGTTAACTACTTTTTCTTAACCATAGTACACTACTTCAAAAAATGATGTCTATAATAGTAGACAAAACTCGTTGATATATTGATTTCAAGTGATAATTAAGATCTTAAATAGTTATACGATCCATATAAGAAGGATATGAATGATAAAATTGAATGATAATGAAACATTACAAGTTACTTTACTAGGGTATAACTAGATCAAAACACATGAACTGCATATAATATTAATCATGTGACGTTAATTATGATTTTGTGTCATTATAATTGACATTTTTGGTTTGTCGAAAATTTGAAAGTTTTGTCGAAAATAGCTTTCAAAAGAAAAATGACAAATCTGTTCAATTAATCCTAATTAGGATATAAAGTTGAATATTTGTGTGTTTGGGCACCACTCAATTTATTCAAATGTGTAAATAAAGCTAAAGATCCTTATGCTGCCATTTTCAAATATTACACGTACTTCTTCTTCTTCTTCTTGTTATTGTAATACATCCATCCAACAATCAAATCAAATCAAATGGCATCACCGTACATGGTAAGATCTACTTATCCTCAATCAATGTTTTCCACCTTATATATTAACTATGTCATAAAATAATATACTGTCTATTAAATTAGACAATTAAGAAATTAAATAGCTGCTAATAAAATAATTCTTTTACAAAAATATGCTCAATATTTGTCTGCATCTAAAATTGTACCAAAACCATGAATAGCTTCAATAAAAATTATAAATTTTATTTATCCCTTTTTGTTTTGGCGGTTAATCCATACCCAAAACTATTTGCATTACATAAGTATTGAGATTATGTCCTCAGCTAAGGCAAAGCATTGTTATGCGATAGAGAGTACTTACCACTCCAGAAATTTACGCTATTTAAAGGATTTTAACAGATCCAGATATTACAACACTCATACCATCTACGTCTCTCAAAAGGATAACCTTTATGACGCATTACAAGATGAAAATTCTTTTGAAGATAGGTTTCACTTTCACCAAAGAAGATACAAGAATTATGGTAGAGGTACTAAATCAATTGAAATAATTACTTCAAATATATTCTTTGAGTTTTGGTTATCTTTATATGCTGGTGCTGGAAAAGGTTGTGCTGCAACATTATCAATAGTTACCGCTGTAATTTGTTATTTGATCTTGATTAATCGTGTTTCAAAATATTAATGTTGGTATACTTGAAGTAACCGCAAATAGCTGCTTCTGTTCTAAAGACATAATTTATTTCCTTTGTTTATTTTATTATTTTTGATGATACTTTAGGATCTTCCCATTTTTTTATTTTTAAAGGTTAAAAGACTTTTAGTCTAATTTCCTTAGAGGACATATCCATATTTTTATTCATTAGTATCATCTCATTAAAAATCCAATATCTTAATGATGTCAAAATTCCTTCCTATTTTTATCTTTAGTAGATAAACTTAAATAGTTGCCCCTTTCTTATATTTTGAAAGTTTCTTTAATTAAATTTTTGATATTATATTATATTATATTATATTGTAGCTTTTTTCTTTTGTCAAATGAATTTGGTAGCACGGCAGTTTTCGCAACTACCACTTTTATGTTCTTTTTTAATCTGCTTATTTGCGAAATGAATTTTATTTTTAATGAGACTTTTTCTCACTATCAATATTTGTTAAATTTCTCTAATATCAATTCATTCATTCATCACTTACAATTAATGAATATTAGAAAATCTCATACTGTGAAACTGCAACGTAAGAATTTACAAACTTGTAGAAAGACAAGAGTTGATAAAGTTAAAGCTCCATCTCACGAAGATAACTATTCGAGGGTTAAAAAGAAAATACAAGATCCAATTGAAATTTTAAGCGAGTTCCATATCGAATCTTTGGAATCATTTAGGTTTTGCATTTTACTCATTAAAATATCAGTCTTTTGTTTAGCTTCAAGTGTCTTGGTATTCTATATTGGAAGTACAATTAAAAAGATCTTGAAAGTTTCGCTTGATTAATACCATTGCCAAGGAACCCTAAACCTATTTATTCTGCTTAACATCAATAACGTCTATTAAACAAAATATCATTAGAAAAATCAGATTTTAAATTTAAATCTATAAACACTACAAAATGTTGAGGGGATTATTTGAACAGCTAATATCATATATTTGGAGGTTAAGAGAAAAGATAAACACTTTACTAGCAGATGAATTTAATGATGTCACAACTAAGGCTATTGAAAATTTCAAATTCAGATTATTGAGATGTTTAAGTTTTGGAACTAGAGCAATTTTTATGATGCTAGTTATCCAATCATTCGGAATACTAATAAAGGCTATTAATAAAGTTATTCTGTGAATTCAAATCTCATAGTGATTATTATTATTTCTTTAATTATATTTGGTTTTGTGGATTTAAATATATACATTCTAAAATTTATGCTGCTAACGGAAGAATAGATAAATATAAAAGAAATCAACTAGTTTATTTTACAAAAGAAACCATTTAACCTAAAATAATCAGAAGTATGAATACAATGATCTTAGAAGATTTAATTACAATTTTGAAAGAGTTTACTGGTTTAACGGTTGAATCTGATGAAAGTTATACTATTGAACATCAAATTGAAAACATAGAGATCAAGTTTTCTGTATTTTACTTATTTCTTTTTGTATTTTTCATTTCCATAAATTTGTTAAGACAGTTCTTGGCTGAACTTATGTCACTTTTCTGATTTATTACTATATACATGAAAAACAAAATATATGAGTTCACCTGGAATTTATTGGCTATATAGTGTGTGCAATATTTTGTTATGCTTATAAATTTTGTTATGGTGACTATATGAGTTATTAAATCTAATAAATAATCATACTTCAATTCATTCAAACCAATCGTGATAATCTGGTCAAGAAAACGGTTTGTTCTGTTAGAATGAAAAGTAAGAGGAAATCGAAGGCTTCTAAAAAGAGACAACAAAGACAAAATACATATAGAAGATATAATAACAGGTTGTATGAATTAAATCGATTAATGTCTTATGTTGATCCACATGCAATGGATTACGATGTTCAACAAATAATTTATTTATGCGATACATGCATAAATGTTCATTACTTTTTTCTACTATATGCAATTCACTTGAAGTGGACATTCTTACTAGATGATATAAACAAATTAACGAAGATAGTACTTCGAATTGGTAGTTAATTCTAATGGATCATTGTTTCACTAAACTTCTTTTTTTCTCCTTAGATTTACTGGGTACCGCAAGGACAGTTTCGCAGCTAAAAGTGTTTAGTTTTAATCTGCTTGCTTAGGAATCACATTTAGTGAGAGTTTCTCCCTAACCATTCTATTTTTTCCCGCAACAAAAGCTTCAAACACTACTCAATATGAAACATCAAAGAGAGTTTAAAGTTGGTCTAGGTTATAGAAGATTACGAACCTATATAGACAAAAGACCAAATATTCAAGATTATTACATCCATGAGAATAGAGTGAGAACAATCGATGATAAATTTTTCATTAAAAGAATTAAAGAAGGGTTAAATACATTTCCATTCATTGTTAATATGATTCAATTATCAATAATTATATTAGTCCTAAATCATTTTATTCAATCCTTTGGTGTACTAATGAAATATATTCGAAAAGTTTGACAAAAGTAGATACCATTGATTGAATTACAACAAAGAAAGTAAGTGTGTATTATCTAGTAACAATTGTCTTTTGTAAAGCATTTAATATATAATTATACCCCTGGAAATTTACAAAGTTTAGCGTAAAATGTTCTGCTTGGCGGAACACTATCTTGTCGTGGTAATTATAATATCAATTTAATGGATAAATAAGAGTATACGTTTGCTTTATGTGTATTCAAAGAGACATATTTCTCTAAATACACCAACTTACACCAATATATGCAATAATTTCTGGTTGGATTAATCCATAAGCTGACATTGAAGCTTCGTCATAAGGGTTCTCGTAGTAAGCTAAACTTTACTCGTAAAAACCATGAGTCTCATAAAACTTTAAATGCTTTAATAATCAACAGGACTGAAAATATAGATCATGATATTCAGGTAAAGGTTTGTACTGGCTACGCCATTAACTATGCCATTTGTCTCTTTATGACTCTTATGGTATTTAAATGTATAGGGTCCTTAATAGTGGATATTTATAAGTTAATTAGTCTACTTATATAGTACAACCTGTATATAATAATACAATTTTGAATATTTCGCACGACCAGAGTTTTCAAGCAGAATCAAAAACAATCATGGAGAGGAGGTGAAGATTCTACATGATCAATTGATGATCCCATTAATCAATCAACCAAAGTTAAACGTGTTGACATCATAAGGAAGATCGTATATTCAAAGTATCACTGGTGTCGATTATTGCAGATCCTTCCTTTCATTCCTAAATTAATTGTTTCCCTATAAGACACCCTCAATACTTAGATTGACAGCATAGTCATACGTCTACGACAATGTCATTCAATATAGATATAGATGAAGCTGATGTGGCAGTTCTAAATCAGAACTTGAACAAATCAAAAGACTTATTTGTATCCATTTCCAAATCACTTCATACCATATCCACCAAATCCATCAATGCATCCAATAATATAAAACCAATCTTACAAGATGTTAATAAATTAACTAATAATAAAAACCAAGTGGATCGTGGTTTAAGCATATTAACAGAAGTAAGTGAAAGTGCTAAGATCATTAATAACTATGAAAGTATCCTAAGTCAATCAATTGAACATATTGGCTTGAAAAGTTATGTTGACACATTATATAAATCAAAGTCTTTATTAGCTAAATTACAAGGCAAATTTAAACGATTTAGAGGTATCATTAATAATTTCACTAATACTATTGATAAAGCTGATTTAAAATTACAAAATTATTATCAAGGATTATTAAATCAAGGATCAGATGTGTTATTAAGTAGTCCTTCTAAAATTCAAGATATAAAAAGTATCATGGCATTATATCATAAAGAACAAGATTCAGTTCAACATATTTCATATAGTAAAATTCGAAGTGCAATAGTAGTGGAAAGTTTACGATCGTTAAAGAATGCGAGTGAACCACAAGATAGACCGGATAATGTACCTTATGAAAAGGGTAGTAATGGTATAGCCGTATTTGTGGATGGGTTTATAAGTATGATTGATAATGAAACTAAATTACTGTATGAATTGGAACTTCCAGGTGATAATTTAATAAGTTTAACGGAAAAATCGTTAGATGAACTTGTTAATAATTCATATTTAATCTTATTAACTCAATTTTTTAATCTTAAAAATCCCACAAAATTACTTAATAATGATACTTTATTATTTGAAATTCTTGAACATTTATTAAGATTGAAAACAAGTTTGAAGTTGATAGTGGGAGATTTAGCCCTTGAGACTTATGAATATAAATTAAATGCATTCATGATCCAATACCATGTCATGTTCCTTGAATACTTCAAGTTAATCGACTATAAAATATTATCAACCAATGTACAAAGTGAAGCGGTTGTGGTGGAATTAATGTCAAGAGTAAGAAAAATCTCCGAATATAAAACTTCATTATTAGCATTGGTATCACAATGTAAATTAGGTGATTGGGTAACGAAAAGTCCCCCATTTCAATTCATTAGTGTTTGTCATTCGCTGATTCCAAATATTACCAATGATAATAGTCCTGAATATTTATTAACATCTTTATTATCCGATATGATCAATGCTATCATTATCGATATTGAAATTAGAATGTCACAACCATCCAATAGTAGTTCGGCCAGTATTCATTCTAAAAAATCATCATCTGAAGGTTTCTCATTATTGAAATATTTAGATATTATTGAAACCATTATAGGACATGCTCCTTCATTACATTCTGCATTAGGAAGTTTAGGATTAGAAAGATTAGAAAAATTAAAAAAGAGATTTGTTAAATTTGTCCTTGAAGATTGGAATACAGCTTCATTCTTATTAATCAATGAAATGAATACCATCACCAAAAGTCAAGCTCATAACATGACTTCTAATGCTGGTACTTCTTCTCCAAGATCAAGTACTGCTACTTCATCCATTGCATCTACAGCCAATATCGGTAAACATTTAACTAGTAAAGAAAAAGATATGGTTAAGGATATGTTTAAACATTTCAATGAAGCCTTTGAAGAAGCATTAAAGAATTATGAGAAATTTAATATTACTGATCCTCAATTAAGAAATTATTTAGGTAATGAAATTAAAAAATTAGTCAGTAATACTTATTTTAAAGTTTATGATAGTTTTATTAATACTGATTTTGCTAAGAATAAAACTAAGTATATCAAATATGATAAAGTTCAATTCTTAAAGATTTTAAATGATAGATTATAGTTTTATATATTTTGAACATATATAGAAGACAATATATATAACTGATAATAATTTCATTCATTAATTAGTTGTTTTTATTTTCATGATCATGATTATGAGTATGATGATGCTTTGTACTATCATTAGGATTATAATAATATCTATTTTGAGCCGGTGGTTGAGATTGAGGTGGAGGTTGATTACTAACTTCTTTAGACCAACCTACAATATCTTCACCGGATCCACCCACAGGTCTTTCAAGCACAACATTTTCTAAACCTAATGCATCACTTAACCATGGATGATTCACCATCCCACCAGCATCTGCTCTTAATTCAGGTTGAATGTTTAACATGGGGACTAAGAAATCAGCAATTTCCAAAGCATCCGGCATGGAAAATTTATATTTTTCCATTAAAACATCTTTAAGACCCCAAGGTTTTAATTTTAAAATTCTATGAAGTTCACCTCTAGAATTAAAGAAATCTCTAGTATAATAACTTTCTTTTAATACCGCTCTTGGGATAGGTCCGATTAATTCAATGATTTGAGCAATATGATCATCATCTTTCGTATATGATTTTCCATCTCTAGGATCGAATAAATAATCACCGGTTAATAATTCAAATACAAGACATGCAAAACTCCAAAGATCACTCGATGCACCCCAATGATAACCTAATAAGACTTCGGGGGATCTATATTGACGAGTTTGGATTTCATCAGTGAAATGATGATTCACCCAACATGCATTACCTAAATCGGCAATCTTGACGGAAATCAATTCATCTTCATTAATGATATCGGTGGTGGTTGTTGTAGTATCTTGATGATGATGAAGGGTTCTCATATCATCATTAGGGATTTGTACTGGATCAACATTGGATGCAGTATTTGATATTGACATTGATGAAAGTGAACTATTTAAAGTATGTTCATTAGTCATACTTGTATCTTGTAGTATAGGAGCTGCGTTAGTATGATGATGATGATGAGAACTGCTACTTATGTTGGCACTTATACTTCCATCCTCATCTTCTTCTATATGTGGGTAAGGTGATTCAGAGATGGATTCACCAGCAATAAATGATTTAACTGGTGTATTGGCAGTAGAACTAGCTAAGCCATAAACATTGGTGAATGATTTATTAAATGTTCTTAATGGGGAAGGTAAAGGTTGAGATCCGGTGATTAAAGTTTGACGTCTTGAACCACGACCATTTCTACCTAATGATGGAGAACTATTACTATTGACCGATTTACCTGATTGTGATTGCAGGACTATCATGTCATTTAATTTTGGATTCAGAGGTGTATTTTGAATTGAAGTACTTGGAGTAACACCGTTTGAACTATTTTGACTGGCATTGTTAAGGTTGCTATTACTACTATTATTAAGCTTTCTTGATTGTTGTCGTTGTAATTTCTTTTCTAATTTCTTTTGATTTTCTTCATGTTCAACCATTCTTACAATTTGTTCAACATCACCAATTTCTATCAAGACATTTTCCGGTTTTAAATCAGTATGAATCACACCACATTTTCGATGTAAAAAATCAAGAGCTGAAAGTAATTGTTTAGCAATTTGTTTAACAAACACAATGGGAATCCCACGATGTTTATATCTTCTGATTAAACCTAATAAATTTTCTCCTAAGACTTCAAAAACCATTACGACATGAACACCATTTGGACCTTTATGAGTAAATGTATCTAATAATTGAATGACATGTTCATGACCAGGATGATTTAAATCAGAAGTAGTGACCTTATCTAATAATTTGATTTCATCGATGGCAGTTTCCGTATAATGTTTAGCACTTCGTACGATTTTCATCGCCACGTGAGAATTTTTATCATTATCTTTAGCTAACCAAACAGTTGAAAAATGTCCCCAACCAAGTTTTCTAACAAGGGTATATTTCCCATTTTTATATTCTTCTCCAATGTAACAAGTGTGATAACCTCCTGGAACGTAATCCTTTAAATCTTCTTCATCAGCAGGATTAACTTCATCTTCATCATCTTCGTCATCATCATCTTCATCTTCTTCATCAATGTGATGTTCAGGTCCAGCAATGTCAGTGCCTTCCTGTAACTTTTCAGCTGCTTCTTTCTTATTGGCATTTGATATGGTTTGTAATACTTCATTACTGGATTTGAAACTATATGCACTTTGATTATCATCATCATTATCATCAAGCTTTGTTTGAATTGATAATGGTTCTGGCTTGAATTGTTTGGCCAGAGAAGCACTAGTTGATACTGTCGAAGCACTATGTTGCATCAAAGAAGTAGGTAATAATTGTGAAGGGACCAAACTTTCATTATTTGGTGTTATAGTATTTGTATTTGAATTCTGGCGACTGGGAGGATTAGGTCTGGGAGAAAGGGAATTACTTTCTTTCTCCGCTTGCTTTATAGCAAGGGATAAGTTTGATTTATGTGAATTAGGCATTATGAAGAACTATATGATTTGAACGTATTTATGTGATATGGTTTATTAATAATAACGAATATATGACAATTAGGATAAGGAATGAAAAACGTTTTTTAAGAATTAATACTGATTTAAGAATGAAAGATGCTATTCTACCGATTTGTGGTAGATGATTAAATACAATATATGAAGATTAGATATGGAATATAGTACAAATGTTAAGAACCTCTTCTTCAATCTCTTTAAATAATATGAAACTGAGATAGGGAGAGTTAGGGGAATGCGATTTGAACCCTTTTTGATCGATCTAGGGATTGGATTGAAAGTGATAAGGGGTCGCGATACACTCTGGTTGTATCGATGATGTATTGTTATGGTACAGGATCCCGTATAAGGGTATGAGCAAAGGGGAAGTGAGGGTTATAAAGTAATGATGATGATGAAGGGTTGGTAATCGAAATTGTGCTGTAAAAATGTTGCTTCTATTTCTGAATGAAAGATTTTTTTGATTTGAAGGAATTTTTTTTTTGTTGCGGTATGGGAGGGAGCGAGGGTGGAGGAGGTTAACGAGCTTAATCTAAGTGAGCATGGATGTTATGACGTATGGTAAGGTCCGACAGGGGTTATATAAGACTACAACAATTGTATTGATCTAGATGTGTGGTTAACATGTACTACCACAATGAGGGAAACATCTACACTTGTTACTTACCTTATAACAACAATGATAAATAGATAATTAAACATACATACAAATTTAAAATATATATAGAGAGAAAGCTAATATTATGTATAAGTAAATATCATCAAGATAGATATATTATTACTATTAAATCCTAATCTAACATGACTTTGGTTCGTTAATCACACCCATACAGGTATGACCATGAATATTATTGGAAAAAAATCAATCACAAATTCTATAAACGGTTGATATAGTTTTTATTATTGGAATGGAAAAATCTAATCCATTTCAATATCTTCTGGTTCAGCAGCTTTTTCTTCAGTTGGTTTTTGACCTCTTGAAGCAGCAAGTCTTTCTTGAAGAGCAGCAGTGTTGGCAGCTTCTTGCTTTTGTCTATTGGCTTCTTTCTTTTCTTGTTCCTTAGCTAAGTAACGACCTCTAATGATATTACCTTTAGAAGCTAATTCTTCATATTTAGCAATATATTTAGCTTTCTTGGCATCTTCACCTTCATCATATAACCAATCTTCAGTCTTTAACAATAAAGCAGTTAAAGTTTCCTTTTCTTGTTCAGAAGCAAAATCTTTATATTGATCTTCCAATTTACCTCTTAATTCATAAATATATTCTTCTAAAGTATTTTTTCTTTCTTCAGTATCAGCAACTAATTTATCAGTTGAAGTTAAAGCATTTTCAACTTCAATAAATTCATTTCTAACTGATTCAGTTAATTGAGATGATGATAAAACAATGATTTGTAAATCATCTTTTTTAACATTCTTCTTTTCTTCTTTATATTCTGGTTCAGCATCTTCTTCATCTTCATGTTCAACTAAAACTTTAACTAAAGTATCTTCTCTAGTTTCAGCAGCATCAAGAGTATACCATCCTGAAGCATTGGCTCCAACATATAATTTAACTTCAATTTCAGATTCACCTTCTTTTGGTACAACTCCTTTAACTTGCCATTTAGCAATTGGTTTAGAATCAATTGGTGATCCAGTATATCTAAGAGAAGCTTCAAAATCTTGTTTAGCTTGGAATTTAATAGTAAATTCTTTTGGAACTTTATGATCTCTTGGGAAATCTATTTCATTTTCATCATCTTCTAATTGTTTATCCCAACTAAAAGTAACGGCATCTTGATTATAATCACTGAATTTGAATGGTCTAACTCTAACAGTTGGAGAATGAACAGCACAAATATAAGCATTACCTCTAGCAATGGCTTCATCTTGATTTAAAGTGAAAGATAATGGTTTACCGAAAATATCAGTTAATTTTTGTTTTAAGGATGGAACTCTAGTACAACCACCAATAACTTCAACGGAATCAATATCTTCAATAGTTAAACCAGCATCTTTTAAAGCAGCTTCAATTGGAACATTGACTCTGTTTAATAATGGTTGAACATAAGCTTCTAATTCTTCTCTGGTTAAAGAAGAAGAGAAATCAACATCTTCCATAAGAGATTCAACACTGAATGGAGCTTGAGAATTAGCTGATAAAACTTTCTTAACTTTTTCAGAAGCAACTAAAACTCTGTAAAAAGCTTTTGGATTTTCATGAACATCCAACTTCTTTTTATCTTTAAATTCTTTAGCAAAATGTTCAGCAATAGCATAATCGAAATCTCTACCACCAAAATGTTTATCATAAGCAGAACCTAAAATTTTTAATTCTCCTTTCTTAACAGAAGCAATAGAAATTTGATAAGATGAATGACCAATATCAATAAAAGCAATTTTTTTTGGTTCATCAACTGGTAATTCATTAGCTTTGAAAACACCATAACCAACAGCAGCAGCAGTGACTTCATTGACGATTTGAACTGGGGTTAAACCAGCAATTCTACAAGCATCAGCAGCAGCATGTCTTTGTTTTTCATTATACCATAATGGAACAGAAAGAGCAACTTGTTCAAGATTGGCTTTAGTTTCTTTATGAGCAGTATCTTTTAATTTATTAATTAACATGGCAGATAATTGAGTAGCAGTGAATTCTTTTTGTTCACCACCTAATCTGACTTTAGCACTAACACCCCCAGTGGCGGCATCTTTAACTAAAGGAACAGTGAAATATTTCTTTTCAATTTCTAAATCAGCATCATCAAAATCTAATCCAACAATTCTCTTTATGTTATCAACGGTATTTTTAACATTGGAGATTTGTTTATTCTTAGCACTTTCTCCAATTAATCTATTCTTTGGACCAAACCCAACTAAAGATGGAGTAGCACGGTTGGAAACTTCATTAACAATGACATCAATACCACCATTTCTGGCAGCTGAAATGACTGATTTGGAAGTACCTAAATCAATACCGAATGGAGTAGACATTTGTAAATAGTGATGTTATATTGGTATAAGTCTTACTATAACTGTTTACAATTAACAATTCCTAAAGAAACAAGTAAAAGTCAATTGAATCAATATATATAAATATTTATTTATTGTTCATATGATGGTTGGTGGTGGTGGTAACCAAAAAAAAAATTCTCAGTGAAAAATCCACAAAATTAAAATTTGGCGTGTTCAGTTCAACAAATTTGTGAGATGATCCAGCTAAGTACTGCGGCAAGGGCGTTCACTGAAAGTATCTAGAATATTCGAGAAGATCTTCTAATTATAGCCATAGAGTTATGAGTTAACAGGTATGAGATATCGTAAATTGAGGGAGGTATATATACTATTTAACTACTTTGTTCAACTATAGTAAGTAAGGTCATCCATCCTGGACTTTCAATCAATTGAATATAATCAGATTCATCCTTATCTTTGACGATTTTGATTAATAATTTCAATTCATGAGGTCCTAAAATATTCAATTTGAATAAATAAACTAAGAAATGGAAATTAAATAAGGATGATTGATTGAAATTCGAATTCAAATATTTAGAACAAGTTTGTAAATTTTGTAAATCACCCATGAATTCTCTATTTTCAATGACAAATATCAGATTTGCTTCATTATTAAATAATGGTTGAGGATTTAATGGGAAGGAATCAGTTAATGATACTAATAAGAATTCAACTGGGAATGTAGGTTTAGCATTAGTTTTAATCTCTAAATTATATTCATTCAATTTCAGATATTGAATATCAGGAACATATCTTGTTTCATTAGTTCCATTAACATAAATTTGTGAAGGTTGAGTTGATCCTGTTATAATATCTGCTTTAACTAAGGCTTCGCCTTCAATTGATACTTGATATGATCGAGGTTCAATTTGGCCTTGTAATCCTCCACTTATAACACATGTAACGAATTTAGATGAAAATTGACCTGATGATGAGAATTTAGTAGCATTAGGATATTTAATTTGAAATTTACTAGCCATTAAGATTTCTAAATTACTTAAAAAGTATGAATCTTTATGTCTTTTACAAAGTACAGTACCATCTTTTAATCCACTATCAGTTAAATCAGTGAAAGTAATCCCAACCTTATATAACCCTAATTCATTAGCAATAGCATCAACTTCAGCTTCATTATCCCAAGGTAATAAAGTAATTCCATCCAATTCACCATGTTGAGGAGGTTCATAAATAGCTTCCACCACCGCTTTGATCCCCAAGGGAACTTTATCAAATGCTTCATATCTACCATATAAATAACCAAATCTTTGAACACCAGTATGTCTCCAAACATCAATGAATTGATTCATGATTAATGAATCGGAAAATTCGACATGATCTACCATTCTGAATTTTTGTAATTGTAATGTGATGGCATTAGGTTGACATTTTGAACAGATCCCTCTAGGATAAGGTTTATGAGTTCCACTTGGACAATGTAAATTAATCTTAAAATTTGGTTCATCTAATGGAGCGATATATGAACTATTATTAAATTTATTATTTTTAGTTTGATCAATTTCTTTTAAATAGGAATGAAATGACATATGTTTAATATTTTGTTCTTTACGATAATCTTTATCCCAAGGTGGTAATGGTGAACAATATTCACACATACCTTTTACACCATGTTGACAAAATTTAGTCAAAGGACGTTTAATTAATCCATCTTGTTTCTCCAATTCGTCATCAATAGGTAATTGTTTGATGGATTTTAATGGTCCAGATGAAGGAACTTGAATAGGATTGATGGAGACGTGATGATTGGTGGCGGCAGTTGTAGAACTCAGTAAAGCAGCACCAGCTGGAACTTCAGATGAATCCCCTGCCCCTTCTTCCAATTCATAACTAACAAATAATAAATCCCCATTCTTAAATCCTAATTCTTGAATAGACTTCCCACATAATGAATTAGCCAATTGACCCTTGACATTAGGTTTATCACTTATAGAAATTGATTGTAAGTCTATGGATGGAGATTTCTGTTGTAATATAGGTAATACTTGTTCAAGAGTGATTAAGAAATCATCATTCAAATTCGATGAGATTCTAAACATCCCATCTTTGGATCTGAATCTAAGTATTATGGACATGATGATGAGTATGATATGTTGATAGTTATGTTGAAAGCTGTGTTGCGGTAAGATAGTGGTTAGTAATAGTTGATCTGACGGTCAGTTATAATTTTTGAATTTTACGATTTTTATTTTTGCCTCCAATAAATTTGCAGTGAGAGAGAATTGTATATACGTTTTCATCATTATATTCATTAACTTCTACTCTACTTTATGATTCAATAATATATAATTTAATACTATGAGCTATACTATTGAAGATCTGTATTCTTCTGTATTTATAATGTAAAGATTTCTTATCATCTATACCTTTCGTATCACCTTCATCCTCTTCATCCCCATCCTCTTTATCATTCACTTCATCATCAGGGACAACCATTAAATCATCATCTTCAACCAACACCACTGGTTCATCCTGTATATCATCTTCTTCAATCGGTATCTCCTTAAACGATTGTTTCTTCACAAGTAGACTGAATTGATTCTCCGGTTTGATAAGCTTGAACGAAGGATTGGTGGAAGATAAAATATTAATACCATGCAAATAGGTGATATCCCCCTTTGATAATTTATTAAAATGAATCCGAAGACTGATGATCAACAATAATGGTATGGTGAATTTATACCGTACTTTCTTCTCCCCCTTCTCTGTCGTATTACTTGTCTCTAATGGATTGGTGAATACAGCTGATGTAGAATTAAATCGAAGTATAGAACTAATACTAACTTTCCCACTTATCCCAACACTACATACTTGATCCAACCCCATTTCAAACAATACTTTAACAAACACATCCCGGATCTGAGTCTCAATCAAACTTTGTAAATAATTATTACTCAATCGGATATGGAAGTAATTTATAGGGACGTTTTGGAGAGTGATTAATGATTTGGCATTTATAGCAAGACTTTTAGTTGTGGTGGTCGTTTGGGTTGAGTTGGGACTTACGTGATTTGATTTGTTTATAAAGATCTTTAATGGGATTGATTGCGATTTGGATACTTTAAGAAACACAATCTGTGGTGGCATTGTTGGTGATAGTTGTTGTAATATAATGGTTGTTAGTTAGTTGAAATTTATAACGTGTAATTTTCTACTTGCGCGTATTTATAAAGTATCATGAAACTCAACTCTTGGAAACTACTGAAAACTACTAGTAAGACAATTTTAAATATACTAAAGATTTTATTTATTTATAATTTTAAACTTCTAATTGGATTTATATAACATTATATACACCAGGTAACAAACAATCGAAAGAGAAACCAACATTTTTTAAAACTTACTCCAAAATAAACGGTCATCAAACCCATTCAAATCAAAATCCATAACTTCAAAAACTCACAAATCATAAACTAAATCACCACGTATCCAAAAGACTAAAATCAAAATCAAATCTAAAATCAATATCGTAATAAAACGTATTCAGAACAGATTAAAGTCGCATCAACAACTTAATGGAGCGCCTTATAAAACTAATCTCATACTTCTGATCAGTTAAATATACAGTAAATTGACTTGATGATAATTGATAATGCTTGATGAAATTGTAGAAACTATAATATAAAAATGAATTGGATATAATGATAATAATGATGATGATATTTTTAAAAACTAGCTTTGTTTTTTATGGAGTTTTTTTTTTAATTTTTTTTTTAATTTTTTTAATTTTTTTAAATTAATATAATATAACAAAGTATAATTTCTCTAACAAGTGTAAGGATATCAAATGGAACCAAATATAAAAACAGAATTAAGATTAAAGATATCACAAATAAACATAATAAAAAGCAAGCCCAAAAACTGATAAAAAAAATCAGACCAACATAACAAAACAAAACCCAAACTAATATACAACAAATAAACAAAAACAAACAAATGATAAAAATTCTAGAATGAGAAAAATTCATCCATATTTAAACCAAAATCTTCAGCTCCATTAGATACCATGGTATCATGATGAGAAGTTAAAGGTTGATGATTGGTATTAATATTGGTGAATAAGAATAAATCATCGATTGATTTGGAATCAATCATAGGGGAATTTAAATTTGATTCTAATGATTCAATGAAATCTGGTACGAGTGGTGCTGCAGACCAATGATCGAAATCTTCTTCGTTTAAACACACGTAGTTGGAATTCAATTAGTTAGATATACGTGGAAAACAATAATTGACAAACATAAAAACTTATAAATAATCTCTTCTTCAAAAACTAAAGACTTGTTAAAAGTTTTCTAAAATATTCATAATTAAAAAAGTTACTTCAATGCTATAAATCAATCACCAAAGACAAGACAATAACAAAGAAATAATGATAAATTAAAAAGGTAGTCTCAAGGATATCTTTTCCCAACCATATACATAAAGAATCAAGTTAATTAATAATTAATAGAATCATAAAAGGAATTTCCACGTATATTAATTTATTACAATTAACCTCCTGGCTAATATAAATAAATTAATATACATCCCTAAGAGACTATAATTATAATTAAAAATGATAATTATTTTCTTCTTCAAAAAATGTATGATATGGTATGATACTGGGTAAGATAAAAATAAGGGTAGGTTGGTAATGGTAGGTATTAACTTTCTTAAACCTTGAACCTTTTTATTTAATTTTCTTGTTGAATGTTGATTGTTATTTAAAACAACTTTGGGAGACAAGCAGAGAACTTTCAAGTATGGAATAATATAATTATAAAACAAATAAATCAAGATTTAAAAAAAAGATTCTTATAAAATCTATTAATGAAATAAATATTCGTGTAACAAAACAAAAAGACAAAGAAAAGATATTTGTCATTAAAAAACAGGTTGATAAAATATTATGTTGAAACAATTAAACCAAAGCATTAATAGTCGATGTCGGAAAATGCTCGTTATTATTAATGGTAAGTATGGTTTTATAAAGTAAACAACAGTAGTTAATATTTTGAATGAGTTTGTTCTTTTTTAAGTATTTGTGTACACATTTATTTATTAATAAATCTTTATATTTGAATTATGTTTGCCAACGATAATTGAACCAGATGGTAAAGATGAAGATAACGACAATGATGACAAAATTACTTCTGAATTTTGCCCCATTTCGTAAGCAGAAGTCAAAGACATATTAGAATCAAATTGTTTGGTAGTAGTGGTGGTAGTATGATGATATTGGAATTGTTGATGTTGATGTTGATGATGTTGATGATATTGTTGTTGTTGTTGTTTTTGTTTAGATAAAGTTAAATCTATTGGGGAATTCATAGGAGAATTCATTGATACAGGAGATAAATAATTATAATAATTATTTTCACCAGTAGTAGAAGTGGTAGTATTAGAAGAACCAGAATTAGCAGTGGTAATAGCATCAATAGAATTTGAATCAACCTCTTGTTTTATTTTAATTTCAGTTTGTTCTTGTTCAAGTTTTATTTTCTTCAAAGGTTGTTGTTGTTGAATAGATGGACTAGTAGTAGATGAAGGAGTTGAAGACGAAACATTTGATGCATCATCACAATCTTCTTCTTCTTCTTCTTCATAATCTTCTTCAAAATCATCATCACCAGTTGAACTTTTTCTCTTGTTAGAACTATTATTATTGAATGAAGCAGCTGAACTATTTAAATTTTGATGAATTTTTTCTTTTAAATCATTTATATTTTCTAATTCAATTAAATTTAATTGATTTAATTGATTACTAGATAATAAATTTGATACAGAATCAAAATTTGATGATAAAGATTTTAAATTAGATTCTAATTTTAAAACATAAGATTCTAAATATTCCACATGTTTTCTCTTTTTTTCACGAGAAGCATGGGCAGCTCTTCTATTTCTTAATATACGTTCGACACGACGTTGTTCTTTTTCTTCTTTAGTTTTAGCTCTTTTTCTTGGAGGTAAAGTTGACTTAAAGTTAAGATCAGTAGGTATGGAAGTACTGGAAGGAGTACTAACGTTAGAAGCAGAGACTAAATCAGAAGCAGACATGATGATGATGGTGATTGATTTGATTTGATTGTTTGGATTGATTGATTGATCAGAAGTTGATTAGATGAAGAAGGAGGTGGGGAGGTGTAAGTATGGGATCTATCTATATGGGTGTAGACAACGTGTTGTTTATGAGATATAAGATAGAAGAAACTTGGAAGAATGAATAAACTGAATAGAGAGGGGGAGGTTAGATGTAATACTTATCCTGAGTAGCAGTAGTAGTATGTACAACCTATGTTGATTGATTGATCGATTGATTGATTGATTTGGAAAAAGGGTTGTAAATAACAATTATAAAAAATGACGGTCAAATCAAACCATATTTATATTTCTAGAAACGAGGAGAAGCAGAAACAAAATTTGCTCACTTTATGGAAGGTCGTGTACTTTTGCTCAAATTGATCGTCATGTAAAAATAATTTCTTAAAAGGAGGTGTGTTTCAAAAACAGTTTGTGTAATTTATTTTATTTTTAACCATTTTTTTTTTTTTTTTTTTTTTGTTTCTTTTGTTTTTGTAATTTCAGGTCTTTGTGTAAATAATTTCTTTTTCTACCACCAACTGATCTAGATCAAAGACGACAATACTATGATGAAAGACTTCGTAATGATTCAATCATGGTTTAATAATTATTATTTAAACTTTGACTCCACATACATTTAACACATTCTCTCACATAAACTTCCACCCTAAACGGCAAATAATATCAAATGGTTATGACATAATAATAATAATAATAGTTCGTATCTTGTCATATTCTAAATGTGTATGTCTATATCTATCTGTGTGTATCTATCTATCTATCCATGAAATTTAAATTTACCACAATCATTTATTCGTATTTCACTCTTGGTTAACCTTTACTACTTTTCTTATCCCTATCCTATCCTATCCTATCCTTAATTTACTTAACTACCCCTTCCCTGCTACATCCAATATTTCTTATTTACTCCTATCTAATTTGCCATTACTTACGAATTCTTTCTTGTCCGTTCCTTCCTTCCTTCCTTCCTTCCTTCTTTCATTCATTCCTACTTCCTTACTTACTTTTTCTTTATTTGTCTGCTTTATGCCACCTTGCCAATTTACGCCTCCTTCTCCTCCTCATGTTCTCTTTGTCTATTATTTTTTTAATTATACAAGTACATTTAACCGTACATTATTAACTAATTATTGCAACATCAGTTGAGTTTTATTCTTCCATTTCCTGTACACGACCTGCACTTTTTTCCTTCATCTGCTTTGTACAATGATTTAACCACTCCACAAAGCTTTTAACTTATATATGATAGATTCAATTCTTTATTTTTAATACTACCTGTTTAAATTTTTCTTGTCACTCATCTCAATCATCATCTACATATACAGTAAGTAACTATAACAGTAATAATCCAATCCGCTTTTAAAATTGTAAATCAACCAACGACTTCCAAGATAATTTCAACTATTTAAAAATGTCTTGAATTCAAATCATTTACTTGATTGGTTAAACATTCCGTTCAATTAGTACAATCTACTGTCATTTGTCGGTTGACTAACTTTCCTTTCCTTTCATTTGACATATGGGATTTTCTATCTCTTATTATTGCAGTTATTATTTTTACTAAATAATAATTCAACTCAGCGCCAATCAATTCATAATAAACCAAATGAAATGCCTTATTAATGATGAATTTTTTTTTCTTTTCAATTTCTTCTTCTTGTTATAAACCCATATGCATAGTTCTACCCATTTTGAAATTATTCACCCATAACTTTTTACATCTCGTCTCCTCCTCATAAAAATAAAATTTTAAACTACATCAGCAAACTTAATCTCTAAATTAAACCCTGAATAAAAATAATTTCATGTTATTTTTCACCTCAAAAACGCAAAAAAAAAAACTTGTTACTAATCTGTCAATGATAATGAAAATTTCATGTAGTTGATTTATATATCCACCTTAAATTGTAGGAATGTTGACTTACTACATACTCCTATATTTCCAAGACATAACTTTGTCTAATATCCCATCGATTCCCTCTAACCCTCTCATATCCTCAAGAAATCTCTTCATAACTCTACATCATAGATGGGATAAGATGAGATGAGATGAGAATCAACTACAATCCATGCCAAATTAAGCGTCTTTGTAGTATCTGTGATTATCAGACCATAAGTAATGCATCATTCTAATTTTGTACAATAAACTACGTGTATTTCCTTCTATACTTCCATTCAGTCTACAATAGACACTCTAAATAACAATAGAATTTTTCTTAAACCAGCTAATTTTAAATTATCTTGTCCTTAAAATGAGCTAAGAAATAATTATGAATGAATTATTTTTTAGTTCGGTTATATGTATCGATTTAAATTTTATTCATCTATTGCATTTCATTCCCTTCTCTATAGTTGTGTTCCCTTTGACTTTAGGGTTTATGATTACGATTACGTATATTCCCTTCTAGACTTTTGTCACTCTTATTCACCTGATAATTTAATTTAATTTAATTTAATTTAAGTTAATCCAGGTTTATCCGATATTATTAGTTCATAAATTATTTTATTTGTGTGTTATACATTACAAATACCGAATGGGCGTTATTAAAACGAAAAATGAAAATAATGGACGTATGTATATATGCAAGAATCGTAATACTTACCCGGTCTGCTTGGTTTAAACAAATATCAGAATCTGAGATCCAGTCCAATCCAATCAGGGTACCAACGGTTATTCGAAATAAACCAAAAAAAAAAAAATAGTTCAAGAAAACAAATTGATATTATTGAACCACTATATCTTGATTCAAATTTTTAGTTAACTAAGGATAAGTTTTGTAGGTTCAATTGACAATAAGGTTGTCAATGAGTTAACAGGACCCTTGAATAATGTGAAAGAAAACGTTGTTTTATTATAACGCTAATCCTTCAAGAAATGTCAATATTCACAGGATTTAATTTCAAATGACTGACCAATCGATTCTTTCTTATCAGTAGAGTCTTGATGCTTGATTGATATCAATGAATGTTTAGCCGCTTACTTTAAAATTGCTTGTAATAATAAAAGCTTAATTCTCTCTTCTGATCTTAGCTTATCAACTTGGTTACATTTTTGCAACAAAGTATGGGGTGTTTGACCATGTGGCGAGTAAGAAATCATGGTTAAGATAAATTGGTGTTATAAACTACTAGAATGAGAGGTATTCGGGTAATATAACGATATAACAAATATGAGTATAATTTTACTATGTAAATCAATTGTAATACATGCCTTGTTCAAGTAGATATACAGCCTAAGATATTTCATTAAAAAATGGATCTAAATGAAAGTTAATCTAATGGTTCCTAAATAGATAGTTTCGTTTGTATCAATCATTCCACCAGAATTCATTAACAATAAGAGAAGCTAACAAACCAAGATGATGAAAACATTCCAAAGAAATATTAAAACTTTTTTTTAAAATTATAAATATTTATATTTATGGCGTTTAAATTTTATAGCTTAGTTATACCAAATTATTCTATATGAGCTTTAACTAGTTCAAACAAGATCATTATATGATATCCCAGTTCAGTCTGAAATAAGTTAATTACTAAACATAAACACTACACTAAGAAACTCTATGAAAATAATTTAAGGATATAACGAATATGGGTATAATAAAGTAATAATATAACTAAATCAATTGTAATACGTACTGCCTAATTCTAACGGTCAAGAAAAACAAAAAATGGACTTTCAAAAAAGAAGTTTAACCAATAACCTAGATGATTTATGATCAAATTAAATTAGCCTAAATAACTCAATAAAGTTATTAATTATAAATGACACAGTTTCCCAATTAATCCAATATCAATTATGCTGATCTAAAATGAAAACTAAAAAAGGATTCCTAAATAGAAATAGGTTTCAGTTATCCAAATGATAATGTTGTGATATAACAAGAAAGGTATATTTAACTTCTTTCTATATCCTGGAACTTTTAAGGATGATGTTGATATCATTTAAAAGAAGAGATAAAATTATTTGATAAAATTATTATAAAAAGTGTTTTATAGTTTGTCTGCACCATTAGTTAACTTTACATAATCTACAAACTATAATAAGCTTAATGAATAATATAAAGATATAACAAATATGAATTTAATAAAGTAATAGTACAAGTAAATCAATCGTAATACATACCTTTCTAAACCTTACCAGTGTCAAAAAAATATTGGATAAACAATTCAGAGTGAACTAAAATTTTGCCGCTTACACAATACATGTTAGTTAAGATTTAGCTTCAAATGAATGTAAATCTAAAGATTCCTAAATAGAGATAGTTTGATTTTGAAGAAGCCAACAAATACCATAACCAATCCAAATATAAATCAACAGATGATTAAACACTGATGCTTGTTTATTGGAACTAATAAGAAGATCAAATTTAAAATATGAATGAAAAATTTCTAAAAAAGAATTTAGGCGCCTAAAAAATTTATCCATAGAACAAATTACTTGGTTACACCATTTACGTAATTAGTTTATATGAGCTTAAACGCTTCAACCAAGGTCGTTATGCTGTAGCTTTGGTTGGACTGGTATGAGCTACATAATAATATCAAATTATTATCGTCTACAAACTACAATTAGGAATTCTCTCCAACGTAATCTAAAGGTATAACAAAAATGAAATAGTATTAAAATAAGTAAATTAATTGTAATACATACCTTTCTAAAGCAAGAGATTACCAATAAATGCACATACCATTCAAAAGTTATTAGAAATCATAAAGCTTGTTGTATCTTAAAGATTTCAATCAATCACAGAGTACTATACTTTCCATCATATTTATTTTGACCCAAAACAGTTAGATTATTTGTTAGGTATAATTTAGATTTACATCTAAAGGTTCCTAAATAGAAATTGAATAGTTATAAGATTTAGAAATCATTAGAAGCGAACAGTTATCCAACTTTGTAAAAAGAAAAAGTGATAGAAATTTTGGTTAATTATAATAGCGTTTAAAAATGATTTGACTTTGGGATAATTATTTAAAACTTATCTTGGGAAAGTTTATTATCATACAATAACTACATTAGATAATACAGTTTAATTAATATAACAAATATGAGCATAATAAAGTAATAAATCATTAACATAAATTGAATTGTAATACATACCTCTAGAATACCATACCAGATAAATTTAACCACGAATAAGCGGAAAGTGAATCCAAAACAAATCAAAAGTCCTAAAATCCAGATGATTAGTAATTGTTGAAATCCTTAGTATCTAAAGTTTCCTAAATATAAATATGATATTAGAATATACCATTCAATGTTATTAGCAGAAAACAATTATACATCTAGTGATTCTACATGGCGACAACTAGTTCCTTTGGTATAAAGAAAAGTGTTGGAACGTTTAAATTATTTTTGGTATTTATTTATAAACTGGTTAAACCATTTTACTTTTTTAGTTCATATTACTAGTTGCACTTGCAATGAACTAATTACAAAACTACAATTTACTTTGACCTACTGTAATTAAGTGTATCAGTCTTAGTATATGTTCATGAATAATTCTACAAGAAATCTTAATATTAATATAAGTTTGTAACATGAATATAATAATGTAAAACAAAGCAATTTAACTAATAATTGAAAATAGGTAAATACATAGATACTTAGTTGGACTGATAGATATAATGAATTAATAATAGTACTAAACTAAGTTAATATAAGCCTAAATATTCAGTCAATGTCATAACTTTCCAAAAACCCGACATTACAGTTGTTAATTAATAGTATTCCAACAATATAGACCTAAAATATTCCTAAATATTAGTTAATGAGTTAGTTAATTCTTTCATCAAAATCATATTGTGAAGGCATATCAAAATTATTTCAGCCAACCTATAAGGACCACAGAAAAGAAGGAGAGGAGCGAGAGAAGAAAGAAAAAAGAAAGAAGAAAGAAAGAAAGAAAGAAAGAAGAAAGAAAGAAAGAAAGAAAGAAAGAAAGAAAGAAAGAGAAAGAAAGAAAGAAAGAAAGAAAAAAAAAGAAAGAAAGAAAGAAAGAAAGAAAGAAAGAAAGAAAGAAAGAAAGAAAGAAAGAAAGAAAGAAAGAAGAAAGAAAGAAAGAAAAGAAAGAAAGAAAGAAAGAAAGAAAGAAAGAAAGAAAGAAAGAAAGAAAGAAAGAAGAAAGAAAGAAAGAAAGAAAGAAAGAAAAGAAAGAAAGAAAGAAAGAAAAAAGAAAGAAAGAAAGAAAGAAAGAAAGAAAGAAAGAAAGAAAGAAAGAAAGAAAGAAGAAAGAAAGAAAGAAGAAAGAAAGAAAGAAAGAAGAAAGAAAGAAAGAAAGAAAAGAAAGAAGAAAGAAAGAAGAAAGAAAAGAAAAAAGAAAGAAAGAAAGAAAGAAAGAAAGAAAGAAAGAAAGAAAGAAAGAAAGAAAGAAAGAAAGAAAAAGAAAGAAAGAAAGAAAGAAAGAAATAAAGAAAGAAAGAAAGAAAGAAAGAAAGAAAGAAAGAAAGAAAGAAGAAAGAAAGAAAGAAAGAAAGAAAGAAAGAAAAAGAAAGAAAGAAAGAAAGAGAAAAAAAGAAAGAAATAAAGAAATAAATAAATAAAGAAATAAATAAAGAAATAAAAAAGAAATAAAGAAATAAATAAAGAAATAAAAAGAAAGAAAGAAAAAGAAATAAATAAAAATAAATAAAGAAATATAAATAAAATAAATAAATAAATAAATAAATACCTCCTCCCTCACCTCCCTCCCTCCCTCCTCCCTAATCTAAATCTTCCTTAATCCTCCTAAATATAATAATACCTCCTAAATAATAAATAATTATAATCACATAATAAATACTTGTAACCTTTTGTAAATTTATTGGACATTAAATTTGCCTCCTCCTCCTTCCCTACCTCCGCTCCCCCAATTGTCCTCCCATTCCATATTGGTCCCTTAGTCTGTTACTGGATGTGGTTCAAATTTACATACTGCAAATTTATAATCCTGCTAAGTAACTACAATTAAATATATTCAACGCTAATAAAACGCACCTTTTCACTCTCTGTACAACAAGTTAGAAACAAACAACAGTTATTACCACTTCAGTATCAATGAAGACAACTAATTGTAGTATAAAATTATCCTAATAAAACAAAAGTGACTAAGGAGGATCCGGATTATTATTTAATCAAACAATTATTCCATTATATAATAATAAGCGTTAGTATTAGGAACAGAAAAGTCTTAGATAGAAAGTTGAATGTTAATAATCATTTTAACAACGGTTACCAGGTGGTTACCAAGGGTAGTTGATCTGTTATTTGGCTAAGCTAATGAAAGATATATAAATTGATAAACTTGTTCTATTTTTTTTTATCAGCGTTTATATATGTCTTTATTTCTGTTCAATTGGTAGCACTCCATGTCAAACATCCATACCTCCAGAATCATCTAAAATATTTTTTTTTTTTTATTTTGTGATGTTTAATAGTCACAATATGTCAAAAATTCATAAACTGATTATAGATAACGTTATAGTTTGATCCTGTTTAACTTTATAGTTGTTAAGGGCATAGTCTTAGTCATATTCAGGGTATACCTATTCCATTCTTTTATATCACATCTCATTCATTAACTAACTGCCTCGACGTTCATAGACCTATTATGTCAAAATCAGTTTTATCAATCCAATCTCATGTGGTTCATGGATACGTTGGAGGTAAAGCTGCTATATTTCCCTTACAGACTCAAGGATGGGAAGTGGATAATATCAATACGGTTAATTTCTCAAATCATACTGGGTATGGATCATTCAAGGGGAACTCTATTGATGAAAATGATGAATTAAATCCTATATTAAATCAATTGATTAATAATCTACATATAAATTATAATGCTATCTTAACTGGTTATATTCCGAATTCAAATTTGATTAATTGTATTGGGAAGTATGTGAAACAAGTTAAGGAACAAGATGATAAAGTATTATATCTTTTAGATCCTGTTATGGGTGATAATAATTACTTATATGTTAGTGAATCATGTATAACAGAATATCAAAATTTATTAACTTATAATATGATTGATATAATCACTCCTAATCAATTTGAATTGGAATTATTACTGAATAATAAAATCACTGATTTAAATACATTGAAATTATCGATTTTAAAATTGCATTTAAACTTTAATATTAAATATATTGTCATAACTTCATTAAGTTCATCGATATTTAATCCTCCTGATAATGAAGATACCGAATCAAATAAACAAGATGACAAATTCATCTATTGTGCATGTTCAACCTTAACCAATCTTAATCAAATTCAAATATTCAAAATACCAATCATAAAATCTTACTTCACCGGAGTTGGAGATTTGTTCTCCGCGTTATTATTAGATAAATTATATAATAATATTCATAGTATCACCACCACTACTACTACCACTAGCGATATTGAAAAGTTAACGAGATCGGTGAATCAAGTGCTTACAATTATGTCAAAGACATTAAAGTTGACTCATTCCATCGGTTTAAAAGAGTTTAATAAGCATAAAAGCGTTTCTAGTACTACTAATTCGTCGGGTAATATCATCGGCAAGATAAACGATGCTGATTCTATGAAATATTTTGAATTAAAAATCATTGAATCAAGATCATTATATGATTATTGTGGAGATGGAGCGTTTAAACCTGAGTTGTTAAAAGTTGATTATTAATATATATAGACCCATATAATCGTTATTATTTATAGATCCATAGTTAATAAATATTTGACTCATTTTTGCGGAAATGATCACAAAGTCAGATTTAGCAGTTAGTTCCGCACTACTGGCTGTCTTCCATAATGAACACTGTTCGTATTTAAATACTCCAATTTAACCACTTCCTTGTTGATCTTAAGAAAGAAACAACATCATAGAGATTGACAAACATCACAATGGCATCAACAACAGGATTACCTAAAGTTTTAATCATTGGATCAGGTGGAGTAGGTGCTGTTTCAGCTTTATCCTTACACACTCGTAATCGTTCTGAGGTTACTATGGTGATTAGATCTGATTATGATAAGGTTGTTAAAGAAGGTTATACTTTTGATTCATGTACTTATGGTAAAATCACAGGTTGGAGACCTCATAACATTGCTAAAACTGTTCCTGAAGCTCAAGAAAAATTTGGTAATTTCGATTATATCATTGTTACTACTAAGAATATTCCTGATGGTTATTCAACTTGTGAAGATATTATTAAACCAGCTGTTACACCAGGTGTATCTACTATCATCTTAATGCAAAATGGAATTGGTATTGATGGACCTATGAAAGAAGCATTTCCTCAAAATGTTACCCTTAGTGCCGTCACTCATATTGGTTCTACTAATTATCATGCTGTCATTGAAAATAAAGGTGCTGATAATGTTTTCTTAGGAGATTTTGATCATTCATTTGATACCTGTTCACCAAAAGTTCAAAAAATCATTAATGATTTCATTCATATTTATAAAAATGATAATGATTTGAATTTCATTAGAATTGATGATAATGTTAAAAAAACAAGATGGGAAAAATTAATCTATAATTCAGTATTCAATACCGTCACTGCTATCGTTAATTTAGATGTAACTCGTTGTCAAATCAATAATGGGAATATTGATTTATTCGGACCTGCCATGGATGAAGTCCTTGCTATTGCTAAGGCTGAAGGAGTGATTATTGATGAAGCTGAAAAAAAGGAAAAATTCCTTCATATCGGTGATGGGTTACTTTATACTCCATCTATGTGTGTTGATATGAGAAAGAATCAATTATTGGAAATAGAAATTATCTTAGGTAATCCATTAAAGATCGCCAAGAAACATAATGTTCCAACTCCAACTTTATCGGTTATTTATTCATTATTATCTATGGTTCAATTCAGAATTAAAGAATCAGTTGGATTCTTAAAAATCAATGAAGATGACTTTAAAGGTAATAGTGATGATCTTCATCAAATTTATCTTGATAAATATATTCACAAACAATAAAACTAAGAAATAAAGAAACCATATTTATATATATAATACTACTACTTATTAATAAGAGACATATTCAAATTTTATGACCAACCATTTATAGATCTTAATATGAATAAAAAACACACTTATGAACTTTCTAATTAACACCATGTAAATACCGGAGGATTGCCATTCGCCTTGACGATTCTTTCAATCACAACATCATTTAAATTACTTTCATCATGACTAGATTCCATTGGAGTTGGATGATGTAAATTATATTCAAACCCTGTAATATCATCTTCTTCAACATATCCCTTCAGTTTTGATTTAATATCAGGTGAACCAGCTAATAATAATGGGGTAGTATCATTCATAGTACTACCACTTGAAACTCCACCTACTGTTTCTTCTTCATCGGCATCTTCTTCGTCTTCATCTTCTTCTTCCTCATCTTCATCAATCTTAGGATTATAAGGCAGATATCCAGTATTAAATCCTTCTAAATCATATACACTCGATTGCATTTCTCGTAACATTTTATCATTACATACCAGTCTAGGTATCGAAGTTATATCATCAATCACTTCTAAATTCTCTCGTCTACTTAATTCCAATGGCCCAGCATAACTTAATTTTAAAATCTCAACCACATTAAAGGCTTGACCTTTCAACACTGCCAATTGTTTTAGCCAAAGTCGAGTTTTAAAATCATTATCTTTTTCAAACACCTCTTTCAATTTCGAAACCGTTTGTTCCCACCAGAACTTAGACGTTAATAACGGTAAGTAATGATGTCTGGTCTTTAATGAAAATGGTTGACCAATGATTGATAATGGTAAAAATAACCATCCGAATGGGAATGAACGCCATTGATCGGGTTGTTTCCAGGGGAAGGCTAATCCATTATCGATGGCTCCGATTTTAATAATGGGGATATATTTCTTCGTCTTTTTACCATTTTGATTTAGTTTTGGTTTGGTATCTTTAACTAATTTCCAATTGATTTTAATCATCCAATTATCTAATGATCGATCAGTATTACGAATGATATAATCTAAAATCACTAATTTCTCAACCTCTTCTCGGAATTGAGCTATACTTTTCTTAGACCATTTGAATTGGGTATCTTGAATAATCTCATCTTCACCAATTTCAACTTCTAAATTCTCAGGTAAACCATTAATATCATTAGGTATAGGATATAATCTTAACCAATTTATAGCTTCATTATACCCTTTTAAAAACATTTGAAATGACCCTACTTTTTGAGGTAATTTCGATATAGTATCCGACTTATCGAAATAAGAATAATAAAATGTAGGTGATCTTAATTGAATAACTTCAGTATGAGGAACAATATATGATAATAATTGTTGATCAATAACCGTAGCAGCAGCTTCACTGATATAACCTAAATTTGGAATCAAACATGATCTACCAAAACAACAGGGGAAGAACGTTCTATGAGCCCATTTTGTCCATTTAGGTGAGACAGGTCCATAAGGTTCTTCATCTTTCGGTTTGAACACCCCTGCTCGTTCTAAAATTTCTCGATTTTTGAAATTACGATTATATACGAAATAACTTCCTGAGGAACCAGCAGCGATTCTTTCAGGAAAGATATTTTCAATCTCAATGAGTTTCGTAACTCCATTGATTATATCGGCAAACCCTGCTTGAGTGATGAAATTAGATGGGAAATCAAAATGTTCATTAGTTTCATCTTCAACGATTTTTCTCCAATGAATAATGAAATCCTTTTCTGATTTAATAGGTCTTAAATGTTTCAATGGCTTAAATACACTATATTCGATTTTATATTTATGTTTTGCATTTCGACCTGACCCCTTTGATTTTGAAGTTGAAATAGGTGAATATGCCCATTTAGCAGCAGGGATAATATAATTCTTGGTGAAGTTTTTGATATTTCCAATTTCTTCAACTGAAATCTGAGGATTTGATCTGGTTCTAGTTAATCTTGTATGGTCATCATTTGGTACTCCAAGTGGAACTGCAATACTTGAACTCTTAAAGAATTTTGGTTTACTAGGAAAATGTGGTGATTTCAATGTACTTGAAGGAGCCCAACTATGAGATAAAACTGGAGTAGTTGAATTACCATTATGTTCTTCCTCGTCATGGCCATGATCGTCATTGTCAATATCTTCTTCATCCTGATCGTCATATCCTACCTCATCTGTTCTGTTGCTGATGGTATTCTTGGCAATTTTCAATTGTTGGGCCTTCAGATCTTCAAAAGGTGTATTGGGTGATACTGATCGTTCCCGTAATATATCTCTTGATTCAAACACCTTTAATTTATCGGCTCCACTTATAGGTGCCATGATTGAATTTGATTAATTGATGTTGCTGCCAAACACGAGTATGACGTATATAGTAATTATCTAAATTTCACGTTGCAAAACGAAGAATAAAAGTTATGTATGATGTTTAATCCTTATACTTTGATAAACTATCTTCCAGTTATCAATTCTACTTTCTTGAACAATTGAACGAATTTCACCCCCTTTAAATATTGACATATCTATACTGTAAGATGAAATCAAAAGATGGATAATTAGAGTTTATATGGAAATGGGGAATAATTGGTGGATTCCTGTATGTAACTTGAAATGACACAAAATTGTTTAATCTACGGCTATCGGTTGTTACAGACCCTTTTTGAATTTAAAGTGGTATTGGGGGTATTCATGATAATGATGATGGATCGTGGTATGGTACTACACTATAATGATTATATTATAAAATATTTATTGATGAAGAATAAAACAAACCTAATTTAAAAATTAAATACAGAAAAAAAATCGTATGATGGTAAAAGTTTACGGGAAAGAAGATGAAGATAATTTATCCTAGTTAAAAATACAACTAGTTAATAAATAATTAATAAAAAATGATATGGAAGATTGGTAGAGTCAGTCTAATCCTTTTGGGTGGGGGTATTAATTGATTGAAATCAAATCATGAATAAAGCTCCTCCAAAAACCAAGGATTGAATATAGAATAATGCCTTGATAATTGGGATATTGGTTTCAGATGCTGAATTTAATGATTCTCCAGCAGCTTTAGATGATGTAGTGGCTGGAGTACTAGTTTGTGCTGCACTGGTACTTAACACAGTACTCAATGTTGATGAAGTAATAGCAGCTTCTTTATTGTTATTACTACCTTGAGTTGTGGTAGCTCCCAGAGTAGTAGTTGTTGATCCAAATATATAACTATTCAATTGTTGGAAAAGTCCAGTATTTTGTAAATCCAAGATGATTTGTTTGACAGCACCAGCATATTTACCTAATGAACTAGTAACTGATGATGGAACATTACCTGATAATAACCCTCCAATAAATGTAGCAACTAATTGTGGTTTACTAACAGCTGCACTGACAAGAGCAGTAATATTAAGACTACTTAAACTGATTTTAATATCACCAGAACTAATAATATCTTTAATTAATAAAGCAGTCATATTTTGATAAGCTTCATCAGCTAAGAATCTCTTAACAGTATAAGTTAAGAATTGAGTTTCATTTAATGCATCTAAAACTTCACCAGTAAGATTAACAAAAAGATTTGAACTTAAAACTTTGCTAGCAATATTACCAGCAAAGTCTAATAAAGTTCCAGCATAATCATCCGAAGCTCTTTTAACTAATGCAGCAAATTCTTCATCTGAAATTTCTAAAGCATTTAAATCTCTCTTTTGGAAGACACCATCAATAATGAATAAAAGAGTATTTTCTTGGGATTTGACAACTCTATAGATTATATTGACTAATACAGGACGGAAACTATCATCTAATAAGATTCCATCTAACAATGAAGAGATTAATCCTGATTGTTCAACAGCTTTAATTAACCCAGTTGCATTAACATCAGTTGCAACTGATAAAAGAGATCCGAAATTGAGGGATGAAACATTAACGTATGAAAGTAAATTACCAGTAAGATTAGCAAGAAATTGAATTCTTTCAGGATGACCTGCAACTTCATCCAATACTGTCCAAATAATTCCTGAATTATTCACCAAGTTTAATATTGATTCAACCGTAGTTTCATAATCTCTCTTTTGTAAGCCTGATCCTCCATTATTATCTTCAAACATTTCATATATCATATTAAGGTCATCTTGTTCAAAATGAGTATTGACGAAATCTTCCCACATGGCAGATATTTCAAATTGAGTGTTATCGATCGGTATGACATTTGCAGTTGATGGTGATGATATTGATGCTGTGACTGATGCTGTTAAGCCTATAATGCAAACTGCTATAGTATTGAGGAATTTCATTGTTCGTGATGTTGATGATAGGCAAGGTAGAAAAGTGGTTAGTATCAATCTTCTCTAATGGGTATGAATGTTCTGATTGTAGTTGGGGTGGTTAATTATAAGTTCCTTTGATGGTCTAATTGCAATGGTTATAAGAAGAAGTTGATGAAGAAGAAGAAGAAGAGTTATAAAAAAGTTTTAAAAACTTTAAATGGATACGAATAGCAATTGAATTCCAACAAACCCAACCCAGGCTATATTCAAAACAATCAATTACAACTTAGAACACATTATACTCTTAAGATAGTCACGTCGATATGTCATATAAATTTTTGAACGATCTCTCTTAAGCTGTGAAATGCAAAAATTACCATTTTGGAAACTATAACAAAATTGTACTTGCCTAATTGGGAAATGTGATTGAAGCAAATACAAATTGCCTAATTGGGAAATGAGTGCCTTGGTTGTGTGCAGGACTTTGACATGTAGTAGCATTACAGTGCATTAGAGGGACGATGTAAGCATCTGCTGATACATGTAGATAGGTTTAACAAGGTCATCTCGAACAACCTAGTTGTATGACATCAATATCAATCAATATGAATTGAAATGAAGCAATTACAATTACAACTTTTGTTGAGTAAAATGTTGTGCTAAGCGAAATCATATCGTTTGATTATAAGAAAAAAATCCAATTTGTATTAAGAAATTTTGTCCTCTGTCACAAAACGGTAAAAATTTAACTCTATATTATATACAGGATGAAAATACCATTCTTTCCCGTTTAGGAAAGTATCAATTAAATCTTTGCTACCTCACCCCCCAGTTTATGATAATATTTTGACTGTGATGGTTGATGAATATTCATAATTAGTATAGGTAAATTCATTTTAGTTAATCCTTTTGTTGAAGTCTTACCAATACTAGTAAAAATAATTAATTAAAATAAATATATTAATAAAAATAACCATATTTTTAAACCACTCCGTTTAAGATTTTTGTAAGAGTAATTTTAATCTTTGGTGGTTGAAGCTGAAGTTTAAACCTTTTTTTGATATTTTCATTTTATGAATTTATTTTAACAACTTTTCTTTTCCACATCATTTCATCTTACTACTTTATACATCTACTTTGCTTGACTTTTATTCAGTTGTTGATATTCAATAACGATACATATATATACCCATCTACCACCTTCATTTATCCTTTCCCTTACTATTATCACAAGACAACCTTATAGTCATTATCCCTAGCATCATCATCATCTCAAAATGAAGTTAATTCATATAATAATTTCCATAATATTCCTTTTCACAACATCAATAACAGCTGAATTATCGAGTATTGAACAAGCTCTTGATACTACCTATGAAGAAGTTGGAGGTTATGAAAGTAATCTTGAACAATTACTAGAATCATTTGTACGTGATAATCAAGAAGTATTTCAAAAGAGAGATGGTTCAAGTACAGTGGCTACTATTAGTCAAATCTTACAAACTGTTAATAATTCAGGTATCATTTTAGATATTTTAAATGAAGTTGCAAGTACTCCAAATGCCACTGCCATCATTTCAGGATTTATTGTTCAACTTTTAAAATCAAGTAGCGGAGTTATTCAAGGATTTAATGTTACAGTGAATTTCACTAACATTTTAAATGCTGTAAATCAATCTCAACTTGTTCAATCAGTAGCTGGTGGTCTCTTAATCAATGATGCCAATAGAAATAAACTTGCTTCCATTGTTGGTCCTGGTCTTGGTAATTCTCCTTGGGTTGGATATCTTTTACTTGGATTAGGTAATGGTCATGATTTAACCATTGATTATATTGCTCAACTTATTCAAACCACTCCAAATAAGAATAATGGATCTGTTGCTAATGCTGGATCTAGTAAATCAGTTTTATTTGGCTTTGAAAAACGTGATAATGCCACCGATCAATATGCTGGATCACTTCAAAGTTTCCTTAATAATTTAGCTCAACAAGTTTTAAATTCAGCCATTGTAGGTAATTCCTTAAGTGATATCCTTATTGCTGTGAATCAATCAGGTATTGTGGTACCATTAGTACTTGATATTTTACAAGATACTGCTGTGGTTAAAATGGTCATTTCTATAGTGGGGGATTTATATTCTTCAGGAGTATTTGAAAATGTTGATATCAATTATTATTATCGTCTAGCTCAAAAACAAAATTATTTATCAAATGGGTTGGAATTCCTTGTATCTAATCCAACTTGGTCTCCACCTATTGGAAAATTATTGGAATATTTAGAAGCAACTGGTGTTTATCAAAATTTACAATATGCAATGTATGGACCTCCCAAAAAGTGAAAAAAGTTGTTCCTAAAACCATCATACAAATCATTTAGATAAAAAAAAAAATATTTGAATACCTTTTTAATTCTAACTCATCTTTATTTTTATACCTTGTTTCTATTCATCTCTATTTTTCTTTTTTATATATTATCATTAGCGTTATTAATGATATTTCTCCTTTTCTTCATTCTATTTATATGTATAATTTTTATTTCAATATCTAATTAATCTACTGTAGATGTTTATAATTTATAAGAATGTTTATTAAAATATATTATACAAAAACAAGCAAGACAATGCTGAAAACAACTATTAAAATAACAAAATAACATAAAAACCAAACGATGAACAAAACAGTAACAAATTTACTTTTATAAAGTTCTATTAAAATAAAAAAACAAAAACAATGTCAAAAACCTAGAATTTTAATGCATGCATAATACCATACCCAATGGTAATAACAACAATATATGCAATAAGAGAAGCTGGAACTCCTCTTGTGATGAACGTATTAACGGTTAAATACCGTTTACCCACTTCATCCGTCATACTAATGGCGGTAACATTAGGGAATCCAGATGTTGGTAAACCCATAGCGGATGAAGCTAAGAATGCAGTACCCATGACTAAAATTAATGGATGTGGAACTGGTAAACTATCTCCCACTTCTTTAACTAATGGGATAATGATTAATGCCGCAACGGTATGAGAAACAAAGGTGGCAACTACTAATATTAAAATACCAAAAATAATAAGAATAACAAATACATTGAAATCCATAATTCTTTCTTGTAAAGCATGAGCAATGGTAGCTAATAATCCGGATGATGTGACAGCACTACCTAAGGCAATACCACCCATGGCTAATAAAACAATACTCCAAGGATAATTATTTAAATCATCAGCTTTAAGTAATCCAGGACCGAAAAGAAGTACAATAGGAATGATAGTGATAATACCAGCTTGACCAAATACCCCTTCGATTTTAGTCATTACACACCATAATAAAATGGTTGCAACTGATACAGCACAAATATAATATTGTTTCACAGTGAATTTTTCCCTGATTGGTTTATAAGCTTTTAATTTAGTAGTATGGATTTTAAATGTCAAACATAATAAACCCCAAATTCCAATCATAGAAATGATTGATACTGGTAATGCTACTGCGAACCATTTCCCCCATCCTGGATTTGGATTCATATATTCTAACGCAATAACATTTTGAGGTGATGCAATAGGTGAGGCCATACCGGCAACATTAGAAGCTAAGGCAATACCTAACACTAAAGCTTGAGATACTGGTGAACTGGTAGGTAAAGTTCTTAACATAGGTTGAATTAATGAAAAACATAATACTGGTGCAGCCACATTTGAAATCCACATAGATAAGAATAATGCAACTGCCATGATTGAAATTAAAACATTTCGAGGTTTTGTACCGGCAAATGCTAAAATGAAAGATGCAAGAACTTTAGCGATATTATATTTCGATAAGGCAGCTGCTAAAGTAAAACCACCTATCAAGATCATAATAGTTGAATTCCACATCGTACCTAAGATATAAGTTGCAGAATCAGCAGCAGCCATTGGAGTATCAGTACCAGTAACTTTAATAACTTTACAAGTGACACATAATAATGGTACAAGCATTGAAGTAGTGAAAAGAGGTAAAGCTTCTGAAGCCCATAACATAGCAGCAGTAGCTAAGACCGCTAAACAACGAGCTTGAACTGGATCATTAAAAGTTTTAACCGACATTAAGACGATGAAAACAGTAATAATAACTAATAATTTAACAATTTGCCATTGCACTAATGAAGTTGGGATTTTAATATGATCATGACCAGAAATACTAATATTAAACGGTAATTTAAAACTTGACATTCTCACAAACATAAAACTATCTTTAATATGAGCTTCATCACCCATTTTATTAGCTTGGGTTGCTCCACCATCGAGTTCTAAATTATAAGATTTCTTTTCAAATGATAATAAATCTTTCCAAACTGTAGTTCTACCCCAAACGATATGAACTCTTAAATGAGATTTCAAATCTTGTTTAACTTTTTCTAAATCTTCAGTGGTGGTTTTGGAAGTTAAAATATCGGATAAAAAGGCATAAATCTTGGTGATTTGATTTAATTTATAATCTAAATTATCAACAGTTTCAGAAATGAATACTCTGGAGTTGGAAGGTAAGAAATTTGTAATGAAATCAGTTTTTATTTTGTAATTACAACTTTTATCAAATTTCTTACAGATTTTCGTGAATCCCATTCTATTTAATTCAATAAATGATTTCAATTCAGAGATCTTTATGAATAAACTTTTGGATTTTTCTTTTAAAGTGATTTTAACTTGAACTTTTTTATCAAAATCAACATGAGATAATAAGACTGAATCTTCACTGTGGTGATCATCTTCATCATCATCGTCGTCTTCATCATCATCATCGTCTTCATCATCTTCATCAGCGGCGATATATTCTTGTTTTTCTAAATCAACGGGGAATGAACTTTCATGATGATGATTATCATGATCATTACCCACATGATTAATGGTATCGAAAACGGAAGCATTAGTGACGGTTCTGGATAAAGTTGATTTTAAATGATATTGATGATGTTCATCGGTAGTAATGACATCGGGATTTTCATGATGATAAGCTTGAGTGAATCTAAATACATCTTCGATATGAACATGATTCAATTCTAAATCTTTAATAAGATTCTCATAAGCTAAAAACACTTCAGATTCCTTTTGTTCATAAAATTGAGTAATTTTTTGAATTTCAATTAATAATTGTTTGGAGAAAACTTTTAAAGGATCAAAAGTGGATGAAGATGGATCAGAGTATTTGGTTGAATCATCAAATGAAATAATAGTTGAAGTTTCATCATTATCATCAGTTTCAACTTCTTGAACAAATGATTCTATAGAGGTATTGTTTTTATTAAGAGATTGAGATTGGTTTTCACTTGATGAAGAACCAGTATATTTTTCAATATCATCTTCAGTAGATGAAGTTTCAATAATTTTTGGAGCTGAATAATTCAATTTTTTAAATCTTTGAATTAAAGAAGTGGCATTGAATTTTTTATCTTTAGTAGTATAATTTTCATTATTATCCTTAACAGTTAACTCATGTTCAACTTTTTTATGTTTATAAATATCAACTAATTCAGTAACCGTAGTTTGATTAACATTTTCAACAGATACACTACCATCTTTAGGAGCATTAGAAGCAATAACTACTTGATCTTGTTGTAATTTATAAATGACTTTTTTTAAAGCAGGATAGTTAACATAACTATCTTGCCATTCAGGAACAGCATTAAACTTAAGCGAATGTTCAAACTTCATTATAAGATAATGAACTCTATAATAGTATTTTTAACTGTCGTGTGACCTTTAACCAGATACGGTAAAACTTGTGCAACCCAAAAACCCTTACTTTAACAAATGGTAAATCTATAACTAACTGTATTTCCCCCTTAAGATTAGGTAAAGTAAAGTTATAATTGGAATAGATAAGCCCTTTCAAATGTCTTAGCCCACGTTTTTTGCCAGTAAAATGGAAAGCTAATGGTTGTAAAAAAAGATCTCTATAAAGTGCCAAGGGAGTAAATGGATCGATCGACTAAACAGGTTAAGACTCGTGTGATGAATTTCTTGATTCAGAAGAAGAAAAATTTTTAACGATTTTATTTTTGAAAGTGACTGTTTTTAAACAACGTGGGCCCCTTTAGTTCCAATTGGTTATAGTAGTTTAAATTTCTTTTTATTATTTTTTACGATGAGAATTATTTTTTGAGCCCACGTGGGGTGGAAGATTCTTCTTGTGTACTGCGGTATGGAGTTGTTGGTTATTCCTGTATATAACTCTAATTTTTAACCGTAAATTAACACAAAAAAATTAGAAGTGATGAATGACAGAAATGGTAACAAACAGCGAAAGGATAATAATCTAATTGATCTAAAGTATAATTGTTTTGAATTGTTCAGTTGTTGTTGCAAAAACTTATAGGATTAAATAAGAAAACAAAACAAAAGTGATATCAATTGAAAATTAATTCTTCAATTCATTTCTCATCTATTTATTCTTAATCGTTAGCAGCATATACTTCGCTATTGGTATGTTATGCTTAACTATGGTCAATTATAATATATTGTTAAACTGTTAATTAGTCAAGTATAACTATAACTACCACTAATTATCATTCCTCTGATTCATTCTACACCACGGACTTATTCCTCCAATATCTCAAATATACCGGAATGTATAGTAAAATATTTTCCTTGTAATATCACATTTTGAGGAAATTTGTATTAAAGTTTTCCTAAATTTTATACCTTCTAATTGATAATTTATTCATCATTATCAAACTATTTAAATTCATCTTATTATTCATAGTTTTCATCAAATCCTCATCACTCTCTTCTTCTTCTTCTGCTGTTCATTAAACTCAAACAAAAAATCAAAATATGAAAATTCTTAATTGTATTATAATCTTAATCCTTACTGCCTTCGTTGCAGCTGAAGATAGACAATTAGATCTTGCTGGATTGGAAAATACTCCAAGTTCATCATTAAATAAATTATCGGTTCAACCTCTTGATCGAGATGAATTAGAAAATCATCCTCGACAATATTTAGGTGATGATGCTGAAACTACCATTATTTATAAAATGAATGATTATAATGATGATAAATATAAGAATATTATTCTTCATAGTTCAGTATTGAATACTGCTGAAAGACTTTCCGGTAATGAGTTTGCTGTTTATACCGGCAGTGAAGATTCAAGATGGATTGAATTTCGTACTGATTATTATAAAACTAAATTTGCTCAACGTGTAGCCATTAGTCCATGTCTTGATGAAACAAAAGGTAAAGGTGGTTCACTTTCGGGTTCACTTTCAATGTATTTTGGAAAAACTTCGTCCATTGATTTCACTTATGGTGGTGATTTATTGTTTGGTACTAGTATTAATATGGATTGGAAACCTGAAGTTAGTTCAACTTTTACAACTACTGGTTCATATAGTTGTAAAGTGCCTGCTGGTAAAGTGGGTCAAATTCATATGTCCCCCATGGTTTATGAAGCTATAGATGCCCAAGTTAGAAATGTTACATTTACTCCTGGTTATATTTATGATGGCCTTGCTTATAGTGAATGGGAAACCAAAGATCTTTCTTATCCAACTTCTAATCTGTCTCCTAAATTTTTTTGTGTTACTTCTGATAAATGTACTAATATTCCATTCGAAGAACTGTATACTAAATAGTTATTCTACTTTATTAGTCAACTTTCTCTACTTTCTATTCCTAGTTCTATTACTATTCTATTTCTATTAAATAATTGTTTCTACGTTTAATAATATATTTTGCAACTATAATTTTGTTAACTCTCACACGATAAATCATTACACGTGACCGTCTTAGCAGAACAAAAATATGTGGCTGTCTCAACATCATCAAATAACGATACATAATACTTATACTTAAGTTTACAACCAGTTAAGGTTTGGATCATTGGGAAGAAGATATCATCAGATAAGATATCGTCACATCAGACCTCGTCAGATCTCATCTCATCTCAACATCAATTTCAATCAACTCCAGTCAAACCCCGGAAGTTCATATCAATCAATTGATTACGTTGTAACAGAACAGAGTATGACTCCTCCTCATCCTCAACCTCAAAAGTTTAGTAGAGGAATCATTCATGAAGGTGAATATATACTGATACCAGCAAGGCTACCATTGCCCATCAATAGTACCTCATCTACTGACTCCTTCCCTCTAGTGAATTCTCCTAATTCATCGACTCCCGTACGATTGAATTCTCCTAATCTAACTGTGGCCGATTTATCCATCTTGGATAATAATAGTCCTCATTCTCGTCATGTTAATATTCATACTGGTTCTAATCCAAATAATAATAATCATAAATCCCATAATTATATCTTAAATAACGTCACCAATAATGGAAGGGAAGGTAGTCCTCTCTTTAATGATAATGATTCCATTGCATCAAATGGAACACCACCTCCAATTGTTCCTGCCACTCCTTTCTCATTAGTATCTAATTCATATATATCCCCTGATTATTCTCCAACGTTAATTCATAAATGGACTCATACTCATTCTATATTATGTGTGATACCGGCTCCTCAAAAACAATTATTATTCTGTGGAACTCAAGATTCAAAGATTTTAGTATATGATATGATTGAATATTCCTTGAAATATGAAATCAATTGTGGTCATCAAGATCAAGCTGCATCAGTCTTAACTCTTACTTTATCTAAAGATGAAAATTATTTATTTAGTGCAGGTTCAGATTCATTAGTTAAAGTATGGGATGTATCAAATGTTCATAAACTTAAAAAGGAAAACATTGCTCCTACAGATGATAGTAATGAAACCATAGATGAAATCCATTGTACTCATATAATTTATTCATATGTTGATATTGGAGATATTTTCTCCATTGCTTGGTGTGATGCATTATCTACCTTATTTATTGGAGCTCAAAATGCATCGATTTTATGGTGTACTTTATCCCTTGATGAATCAAATCATCATCCTCATGCCACGTTAAAGAATATGGGAAGATTACCTCATTTAAGATATAATAAATTCTTTGATTCAAGAGGTCCCGGTGGATCATTTAATACATTACAATCCAAACATCAAATCTTACGAAAAAATTCCACTAATTCTCAAAACATTCCTAATTCTCCCAAATTAATCGAAGTTAAAAATGATGATATTATAAGATTTGCTCATAATGGGTATGTCTACTGTATGGATATATTCAGATGTAAGGGTGGCGATGAAGATCTCAATACTGATTTCAGTTATCATTATCAAAACATATATGATAATATATTAATTTCCTGTGGTGGAGATGGGTTAGTTCATATTTGGGGGATCAATTCTAATGAAGATGAGAAACATTTAACCATTTCCAAATTCAAAACGTTGGAGAATGAAGAATCAGTGATATCTATGAAAATTGTTAATTCCTATCTTTATGTCGGGTTAGGTGATTCAACTATTAATGTGTGGGATCTAATGACATTCCAATTAATCAGATCGTTTCATTTTGAAAGTAATGATTCATCCTATGATGAAGTATTAAGTCTTTGTATTTATAATGATTGTATTTTTAAAGCTTCAAACTTGGGTGGATTGGTTAAGTTCAATTTAAAGAGTTATCCTGTCAATAGTACCCTGGTTTTCAATGATGATAGTGAAAAGGGAAATAATAATCCTGCTACTTTAGATAAACGATCTACAGTAATCCTTACTAATGAAGATGAAAATTTTAATAAATTATTTTCTCAAACTAGTCATCATGATGGTGAAGAAAATCTTGGTTCGGTATTGGCTGCTAATATTTTCACTGATAAAACCGGGAAAACAACTTATTTATTATCCGGAGGTCACAAGGCTCTTTGTTTATGGGATATCACTAATGTGGGCAAGTCTACTCAAAAACCTCAACCTGATGAAATTGTCAATTTAAAATCGGCTAATAAACAGGTGGATATTTATAGTAATGAATCATTATTAAAATCATTACAAAAATATATTTCTTATAAGACCATTTCAAAATTCCCTACCCTTTATTTAGAAGATTCTCGTCAATGTTCCCAATTTTTATGTCGACTTTTGATTAGTTTAGGTGCTTATCAAACTAAATTATTACCGGTTGAAAATGGGAATCCAATAGTTTATTCGTTATTCAAACGAAACAATAAGCTGGATGAGGATGGAAATGATGAAGATGATAAGAGTACTCGTCTTTTATATTATGCTCATTATGATGTAGTGGATGCTACTAATCATGAAGCTAATGATTGGGAAACTGATCCATTTGTCCTTACTGCACATGATGGGAATTTATATGCAAGAGGTGTATCTGATAATAAAGGTCCTACATTAGCTTCAATCTATGCCGTGGCTGATTTATATCAACGTAAAGAGTTGTCATGTGATGTGGTGTTTATAATTGAAGGGGAAGAAGAATGTGGATCAATTGGATTTCAAAAAGTTATTCAAGCTAATAAATCATTTATTGGTGATATTGATTGGGTTATGCTTTCTAATTCGTATTGGCTTGATGATGAAACTCCATGTTTGAATTATGGATTACGTGGGGTTATCAATGCCACAGTGAGTATCAAATCCGATAGACCTGATCGTCACTCGGGTGTTGACGGTGGTGTTTCAAAAGAACCTACTATGGATTTAGTTCAAATTCTCGGTCAATTAATCGATCCAAAGACTAATGAAATTAAATTAGATTCATTTTATGATGATGTTTTACCTTTAACATCTAAAGAAATTGAATTTTATAAAACCATTGAAGATGCGGCCTTACATAGAAATATCAATAATCAAGATATTAAAACTTTAATTTCAAAATGGAGAAATCCATCATTAACAATTCATAAAATTCAAGTGTCAGGTCCTAATAATAATACCGTTATCCCTCAGATTGCCAAAGCTACCATATCGATTAGAATTGTACCAAATCAAGATTTAAAGAAAATTAAACAATCATTAATTAATAAGTTAACTGAATTATTTCAAGATTTGAATTCCGATAATAATTTACTGGTCAATATCTTTCATGAAGGTGAACCATGGTTAGGAGATCCATCGAATTTAGTATATTCGAAATTATACGAAAAGATGAAATTCCATTGGGATCAAGTTGAACCAATTTTCATTCGTGAAGGAGGATCAATTCCATCCATTCGATTCTTAGAAAAATGTTTTGATGCTCCTGCTGCTCAAATTCCATGTGGTCAAGCTTCTGATAATGCTCATTTGATTAATGAAAAGTTAAGAATTATCAATTTATATAAATTAAGATCAATCTTGACTGATACATTCCAAGAACTTGGTAATTGATTGATTCTTACCCCCTGTACATATGTATATATATTTATTTAATTATTTATTCTATTTATTCTATAGTGAAAAAAAAACTGTTCTTAACAGAATATAAATGCATTTAATTTGGTAGGTCGATTACTTTTATTATTGTAACATACTCTTGAAGCAGTTGAAGCAGTTCGGATGATTTTATTAATATGTTTGATATTATGACTCTTTTTCAACATCAACTGTCGGGTACTGTATTCATCATCATTATCATTATAATCTTCTTCATCTTCATCATACTTCACGAGATCGAAATCATAATCGCAATTCAACCAATGATGAGTGATCTTCTTCTTCGATTTGGGATAAGCATTGATGATCGATGCTGTACCTCTAAATCGTAAATTCTTCCCCTGATGATTCTGATGGGTTTGTCCATGGTTATGATGATGATGATGATTATCTTCATTGAATGATCCTGATGAGAAGGAATTTGGGGAGGATTCATTGACAGGTGTACTTGGTAACGATGAAGATGAGATAGATGCACTTGAAGTCGATGTTGATGATGATATGGTTGAATCCATACTTCCAATCGATACTCTTGGTTTTATGGTACTTGAAGCTGATAAATTAGCTTCATCAGTAGTAGTAGAATTAAATGATGAATTCAAATCCGATAGTATCAATAATACTTGTTCAAGATGAAGTTTATCCTTATATGCAAGTTTGAAATGATGAATCGCTTTATCTTGTTGATGTTGTTGGAGTTGATTCAGTTGTGGAATGGTTTGTAAATGATTATTAAATATAATCACGTTATATCGAGATTTAGTTGATTCCAAGCCATTTGAAGCCAGGAATAATTGAATTAGTTTCATTGTGTCATTATCATTTTGAAGTTGGAGTTGTTTATTAAAGATTAAAATTTGATCGAATCGTTTATGATATTTCGAACTTATCATTGATGATTTGATTTTAGAATAATCAACAATTGAGATTTGGGATTGATCAATTTGTTTAAAATGATTCAATATTATTAAAACATCATTAAGTTCTTTATCTGAATCATTCAAGATTATTAATACTTTCCCCGTATGCATAATATCCATATTTGATGATGAAGATTGTAAAAAGGAGTAAAATGGTAACATTATATCATATAGGAATAAACAATCATGCATACTTACATTTTTGGGAATCTCAACAAGACTATCTTTTGGGTGTAAGATCTTTAAATAATCTTGGAATCCACCATCGATGTTGATACCATACATGATATTATTCAAACATTGATAACGAGTATGTAACGGGGTGAAATCATTGAGTGGAAAAGACGAAGAAATATGACTTTGTTTATTAAGAAGGAATTGACATTGTTGACATAGATGTTTTTGATTTTGTAGTAAACAATTTGAATATGGGAATACCAAGTATTTCTTATTTGCGGTAGATGAGAATGATGATGATCTTGATTGATGAACTTTCCCAATGATTTTGAACCCAGGAACAATTTGTTTGGGATTAGGTTGATGATCTCTATTATAATGAGAATGACGAGGATGACGATTCTTACTTTCATTAGTTGATGTGATGAAATCATGATTATAATCAATGCCAATTAATTTCACTTTAAGGATGACTTGATCGAATTCACAATTCAATTCATGATTTAATTTAACCAATTCTTTCAATTTCTTTGATTTAAAATCATATAGTCGTTTAATCGGTAAAGAGTTGATAACTTCCGGTAGTATGAATGATTCATTGGAGAAATTATCATTTATAGGATTTAAATGTTCATTAGTTAGATAACTTGTTGAAGTCATCCCAAGCTAGGTATTTGTTTGTGATCTTGTTTTTTGTATCAATTGCAAAAATACGATGACGATGGAAATGAATGTATAAGTGACTGATGATGATGATGATGATGATGTTTGCTAAAAGCTTTTTTAATACTTCAATGAGGTTGTTGACTTGGTAACTCTAGAAGATCAATTGTCAACAGATTTGAATAAGATTTGATATGAAATCAAACTGATTTTGTGAATCTTCAAGGTCTTGGAAACTTTCAAGTAAATATTGTGATTTTGTGAAGCACTTTGACCCTCGTACAGGATATTACTTTTCTTATAAAGGTTATCAATGGGATAATTTTCTTCTTGTGGTAAATCAATTCAATGATATGTTATGATTTTTGAAACCGTTGTACAGACGTGGATGTGGATGTGGGATTGTTCTCTTGATCGTTGTTATTGTTATTTATATGATTTTTAACAATGGTAAACCAAATTGCTGTGAAAAAATTGTCACTAAAAAAATAAAAATAAAAAATAAAAGAACTCCCCCCGAAATTTAGACGACGACGATTAAAAAAGAAAATTCTGTTAAACAGGTATAAAGTCAGGACAAGCTTAATTGTATTTATATAAAATTAAATACTGTTACTAAATTCTTATTTGTGAAACATCTTCATCATCTCCTTGATGAATTTGCCTCGAATTTGTTTTATTTATATATTTATTTATTTATTTTTAATGGTAGCTATTTCCCACATTTCTTAACTTAAATAACTTACATACGTTTGAGGCGCTTTAAAATAATTTTAATTATTTTTAATTAAATTAGATTTGGTATATATTTTTTCAATTAAGATTCCATTTTGGTCGTCATTTCAGTATTTCATGTTATTCTACAATGCTGTAATGGATCGATTTTAACATAAAGGGTGTTTATGGTACGGGAATGTTAATATGATTAGGGTTTGGTCTTACCAGGGTCAATCTTTTAAAGTGGTGCAACAAAACCCTAAAAACCGTTTAACTAAACTACTGAAACAATCAATAAATCAAAAATCAAAAATCAAAACAAACCAAACTGAACTAAAAAATCACATCACAGCTCTAATTAGTTACCGATCTGGAAATAAATGAATGTGAATAGTTTTCTTATCATTAAGGGTTGCCACATACAACTCGTAACCTATTCAAAACCCACCCAGTGAGAGTTACTGAGCGATTGATTCCGACCCCTTATACATTGTGCAGCGTCTACGCACGTTAAACTTTTCTTTTTTTTTTTGTTTGCACATATTTGCCGAAACAGGAAAGGGGTAAACAAATCAGAAATTGTCTGTCAGAAAGTGAAAGACTGACCCTGGACACTGACACTTTTAAAATATCTTGAAACTGGAGAGCTTGCTTGTTCTTGCCTGTGAGCACATACTCCCACTTGTCTGTTTGAAATTTTTACCCTAATCTATTCGTATAAACGCATTATGTTAATAATTAATTAACTTAATCAGGGTTTTAATGCTTAGTAGTCCCTAAAAACTAAGCTAAAAATTAAAAATTTGGAAAATAAAAATGTCTGATTTAAATTTTTACGCGTTCGGTTAAAATCTGTAAACTGCATGTGCGGTGTATGCAGGATAGCCAACTCACACGACTTTCAACACCTCAACTCTCCACTCCTACACATTTGTACACTGTACAACTAAATAATATTTCATAATATCAAACAATTAGTAAATTATAAATAACTTAATTTAAAATTATTATTAGTAACATATAAGAGTGTTTTAGAAAATATTACCTTTTTTCGTAAAAGATTGATTTAGATTGTAAATCTTATTTCGTAATTGATTGATTTAACCCACTCTTACACATACGAATTAAATAAATATAAAAATAAATTAAATTAAATCATAAACCTATATAACCATTTCCCTTATTTTATTATTATATAATTTATATACTGGTTATATCATATCATTTCTTCATAAAAACTTTTTACCTTCTTTCACTTACTTCTTACTTTTAGCTTCTTCTTCTGCTTCAACTTTCTTTTTCCGTTCTTCTTCATCAATAATTGATAATCTTAATGCTTCTTCAATCATTCGATCTTCAACCGTTTGTAATTGAACTAAATGAGAATTAGCACTATTCCCTCTTCTTCGATTGGCATTATTCATACTATTGGTGGATGTGGTTGGACTACCACTCAAATCAGTTAATCTTCTTCGACTATTACTATTGGTCATCATAATATTACTATTCGATCTACTTCGACTTGAATCTTCATCACCATTTAATAATAAATTAGAAGCATGGATCGCAGTGGCTGTTGCTGCTTTCCGTTCTAATTTATTTCGAGCCGATGTTAATCGTTGTTCCCAATCAGGTCTAATCATATCAATGGTTATAACTCCTGGTGCATTGGCCGCAAGTGACGATCTTCTTCTTCTTCTTTTAGTGATACTAATGATTGATGATGATTGTTTGGTGATTGATTCTGGTTCAGGATTTGATTTTAAAGGTGATGATGAGGCAGAATCTGATGATGTGATTACCGCTTCTTCATCATCTAATACATCCTCTTCTCTATCGTCTTCCTCCTCCTCTTCATCGACATCTTCATCATCAAATTCATTATCTTTAACAATTTTATAATCTCCTGGTTTAACATTGCTACCTATTCCCGTAAAAATATTATCAGGGGTATCATAAGTAACTCCGAATTCGGGAGATGCACAATATGGACAACTTGCAGCTTCTGAAATTAAAGTATGAGGTAAGAACTTTTTATCAGCATTATTTTGATTATTTGAAGTTTCATCATGAGGAGGATGAGGATCTAATCGTTTAATTTGTACAAAACATTCGGTACATATGGGTTGTAAACAACATCTTGAAATATTTAAATTGGCGGGATAATAAAGAAAACAAATTGGACATTCTAATGGATTTTGATATAATGCTAATAATAAATCATTTGATGATATTTCCACATTGGTATTATCTGACGATTTAGCTTTTTCCTTTTCAATCATGAATTTTAATTCTTCATCTTTTTGTAAATTTTTAATCTTTATTAATAAGTTTTTCAATTTTAATTTTTGTTCTTGTCTTTTATAATAATTTGCTGATTTATGAATTTTATGATTATCAATATCATCTTCTAAATTTTCTTCTAAATCACTATACGCTATATCAATAGCATGTAAAGGTAATTGATTTAAAATAATTAATAATTCATTTTCACTCCAACTTTCATCAAAATCTTGTAATGGAGTATAAAAGGGAGATAATTCTCGATTTATAATTAATTTTCGAACAATATCAGTATTAAAATCTAAATTTGATTTATAAGTTCCAAAGGGAGCTAAATAACCTCCATCGACATTTTCATTATATTTAACTAATAAATTCAAATAATGTAATTCTTGTATTCGATCTTTTTCTTCTTGACGTTTTGATTTTTTAAAATCTAATAATGATGAAGTATTATTTGATAATAAACCGCCAAGATTATTATTACTATTCGATTGATTCATGGCTGATGAAGTGGCGTATCTTCTTGGAACTGAAGTTCGAGTTATGAAACCTGTCATGTCACCATTTGAAGGTGGTTGTATCCCACTATTGGATGAAAATGTACTAGATCTACTTCTAGATTCTTTAGTAGGTACATTCCCCATATTTAACCGGAATTTTTATATATCTATATATGGCCTAATAATCAATCGAATCAAACAGTTTATTGTTTGATTGATGGGCTGATAATTGATAAGGATAGAGGGAAAAGTCTAGGTTTAGATGAATAAATAAGTGGGAAAGGTATGGATTAATGATACCCCCTTATGACCCTACTGTCAAAATCTAAGAATAGTAACAAAATAGGAAATGAATGAAAGGGAGATGATGATGATGATAATGGAATCAGTAGATCGAAGTACTGTCTATGAAGTGAGATGACTGACTAGTGATAGGGTTATACCTTGAGATGATATAAATAAATGAAATGGATAAAGGATTGGTGGGTGGGTGGTTAAGTTAAAGAAGGTGATGTAAATGTGGAATGAGTGATTCAAGTTTTAAAGTATCAGTTTTACGCACCAGCTTCCGGGAAACAATCGCAGTTCTCACTAATTGTGTCACAGTGTGTGGGTGTTGTAAAGCAAGTTTAAAGACAATGTAACTATTATCAACCACAGCAAAATTCAATTAAACGATAACCACAACAACAACAACAACAACAACAGCAAATTAAAATAGTTAAATCAACTTCGTTTAAACTCCCTATTTCATCATTGTTGAAAAGTTTCTTCATAGTACTCCTATGTTCCCCTATTAACCAGAGTCAAGGCTATACAAAAAAATGGTGATCACTTTCTTAATTAGGAAGTGCACCCGCACCGCAATACTTAACTTCATTCATGAATCATCTGATCATATAGATTATAGTGATATCATTATGGTATTATAAATGATTAATTAATATATTAAATGAGTGTATATATGTACGTATGTAATAATGATAATGCAAAATAATAGAATTAGAAATAGAAATAGATTGCCCTATGTAAACGATGACCACTGGATTAACTCGACTAACTTGTTAATCCAACTCCTAAACCAACCCCAATCATGGCAAGTATAACTACTGTCCAAGTTATCCCAATTCCAAAACTAATCATTTTTTGAGATCTTGAAAATTGATTAATCGAATTAGGATCCTTATTAGTAGATGAAGCTAATACTTGACGATTATTATAATAATGTAATCCTGAATAATATTGTTGATAATTATTACTCGAATCAAATACTCCTAATGATAATAAGAAATAAACAGGAGGAATAATTAATCCAATAAGCATTATAGTTCCGAATCTCGTCCATGAATAATGATTATTTTCATTAATCACATATCCACCTGCACTTCTTCCATGATTAACATTCTCATTATCATGCATGATTTGTTTTTCAATATCCTGAATATAATATTCATCTTCATCAATTTGTCCACCATGACTACTAATACCTCTTCTACCATCATATTCAGATGGATTGGGGATAATCAAATCAGGAGGTGGTTTACTTAACACTAAAGTTTCTGGCTCCCTATCTTGTTGATTATAAACATTTGAAGTCGATGGTTGGGTTTGAGGGTGTATTTGCGGTTCATCAGTTATATATGGTGGAGTGATATTTCTATGAGGCGAATCAATATGTGCTACTGGTTCTGGATGAAGTATTGGCGGAGTAATTTCTCGATAATGACTGCTGGCAGGTGATGTACGTGATGGGAATTGATTAACTATAGGGGTTGTAACATTACTTTGAAATTCATGAGCATGAACTTGAGGTGGGATTGGAATAATAGGTTCGGTATTCTCATCAGGTACTACTTGTTGGAACGTTGATACTGACCCAGCAGCAGAAGAAATAGTTCCTTCAGTAACGGTATGATAAAGATTACTTGATGTATCAGTAGTATCTCTTCCACTTGCAGTATGATAAACTTGATTTGAAGATGATGATGAAGATTGAGTAGGAATAATTCCAATATGATGAGGAGGAGCAGGAAATGAAGGATGAGATTGATTACTATTAAAAAATTCATTAGCTTCTTCATACCTGTCATAATTTGATCCACTACTACTAATACTACCTTGTCTTAAATCTTCATGTTCCGGAAAACTTGGAGGTTCAAAATCAGGTGGTAATGCTTTCAGTTGAATAACTTGAGGACTGGTATTTTTCAATTGTTCCTGTTCTTGTTCTTGTTTGATTTGTGATGCTCTATTGGTTTCATACACTGACCATCTTTGATTACTTTCATCATAATCTTTATCTTGAACTTTATACAACATGAATGGTAATTCATTAGTGGAATCCAATCCAGCGGTTAAATTCCCGAATTTTCGATCTTTCAAATCTTCTAAATCATCTTCATCTAAATGACTATATCTTAAAGTTGATGATGCTTGAGGTTTATCATTTCCAGTTTCAAAACCTTGTAATTTATTTAATAATTCACCCGATGACATTGATGATCTGAATGTTTCTCTTTTTAACATGGTTTCATTAGTATTCAACAGATTTCTAACACTATTATCCTGAAGTTTTAAAGCAGTTTCATTCTCATTATACATAATATCACCACTTTTAATTTCTCCACCAGTGATGACTTCACCTAATCTTCTTGAAGCACTATTCAATGAATCATCACCGCCACTATGACGAGGATTATTAAGCATGTGTCTTATAGTTGGAGTTTGCATGGGTGTAGCTACATTGGATAAATTTGGATCAGGATATTTAGTTTGACTATGATCTGAATCAGACATGGTGGTTGAAATTAAATCTGATCCTCTACTATTTCTAATTGATGGATCTTTTAATTCTGGTACGGGTGATTGTCTAACCACAGGTGGTGATGACACTCTAATGGCTCGTTCAACTCTCCCAATCGATACATTCTCATCATAATGACTTATGATAGTTTGATCACCTGAATTTAATCCATTAGTATTATCGGGTGATGATTTACTTTCTGTTGCAACAGATTTTGATGTTGATGGTGATTGATGATCATCTTCATCGAGTAATTCTTTATATACAAATGTTTTTGGTCTTTGGTATTCCATTAATAATGAATTCACTGATTCTTCATCATACAGTTTATTAATAGCATCTCCACTATCATCATTGGAGGATTCTGTATCGGCGAAATCATCAATCGTGACTTCTTTTTCTTTTGTCAAGCTTCCATTCGACAGATTATTCAATTGGACAAATGAAGATGTGGAAGGTGGTGCTTGTATGGATCCACCTGCAGCTTGTTGTAACAGTTGTTGAATTGAATTTGATGAAGATTTTGATCTTGAAAATTTAGGTCTTAATAAAAGATTTGAAATTTTAGATGGAGATACTATATCCTGATTTGTTGATGATGATGCGATTGATTTTCTACTTTCTGCAGGTTCTTCACTTATACTCTCTATAGAATAAGTTGATAATCTACTTTTAAAGAAATTTCGAAATGATTTACTGGGGGATGTTAATTCAGTTTGATTTGTTTGAGATGAATCTAAAGTTCTGGCTAATGATGAAGTGGTTGAAGTTGATTGGGATATTTGACCTTCAGGAGGAGGTGGTTTATTAGTATGAGGAGGAGGAAGAGAACTAGTTCTGGTATTAATATTGGTATTTGGATCACTCATGGTTGAATTGACATAAGAAATGAATTATAGTATTAAATGTGAATTATAAAAGATAAAGGATTATTAAGATGAGATTAAATTGAATTGAATAGGGGGGGTCCTAATGTTCTAGGATATGACGATGGGGTATCTGTAAAGGAATGAAACTTAAAAGTGGGTAAGTGTATATATACAAAGTATATTGATTAAATTATGTCAATTTTGAAAATGAATGTGGTTGACACTGTGGCCGTATTGGGAAGGTGGTGAGATCCCAGATCTGAGATGGATGCTAATGAAGGAAACTAGTTAAAAAGAACTTGTCCCTTATAATGAAGATGACTACCTTAAATGATAACAGTTTCAGATGAGATGAACCTTATCAGAAAGTAAGTAATGATAATGTCTGAATTACAATAGAGATGGAAATGGTCCAAGTCAAATTCAAATTCGTATTTCATTTCATTTAGTTTAATTTAATTTCATCACACCCAAATTTTTTTTTTCGTCCTCCACTTCAGTTAAGAAAGGGCTCACTTTTTTTTCAATGTCTGTCTGTCAGAAAACGGACAGACATTTTTAATCCCTGTTTTGTGCCCTATTTGGGTATTTCCTATTTAGGAAGTGGAATCGATGTTTTGGGACAGTTAGCGATAATCATATCAATGCAAACCATTTATTAGGCTACAATCCCTATATAAATTATAGTATTTTATAGGTATGAATATATGTATGAATAGGATATACCAATTATGTAAACAATATAACATATATGTATCTATAATAATAATATATAGCAACAACTCTACAATGTTTTGGTTTCGAAACTAGAGACGTTCACAGTAGAATCAGTTGCAAGCAATACACCAATTATTTTGACTGCAAATGGAATCTAATTAGACGTCAGTTAATATCTCCTCTACTATTGATGCAGCTAATCTTGATGACTCTAATATACCTTCTCATTCGTGAAAGTTGATTCATGTTCATCTCTGCGTTATCTTCATTATACGTTTCTAATAACGCAAAATCACCATCTACTTCCATCCTCATCTCTTATAATATTTATAACTTCATCGTTAATAGAATCAAATTCTCTGATTTTATTAAAACTATCTCTTATATTTCTCATTATAATTTTATTTTCATCATTTATGTATAAATAAATATTCTTGTAAAAATGATCTCTTTTATGCTCAATTTCCATAATTTCATTTTCATTATCTATTTCGATAACTTCGAATAAATCTTCAGGTAGAGTTATATTATACTTTTTATGAATATATACAGAACTTCGTGTATCAAAGATATCTATTTCTGGAATATGGCGAATATTCTCACAGCTGTAAATATCATTGGAAGTAAAAAATAAAACATTTAATATATCATCTGTATCACATATATTATATCTTTCTATCCCAACTGATTTTGCTTTTAAATGATATTCTTGATCTTTTATTTTTATGAAATACATATTTTGGTAATTATCTAATGACCTGTATGCTATATCTAATAAGACTTCATCATACAGTGATACTTGAATATAAAAGATATTCTTGATTAGTTCTGACATCGTATCTTCATCGAATTCTAAATTAAATATTTTCTCCTGTTTAGTATCTCCTACTAAATAAATTAAATGTGGACAATTCATCAAGGTATATAAATTGGTTCGAATAATGATTGATGAACTGAATCAACTTGTAAATAACTTTTTTAAAAAATATGAAACATGGGCAAATCAAACCATATTTATATTAATAGTGTATTTGTGATCGTCATTGTCATATTTTCTTGGTGTTCTGTAAACCTAAGTTTGATATAGTATTATATGATAGATATAAGTATGTATAACATAGACTAAGTAATAAAACTATACAACATAGATATAATCCAATTTCTAATATAAATTATCTTCTAAGAAATCAATTGGTAATTCATCATAAATTTTTGTATCACTATATTTATGATGAATGTTTCTTAATACGAATTTATGATTACTGTCTCTAAATACATAGTATGGACTTGTTTCATGAGACAAATTATATTCTATGTTTATAATATCATCTTCTTCATTAACTTTTATGATGTTTATTAAATCATGATGGGGTAAATTGTCATCATTTAAAACATACAAATTAATCTTTTCTTGATATTCTCCAGAGTGTGATTCTAAATTAAAAAGAGTTGCCCCATGTATGTTTAACATATCAATGGTTATAGAAGCCTCCGAATTATCCATGTAGTGTTTATGGTTAATGAATCCACTATCTTTCCGTTTATAAACGCAGTCATCATCACTTTTGATTACAATATAATCATTATTATATGTAGTATCCAGTCTATGGATTAAATCTTTTAAAATTTCATTTTCGTCTGTAATATCAATATATTCAACATTAAGTTCCTTATTTTGACAATCTGATTCAAGTATTATATTATTATTTATTCTATAAACCAATACTTTAAATACTAACTGATCCATTGTTTGATTGATTAATCCTAGTTGTTAATAAATAAATAATAAGTATGTTATAAAAGGGGCAAATCAAACCATATTTATATTGATAGTGTATTTGAGATCGTTCACTTTTTAAAAATTCTTGGTCTTTTCAATAAACCTAAATATGACATAGTATCGTATGATATATTTGATCTACTAATCATATAAACTATACAACATATATATATCAATAATCATAAGAATAATAAATAATAACATTAAACTGTCATTTTTTTCGAAACTGGAATAATAATTAAAACGTAATTTTTTAAAGGTAGAAGGAGAAGTAAAAAGGGTTTGGTATTTCATTCTGTAATTTGCAACTTATTCTATAGTTGCAGATAGGTTGGTTGTTTATATTCATTTAATTTGGATCTAATAATTTGATCTCTTTCTTCTTCTTCTCTTCTTTGAACATGGATTAGCAGGAGCTACAGATCCACTTCCACTTCCACTACTCACCACGGCAGAATCTCCTGATCCACTTCCACTTCCACTACTACTTACACTACCTGAACTACTACCACTACCACTTGAACTACTTCCACCACTTGTAGAGGCAGAACAAGTTCCAGCATAAGCAGCAAATGAATTTGCAATAACAGTATTGAAAGTATTAACAGTTAAAATTTGTTTTAATAAATCAGGAGCTAAATCTGAACTTTCAAGAGCACTAACAATAGCTGAAAGATTTATAGAATTAGTAGCAATTAAAGCACTAATTAATTTAACGGCAAATGGAATATAATTAGCATCAGTTAACACAGATTCAATTACTGAGGTAGCTAATCCTGATGAATATAATGATTCTAATAAATTAACCACAATATTATTGACATTAATTGAAATAGCTCTCTTCTCTAATTCAGATAAACTGTCTTGATCAGCAATATCTCTCTTTAAATTTAATAAATCAGTTGTGTAAGGAGTTGCTAATTCACGTTTTAAACTTAATGATGAAATACCAGCTGCAATTTTTTGTTTAACAATAGTAGCTAAATCACTAATCACTCCTTTAGCAGTATTAAATAACAGGACATAAAGACTACAATCTGAAATTAAATCTTGAACCACATTAGCTACTAAATTAGATTCATCTAAAGCATTGAATAAAGCAGTTAAATTAATCACCCCTGATTTAATAACAAGAATAATGGTTTCAATCACAATCGGTTGTAAAACACTATCAGTAACGAAATAATTTAAAATAGTAGGAGCTAATTCAGATTGATTGATAGCTGCCAATACATCAGTAACAATTTGATATTGTCTTTTGGATAATTCTTCTGTAATGTCATCACGTTTAACTTTGAAGTCTTTTAAATCTGCCAATAATTTATCTAAATCAATATTTTGAACTGCGACTGGACTAGGATTGGCTAAAGCTATGGCATTTCTCTTGACTATGACATCGTTATTGATTACTTTTTCCACAGTCACGGTTGGAGCTGCATTGATCGCAGCTGAGTAGGCCAATATGGCAATGGCTGCTGATGATGATAACTTCATAACTACTTCCAAATACAATAATAATAATAATAAATCAAACGAATGAGTGTAGTTAGAAAACTTCTTGAGGACTATGTTTCGAAAACTTTCTAACTAAAAAGAAAAGTGGAACTGGAATCCCTTTTAACTATTTTCAGACATTTGACGATTCTTTATTATTATATATCCTGTTTCAAAGCCATAAACAGAGATTCAAGGTATAGTTTAAAGTAAGTAAGTATTAGGTGGATGTAAAAAAAAAATTAAATTACTGTTTTGGGAATATTGGGTGCACTTTGCACTTCCTAATTAGGAAATTTCTTTCACTATTTTCATGCTTAAAGCTTGTTTTAATTAGTTAAGGCTGATGATTTATATTATGTTTTGATTATTCCTAAACTTGACGATTTGACTCCTAATAAAGGGGAAGTTGTTAAGTTGTATGTTAATTAAGTGAGGTGTAGGTAGATCTTCTGTATTGTAATTTACATGTGGGAGGTTATTAAAATTATAGGTGTAGAGTATAGAACTATAGTGCGAAAGTATGTGAGTGAATAGATGATGCAACCTACCAAGCAAATATGAGACAATTCTATATTAGCTTGAATGTAATTAAGAACCGAATTGGGTTAATTAGAGAAAATGACAAGAAAATTATAGACACTAGTACAAAATTTCATCAAGACTTAAATTTAATGAGGGGTCCCTCATAATTGCGATCTTTACTACGTCTACATTATACAATGACATAATTAATGCTAGTTATTGTTTGTTTTATTTATTTATTTCCTATAGAGATATATTTACTTATTCTTACCAAAGAAACTCAATATACTTTGATTTTTACCATCTTTTGATTTTTTAGATTTGGAAGTTGTTGGAGGTGGAGAAATCATTCGTTTAACATTTCTTGATGGAGCAGGTTTAGCAATCGGTTTCTTTTTCTTGGTTATTATATATCCATCTTCATCATACTCTGTAGTCATATCTTCTTCCTGTTGTGGTTGTTCTGGTGCATTTTGACTTTCTTCAACATTTGCCTCATTTGGTTGTTCTTGTTGTTGTGGATCCTTGTCAGATTCAGCTTTCTCCACTGGTTTCTTCTTCACTATCTCCTCTTCAACCACAATAGGTTCATCCTTGGCAGGAGCGTCTTCTTCAAAATCGCTCCATTCTTCATTGGCAAATAAATCTTGAATCTGAGTACTCTTAATTGGTTTAACTTCTTCCACATCCACTTCTTCCACTTCTTCAACATCTTCATCTTCATCATCATCATCATCATTATGACTTGAAACAATGATTCTCTCTTTAGGTTGTTTACTTTCAACTTTTCTTGATTTATATTGATATCCACCACTACTAGGTTCTGTTGATGATCTTTTAGTACCAGCATTTTCTGCTTTTCGAGAAGTATAATTTGATAACGTATTTGATCTAGCAGCTGGTTTTTCTTTTCTTGATACATATGCAGAACTCAATCCTGAACTTTTAATCTTTGGTTCTTCCTTCTTAATCAGTTTAGTCGTAGTAGTATTTGTGTTGGTTGTTGGAGGTGGGATGTAATTCTGTTTAATGGTGGATTGTTCAACTGGTACAACTTTCGGACCCTTTATAAGCCCATTGTGATAATATTTATCCAAATTCGCAAGATCAATGGGGAATTCTCTTGATTGTTGAATGATTTCATTATGGTTTGATTGATCAAGGATTAAATCCTTAGGATTGATACTATATACTTGAATAGTATTGATCTCCACCGTGAAAGAATTTAAATGGGATTTAACCACTTCCTCGCTTTCATCATCGATGAATTTGATCAACGTGCCTGTATTATCTTTACCGGTTATAACCAATTTAGCTGAAAGTTTTGATTTATTACGTTCATAAAATTCAAATAATACAAGTTTAGAATGATTGATATGAACATTCAAAGCTCGTGAAAGAGTTTTATAAGTGACCAATTTCCCCTTCTCGAAGAGTTGGGAGCTTAAGTATTCTACCTCGGCCTGAGAAGCATTCATTGTCATGGTCCTTTGATCCTGTGATGAGTTGGTGAATGATGAATGATGATTATGATGATGATTGATGTTATTGGCTTTTTTCAGCACTGTTAATTTTTTATACGCGTTTTTTTTTTGGTTTGGCGTCTCTACAGATATAATGAACTATTTTAAATATATAATATAACTTCTCTTTTAATATACACTGAAAACACTATAAAAAACCTATATAAAAAACTCACTGAATGATAAATGATAAAATGCAAAATATGATAATAATAATATAATAAATAAATAACTCTAAAGTTCATCCTTAACAGGAGCTTCTTTCTTTTCAGCAGCAATTTTATCTAAATAATCTTGTTTTAATTGATCTCTATATTCTTTACTACCTTTTAATGGTCCATCAATCATATCTTGAGTTACCCCATTGGAGATCAAAGTTCTCCAATTCTTAATGTTTTCAAATCCATTACGTCCATGACTATAATCTAAGAAAGCTTGTTGGATTTTAGCTTGAGATGTAGCAACGAATGGACCATATTGAACCACATTTTGATCTAATTGTTGACCACCAATTAAAAGAAATTCAACTTCTTCATCAGTTGAGGAAGATGGAACTTGACCAGTTACGAATGCACCATCATTTTCAAAAAAGGCATTTTGATATTGTTTAACATTTTTTTCATTAACTAATAATGATTGACCTTTTAAGACATATAAAAACACACTGAAAGTTGGATCAAATTCTTGTTTGAAAGTTGAACCTGGTTTCATAATGTAATGATAATAATTAACTGGAGTATAAGCTAAATCCTTTAAAGATTCAACTCCATAACTCTTTCCAGAAATAACCTTAACTCTTAATTTACCATCTTGTTCATTAACTTCAGGGATTTCCCAAGCTCTTAAATCACGATAACGAGGAGGAGTATCTTTCAATTGTTCAGGTAAATCGACCCATAATTGAATACCAACACTTGGACTACCATCTTCACTTGGAACTGGCATTTCAGAATGAACAATACCTTTACCAGCCGTCATGAATTGTAAATCACCAGCATATAAGATCCCTTTGGAACCAGTGAAATCTTCATGAGCAATGGAACCATTCATAATATAAGTGATGGTTTCTTGACCTCTATGAGGATGTTCAGGGAAACCATCAGAACCACTGGAAGTGAAATGATCAAATAATAAAAATGGATTGTATTTACGATTACTCATAATACCGATGGATCTTCTAACGGTGGCCCCAACCCCTTCTGGTTGTTGGATGGCATTGACGACTTTTTGAATAGTTCTAGCAGTAGTTGAAGTCATTGAATCTAATTGTTGTTGTTGTTGTTGTTTGTTGTTGTTGTTTGGGTTATATAAGTTATGGAATAAACTTGATAATGATAAAGGAATTAAAAAAATTAACAAGATGATGAATGCGGAGAATTTCAGCATATATTTATATGAAGAGGATATGAAGGACTAGAATATTCTCGATGATTATAGAATGTTATAATCCAAATTAGTGATGTAATATCAATTGGTAATATCAGCTTATATATATATAAATTCAATTTAAATCATTCAAATCATAATTAATAAATCATTGGTAAAATTACATTGCTGCTAAAAATGTTGATACTCAAAATTGGTAGTTACTAAATTGTTACTAAAGTTATATACAGGATGATTGCACAAAATAAAATTATTAGTAATTAATTATTATACAGAGGATGGATAGTTAGAGTTAACTAAGGAAAGGCTTTACTCTCTGATCTACTCTAATTATTATTAATATACGAGATTGTTTAAATGTGTAATCTAATAATAATAACCCCTATTTCTAGACTAAGTAATCATCTATTACATAATCTACAATCACTCCCCTGTTCACTACTACTCATAATTTTGCAATCTTTCTTTTTCTATTTTAAGAAACTTTTTCAAAACAATATAAACTATTAAAAGTAAAAGTAAAAGTCATAAATAACTAAGATTAATATCCAAAGGAATAATCTCCTGCTACCCATCTATTAACCATATCTAACGCAGCAGCAGGTTGATCATATGGAACCATATGTCCCGCATTATAAATTCTTAAAAAGGTAAATTTCTTATAATTTTTAACTTCACCGGCTAATTTCTTCTCTGCTGTATACCATGGTTTTAATGGTTGAGCTTGGAATGATTCATGATCTTCATATTCTAATACATCTGACCAAGCATGATTACCTAACCAATTACAAATATAATCTTTATCTCCAGCATATAATAATACTGGAATATCATTTTCTAATAATTCAGCCACATATTGTTGATGAGGTTTAGCTTCATCCCCATCTAAAAGGAAATTTCTAAATACTTTATCATCACAACTGGTAAAAATATCAATATTTGATGCACCAACTGCTTCCTTCACATAATCAAGATTTAAATAATCATCCATATAATCCATTTCAATATAACAATTACCACCTTCATCAGCACATGGTTTTCTAATATCATAAGGATTTAATCCAGTCAGAGCATATGGTTGAAATAATTTAACATCACAATAATATTGAGCAGCAACACATGTAATAGCAGTTTGAAATTTATAACATAATTTACCTAATACTGCACATTTTGGATAATCTTTATCTAATTGATCACATTCATCTTCATCTAATACTGGTCTATAACCACCTTCACCACATGCCATGGGTTTATAAGATGCAGCTTGAACTACAGGATCAGTAATACCATTACCAATTAATACTGAAGTTAAATCAAACGATCTATCAGCTCTATTAATGATTTCACTAGCAAATTTTGGAATATAATGACCAGCATAAGATTCACCTGCAATATGGAATTTATTTTCTAAAAATTGAGGAAATTTTTGAAAGAATAATTCTAAAAATACAAATACATCTTTACCAGCAGCTGCAGTATTGGAAATTTCTTCACCTCCAGTATAGGAATAACCAACTCCAACAGGTTGATCTAAAAAGATAACAGAAGCATTTGAATTCCATGAATAAGGATTAAAAACAGGATTTAAAGTAGCATTGATTGAACTTGGACCTAATTCAAAAAATAATCCGGTGGATGATGAACAACCTGGTCCACCATTTAACCATAAGATAATTGGATCAGTAGCAGGATCATTTCTCGATTCGAAAAACCAATAAAAGAAATGTTTATCTAAACTATCGATATCTAAATAACCAGTATATTGTTTAACTGTATCTAACCCTAAGATTTCTGGATTAGTTTTTTTAATTCTTAATGAATAATCAGAGTATTTATCAACAGACAAAGATTCAAATGATGAATCTGTTTTGGCTTTAGTGAAAGTCTTCGAACTATCTTTAACTTTATTGATTAATTGATTAGCTTTAGAATTATATTCATCAACTTTTTTCAATAATGCTTTTGACCCTAATTTTTGTTGCATTTGTTTCCAAGCTTGTTCAACTTCAGGAGTAATGGCACCTTTAGTCAATTCATCGATATTCTTAGTCAATTGCTCAAACACAGATGGAGAATGGACAGATGGTTCATCATCATGAATGACAACGACACTATCATCAAGGAATTGTTGTCTAAAGAGGGAATTCAAGGAGAAAGCATTACTAGTAGCTAAGCAAGCTGCTAAGATACTAATTAAAGTAGAAGACTTCATATCTAAAGACTCTAATTGGGAATTGACAATTGATAAGAGGAATAAATTGTATGAATATCCTTTTCAATTGGGGGGGGGAGGGATATCAGCAACTATTTATAGAAAGAATTGGTTATCAATATAACTATGATAGTTATTGGCGGTGGTTATCTTTTAGCGGGATGGCGGTCCCTTGTACACAAATGGCACTAACTCCTTCAAGGAGACATTTTACCCTCGGTTCATACGACATTTTCCAAGTGTGCGACATATCTTGATTTTTTTTCGATTTTACAGCGTTGAGTGAAAAGAAATCTGAACTGAACTGAACTCAAAATAAACAAATCTGATTTTATTGAATTTGCAACATCCCATCAATCACCTTCATATCAATCAATCACATCACCAAGCAACCATGTCTGGTACAAATGGATTATCAGCTATAGCAGTGGCATCCAGATATACCACCACTACAGCCAATCAAAACGGTGGTGGCACTGATTCAAATGGTTATATCAGTACCGCGTATAGTGGATATGGATATATGGCTCCAATAGGTTATGGTCATAGAGGAGTTGAAGATATACATCGAATAATAATGTCTCTCAAATCAGGTATAGAATCTGAAGTTAAATGGGCTTTGACTACTTTAACGAGAATATCTTTACAAGGACAATTAAATTTAGAAAGTTCTCCCTTCATTGGATCTGAATTAATTAAATATTTCATTAAACCTTATCAATGGTTTTTAGAAAAGAAATTCGATAAGATTAAACAAGAAAATATCACTTTCAGTATCGATGCATTATTAACATTAAGAAATCTGGTTCAAGATTTATCAAATCAACAATGGTTGGCTCAAGTAAAGACATTCAAGAAAAGTATAGTTGAAGTTTTAAAATTTTTTTATAATTGGTTTTATAATGATAATTTACAATCTTATTCATTAAAGAGATTCGATAATCAATTTAAAGAATCATTCACTTATTTACTTGATTTACTCGAACCTTTATCATGTTATTATATCGATAATACTAAACATGATCCCTTATTTTTATTATTATTATCAATCTTATCATCAACTAATGATAAAGCCGTCCTTATTAGTGGATTGAAAAGTTTATCTCATTTATTAATCATTCGTGATTTGAATTATAAACCAGATGATGAAGAAGATGATGATTCAAATCCTAAACATGATGATGATGATGTTCATCATATTGATGAAGAAGAAGAAACAAAAAATGAAGATATAATTCCAAATAATTGTATTGATGCTATAACTCCTTCTCAATTGGAGAATTTAGTTAATAAATTATTAATTAATGATGCTGAAATAACTTTTGCTATTTTAGATTTCATTAAAGCTTATTTAAATTCAGAAGCTTTACATCCTGATTATCCTACTTCCATTAAAGATTCTCAACTTCATAGATTAAGAAAATTATTACAAATCCATACTACAAAATCAAATTATCATACTTTGGTTAAACAATTACCATCATTAATTGTTTATAATTTACCATTGAATGATCCCAAGAATATAAAACCTATAAATCAATTGAATTTAACAAAAAGATCTCAATTTTCAGGTATTCCAACTACTTTACCCGAACTTACTCCTGATTTATATAGTATCATAGTGAGATTCCCCGAACCTTTAAGAGCCACATCATGGTTACGTTGTTGTTATGAACCATTTGCAGGAGGAATTATCAATTCAAATTCAACTACCCCAAATGATCCTGCTACAAATCAAGTTATACCAGGTGAAGTTACTCAAATTTCATTATGGAAAGCTTATGAAAATCAATTTGAAGAAATTTGGGATACTTCAAATGATAGAGTTCTTAATCCTGAATATAAACCATTATTACCTGCTGTTGATTTTATTAAGAATGTATCTCGTGCATTTCCAAATTCAGAAGCTATGGTAGTTAATTTAGAAAGTAATGGGGGTGATACACCAGAACTTCAACAACAACAACAACCGAAAAAGAAATTCATCATTAAAGGTATTCAACCTCGTCAATTTGCTGTTAGTATTGAAGTGGGTAATTATGAAGCTTTAAAACCTCCACCTATACGATCAACCAATCCTGAAGAAAATTATAAATTACCAATTGGACATATTGATATTGATAAATTCAATCATTCATTAGATACCATCACCGATACCATCATTTCTGAAGGATCAAGAATCACCAAAACCATGGATATCATAAATCCCATCAATATCATCAGTAATGAACTTTTAGAATATATCATTACTGAAATTCTTATCAATCAAGATAATAATCATCATAGTTCAGATGAAGAGAATATTTTCCGATTATATAATAATCATTGGTTACCTGATTTAGTATATGCCAATCCTTCATTAGTTGAAAGTGGACTTATTAATAGTAAATGGTTGAAATATTTCTTCTAATTATAAGTATATAAAGTATAGAAATGTAAATTGTATTATATTATATTATTATATGCAGTATTGCGATATCGTATGTCGTGGTTGTTCTACGTGAAATGTCGCGTTTTCTTTTATTGTATGATTTTTCTGAGTAACATTCATGGGCTTTGAGAGATGAATCTAACTGTTTATAATTACTATAACTTTAAGAACTATATATAAAGATAATGTCATCATCAGGGAAACTTCCACTTGGTGTGCGTGTTACTGATGTCATTCATCGTGTTACCGTGTTAGGATTGGTTGGTATTGTTGTGGTTGGAATGGGATCAATTACTTTCAATGTATGGTCTAATTCAGATTATGCTCCATGGAATAAAGAAAAGTTAAAATTCGTTAAAGAAGAGTATCATGAAGCTCGTCTGGAAGGTAAAGATGATAAGTAATCAATAATCTACATCAGAGATTGGTCTCCTTAAAATCAGTGTACATAGTTGAAACATATTTGTTTCTTATTTTATTAAAAATATTAACCTTAAATATACATTATTATTATTATACAGTTTAAACCTTTACCCTTTTCGAGGAATCATTATCACTCGTATTATCATCATCGTCAATCACTTCATCTTGTAATTTTCTTTTAAGCGGCAGTAATTTTGTCTTTGATTTCTTCTTTTGCTTTATAGCTTTTGAATGAGTTAAACCAAGAACATCACCAAGATATTTATAATTAGATTCATTAAATTCATCATTGTCAGTATTTTTCAAAGGATTTATAATCACGATATCATAATTAAATTGAAATTCCTTTTCACAAACAGGACATAAACTTGGGAATGGTACTTCAGTATGAGTAAAACTTGATGATACTTCTTCCAATACTTTATATGATAACACACATCCACATGGTCGAAGATAAGCATAGGAGGCTTTGAAAGATTGCAGTTCCTTGGTGACAGGACATTGGATATGATATGTATCTGATTCATCATCTTTTATCCATTTGATATTGACTTCAATTAAATCCTTTAATGATTTAATATGAGCATATGCTGGTTTTAAACTTGATTTATCAAATTTTTGTTTAATGATATATTCCAAGATTTTCTCTTTGATATATAACCTTCCTTTATAATCTCCCACAATAGGAACAAGACCATTTAATGAATATAATGGTAATGATGATATAGCGCAAGTGGTTAATAAAGTTGATTCAATATCATCAGCGCCTTGTTGGGATTTTGAATCTGAACCATTAAATTGGGAATGTAATGATAAGATATCTTGTCTCTTGGCTATAGTCCCCCCGTCGTTCCCCATGATATGATGTGGTATGAATATATGATCTATAGTTTGTAAGTTAAGATCAATTGCAAAACTTTAAAATTAATCTCAGAGATAAAAAAAAATGTGTGTGTGAAGAAGTATCTACAAATGTGAACAGAAAAAATTTAAAGTGTGTTGAAACTTTTAAGGAAACTGCAACTAACGATAACCAACTTAACTTTACATACCATCATCATTATACCAACTATACTATGTCAACACCATCTAATAAAGTTGATTTGGGTTCACTTTCACCTCAACAATTGGTGGAATTCAGAAAATCAATTGATCAAGAGATAAATCATTTCACTCAATCGTTACAAGCTTTACAAACTGCTCAATCTAAATTAAAAGATTGTGTTACAAGTGTTGATAATTTAGAAAAATCAAAGAGTGAAGATTTATTAGTCCCTTTAACTAGTTCATTATATTTACCTGGTAAAACCATTAAAAAGAATGAATATTTAGTGGATATAGGGACAGGTTATTTTGTTGAAAAACTGGCTAAAGATGCAAAACAAGTGTATGATTTTAAAATAAAGAGATTAGATGAAGATGCTAAAAAGTTAAAGGATATATTAGTACAAAAGAATGAAATTTTAAATACCGTTAATTTAGTATTAAGAAAGAAAATGATTGAAATTGAAAGTCAACAACAAGGTCAACCTCCTCAAAAGGTTTAATGATGTATTAGAATATATATATAGATTATCACTCTTCTAATGGTTCATAAATCTTATTGTAAATAAATGGTTCCAGGAATATATTTCTCATATTTCGTACTTTTGTAGCTCCCATTCCAGATACATTTGTAATATTATCATTCATACAAGTATTACTAACGATATTCTTAATTGATTCATAATTAGCTAAAAGATTAGATACGTCTGTTTTATTAACGGACCGTATACCAGTTAACGCTTCCACTACACATGATTTATAATCTGAACCTCTTATCCCTTGTATACCTTGTTTGGTCTTGGCAGGAGCATTATCCAATTGTTTTGAAAATGCTACATAATTCCCGGCTTCTTCAAATGTCCACGCTAATACCATAGTTAAATCATGCTTTATACAAAAATCAGATAAATTTCGAATTTGTTCTTGAGGTGCTTCAATATCAACCACAATTAATACCATTCTTAAAGCTCGATCATTACGCGTATTGACACTTGATGAACCACGATTCATCTTTTTAAGTCTCAGCCAAAGATATTCTGGTTTAAGTTTATGATATTTTAATGATAAAAATAAAATTTGGAAAGTTGAATTGATAAAATAATCACAAAGAACATCTTTATTAAACTCATATCCGATTGATTTAAGTAAGGATTCACTCAATAATGGATTTCCTTTTTGCGATGGATGGACGAGGACTTTGGCAGTCTTGGCAATGTTTTGAACTGTTCTTGAACTTCTAACTGTAGATGGTCCTGGAGTTGATGATGGAGAAGGTGAGTCTGTATTTGCTGGAATTGGATTTCCTGTGATTGTACTTAAAGTGGATCTCACCGTAGTGGTTGGTGGGATATTAGATTCTATAGTACTGGGTCGACTGATCGTAGTCGTACTTGTTGATGCAGTTGTGGATGTAGTTGTTATTGGTGGTTTCGATATAGCAGACGTGTGTTCCCTTTGAGGTATTGATTCTTGTTCATGATCATCTGCTACCACCCCAAATTGTTCACGCATACGTTGAACCCCAGCTAAGATACTAGCAAATGAAGTGGAATCCACTTGATCATCCTTTTTATTTGTATTATCACTCATATTGTATGAATACTTATAGAGCTTACTGGGATCATATATGGATAAATATAAATCTATATTTTTTTGAGGCTGTAGATAGTCGCGATTTATTTGTTCTTAAAATTGCAAAATCATTTTGGTTCCTCCTACATAAAATTGACTAATACAATAATTATTTGTACAGTTTGATTAAATAATAGATATCCTATTAGTCATAATACTATTTGTTTTAATCAAAAGGAAAGATTTCTATATTTAGATTTGAAATCAGTTTCACTTGTGTGTACACATATTTGTGCCAATTACTCACAAAACAGAACCTATTTCGAAGTCATAATGATAAAACCACGTTAGTTCTATCCCCTATATGACAATTACTCTATAGTAATCCTATAACAATGACTCAATTTATAATCTATACTCGTTAATATAGATCAAATTGTTACAAAACGTGTCCGCAAAAGGACCGGCACCGGCGCACCACACAAAATAATTTAAATTATAAGTATGGGGTAAATACCATCAACCCTTATATATATCAACAATTCATTTTGCAACAATTAAATTAATTACAAGATAAAACAAACAGAATGACTACTTATTCAGACGCATCATTTAACACTCAACATTATGATGATTCAAGACCCAATTATCCCAAGTCGTTCTATCAAGAATTAATGAGATATCATGATTCCGTAATTGAACCATTCAACTATCATACTGAAAAGTATATCCATGACGTTGCTATTGATACTGGTTGTGGATCAGGGTTTGTCGCTTATGAATTATGTAATCATTTTAAAAAGGTATATGGTATAGACCCATCTCAGGCGATGATTAAACAATGTAATGAGAAGAAACCTTCTTCTGACCAAATTCAATTTGAAATTGGATATGCTGAAGCGTATCCTGGGATTATCGCTCCAAATTCAATTGATTTGATCACGGGGGCGGAATGTTGTCATTGGGTTGATCATCCCAAATTCTTTAAAGAATCAGCTAGAGTACTTAAAAAAGGGGGCACTTTGGCATATTGGTTTTATAAAGATCCGGTGTTTGTAGGGTTTCCAAAAGCCAATGAGATATATACTAATTATACTTATAATTCGTCCTTAGAATTAAACCCTGAGGATAAATTTGAAAGATATATGGGTCCATATTATCAACAGCCAGGTCATGATTATCTTCGAACTTTATTAAAGGAGATTGAAGTTCCTCAAGATTTATTTACTGATGTTTTAAGACATGAATATATTATTGAACGAGATGGATACCCCACAGATTTCAAAAAAGGAGGAGATGATTACACTCCATTATTCATACATAAACGAATTACATTAAAATGGTTTTTAAATTATGTCAAGAGTTGGAGTGCATATCATAGTTGGATGAAAGATCATGGTGATAAATATAATATTGCGGAACGATTTGTTGATGAATTGAAATTAGAATTAGGATGGACTGATGATACTGAATTAGATGTGGTTTGGGATACAGTTTATACATTTGCTAGAAAGAGATAAAAACCTAAATTAAATTAGAAAGAAGTAAATAAATAAATAAAGAAATATAAATATAAATATATAATTGAAGAAGTAAAAGATAAACAAAAACCGTGTATAAATAATCTCAATATAAAAAAGTTTAGACCTTTTCAAGGACCTTAACATCAGTCAATGATATCTTTTCACCAATTGGTTCTGAACTAACTTCATCATTTGGATCAATTCCTTCCAAATATTCACCTTCCACATCGACAGTCTTACAAGGACCATGATAGAATTTATGAGCATAGAAATAATAATAAATGTATGACAAAATCCACACACTTGGAGTGATCACACATGTATAATTCATAGTATCTTTAGTAACACCAATAGATGCGGGGAACATCACCATTATAAATGAATATGCACAGAAACTGGATGAAATCCAACCAATTAATGGAGAAAAGAATGGACCTAAATAAAACTTACCTGGTTTAAACTTACTTTTTCCAACTGTTAATCTAAGGAAAGTTGGAGTTGTCCAAGCCACGTAATTACCAGCAATATATAAGGTGAAAAGAGCATTAGCAGCAACAGGACCAGCAAGTGATAATAAACCAATGAAAATAGTCATAAACCCACCAAAATAAACAGCATTGATAGGAACGGATAATTTATAATTAACTTTTTTAATCCAAGTTGAGAATGGTAAACCATTATCTCTGGCAAATGCCCAAATTTGTCTTGAAATAGCAGTAAGAATAGATGCACCCATTAAAAATTGAGCTAAGGCAATAAGAGCCATAAATGCCATTGCCCACTGCTTTCCTAAAACATCAAAAATGATTTGAGCCATTGGGAAACCAAATTTTGATCCTAAAAGATGACCTTGAATATCATCAGTTTGAATACAGAAAAATGTCACCATTAAAACACCCGTACCTAAAACACCACATGCAGCAATTGAACCTAAAATACCAATTGGGATAGCACGTTCGGCATCTCTAACTTCTTCAGACATATGAATGACAGAATCAAAAGCACCAATGGTCCAGATAGCAGGTAACCAAGATGCTGAAACTTGAGTCCAACCCATTGGCCAATCTGAAAGATTATCAAATTCACCGAAAACATAGGATGCAGGTTTGTAATGACCTCTGGCACCAATTGGTAAGGCGATAATGTATAAGGTAATGACGAATAAATTGACCACGATGGAAGCAGTTTGTAATTGAGCACAATTCCTAGATGAGAAACAAGTAATGGCAATATGAGCTAATACACAACCCACGAAAATACCATAAGTCTTTGCTGGAGTGATATCAAAATCACCATCTTTGGAAATAACGACAATCGATAAGATTTCTTCAGCAAATCCATAATTAACTGAACATAACACCCCAATCAAAGCAATGGAATTAGTATTACCGATAAGATATGAAATTAAAGTCTTCATTTTTGGTGGAGCGTAAAAATTGGTCCAATAATATAAACCACCAGAAGTTGGGATACTCGAACCATTTTCAGCCATTGAAATACCAATAGTAAAGATAAAGATGGAAGATATAATCCAACCCCAAAAACAACCAGCAGGACCAGCAATAAGACCTTGAGCCAACATAGAAGCAATAGAAGGTAAAAGACCCATAATAGAAAAGGCAACTCCAAAACATTGTAAAGTACTGAAATGACGTTTTAATTCTGGTTTATAACCAATTTGAGCTAATAACTCTTCATCACTATTGGAGAAAATAGCAGCGATATTTGGTTCTTCAACATTTTGATTATTGTTGTAGAATTTCTTATTTGAAACCACTTGTTCAAGGATTTGTTCTCTAGAGAGAACAGTTTGTAAGTTTGACATGCTTGATGAGTGGGTATGAACAATTTAAAAAAAAACATTAGAAATTGGGGATAAATAGATGTATTTATATTCAATTAAAACGCAAAGTAATTAACGGTTATCAGTAATTAAAGAGAGATAATAGATCAATTTAGCGTATTTAAAAGATAGAGTTACATATTTAATAATTATAGATAGAAAGAGGGAAGGAAGGAGGGGGGAGGAAAGGACTATTTTAGTCGATATTAACCAGAGATTAATCTAAGGATATTTCACAAGACGTACGAACGTACATACATAAGTACTTATCAATTTTTAATTATGTTGATCTGAGGTATTATATTTAGATGCCGGGCGCCCACGCTAGCTAACAAAAATTAAGCACACTAACGGGATTGTGCCTTAAAACGATGTTGATGAGTAGAATGAAATTTTAAATTAAAGATGCAAAAATTTGACGTATTTTTGTTCCCTTTTCTGAGATAAGGAAAATTTTTTTTTCTTTTTTTTTTTTTTATTTTTTTTTTATTTTTTGGTCCTGCAATTCTAAAAAAGAAATTTAAATATTTTTTGTGGTGTTTCTATTTTATACCACCAGCTTAACCCAATCAAGTTTTGCTAATACCATAAGAGGCTCAGATCCATATTGTACTCACTCATATGATTTACTTACTTACTTACTTACTTCGTTATCTTTAACCTAATTAGGTAAAGATATCTACAATTCATAATTAAGCTTAACATTTGTAGTGTTCTTCTTCTTCATTTAAGTTAAGCCTTAGCTTGGGTAATCTCACTCTTGGTATGAGCTAATAATATCATTGGTTAAGATACCATCTAATTGATCTATTGAAGTGCATAATCATAATGATCATTAGTTTGATCTTCCGTTAATTCTTCCAAAATGGCTATCTATCTATCTACCTTAAATTCTGTAAATGGATAAAATATTACTTATTAGTAATATCCATCAAGTCGTTAAATATTTTCTCTTTATATATATGCTATAGTTTCTATGGTATTTTAACTTGAAATATATATATAATATAGATCATAATGACAGAGGACGTGTCCGCAGAAGGACCGGTGTCGGTGCTCTAAAATATGGGTAATCTCAACTCTTATCTCAATTCATTTTGCAACAATTAAATTCATGACTACTTATTCAGGCGCTTAATTCCATATGTAACCGTTATGGATCCCTGGTTATGTTTAAATAATGTAAGGAGATGTGACTTTCTAGTTATCAAATTTGTTTATGCTGTAACTTATCCTTCTAATATCTCCCCCCAATTCAATTGATTTAAATACGAGGAAAGAATGGTGTCATAACCATCGTACATTCTTTACAGAATCTGCTAGTGATGGATACCTCACATATTTCAATTAATGAGGTGACGACTACCCACCATTGTTCATTCATAAGAGAATCACATTAAAATGATTTGAAGTGAATATCATACTTCGATGAAGGTTCATGGTGATAAATATAATAACGCTGAGACATTTGTTGATGAATTAAAATCAGAATTAGATTAGACTGGTGAAATTAAATCAGATATGGTTTGGGTTTATACATTTCCTGGAAAGAAGTGAATTAAACGAATGGACTTAAATTAAATTAGAAAGAAATAAACTAAGAAAGAAAGTGTGAATATAATTCAAGAATTGAAGAAGTAAAAATGAAAGAAAAACCCTGTATATCTATCTAGTCTAGTTTTAAACCTTTTCATGAACTTTAACATCAGTCAATGAAGTCTTTTCACCAGTTGGTTCAGAACTAGCACCATCATTTGGATCAACACCTTCTAAATATTCCCCGGTACTATCCACATCAACAGTTTTACATGGACCATGATAAATCTTATGGGCATAAACATAATAATAAATTAAGGAAAAGATCCACACACTTGGAGTAATCACACATGTATAATTCATCGTATCTTTATCAACTCCAATAGAAGCTGGGAACATCACCATAATAAAAGTATATGCACAGAAAGTGGTTGAAATCCATCCAATCAATGGCGAAAAGAATGGACCTAAATAAAATTTACCTGGTTTAAATTTATGTCTTCCAAATGTTAATCTAAGGAAAGTTGGTGTTGACCAAGCGACATAATTACCAGCAATATATAAGGTGAAAAGAGCATTGGCAGCCACAGGTCCAATAAGAACTAATAAACCAATGATAATAGCCATAATACCACCAAACCAAACGGCATTGATAGGAACGGATAATTTATGATTGACTTTTTTAATCCAAGATGAGAATGGTAAACCATTATCTCTGGCAAAAGCCCAAATTTGTCTTGAAATAGCGGTAAGAATAGATGCACCCATTAAAAATTGGGCAAATGCAATAAGGACCATAAATGCCATGGCCCATTTTTTACCTAACACATCATAAATAATTTGTGCCATGGGGAAACCAAATTTTGATCCTAAGAGATGACCTTCAATATCATCAGTTTGAATACAGAAAAAGGTAATGATTAAAATGATGGTACCTAAAATACCACAAGCTGAAATAGAACCTAAGATCCCGATTGGAATGGTACGTTCTGCATCTTTAACTTCTTCAGACATATGAATGACGGAATCAAAAGCTCCAATGGTCCAGATAGCAGGTAACCAAGCGGCAGAAAGTTGAGTCCAACCCATTGGCCAATCAGAAAGATTATCAAATTCTCCAAACACATAAGAAGCTGGTTTGAAATGACCTCTGGCACCAATTGGCATAGCAATGACGAATAAAACAATCACGAATAAATTGACAACGATGGATGTGGTTTGCAAATGAGCACAATTCTTAGATGAGAAACAAGTAATGGCAATATGAGCTAATACACAACCCACGAAAATACCATAAGTCTTTGCTGGAGTGATATCAAAATCACCATCTTTGGAAATAACGACAATCGATAAGATTTCTTGAGCAAATCCATAATCAACCGAACATAAAGCTCCAATCAAAGCAATGGAATTAGTATTACCAATAAGATAAGAGATTAAAGTCTTCATTTTTGGAGGAGCATAATAATTTGTCCAATAATATAAACCACCAGAAGTTGGGATACTTGAACCATTTTCAGACATGGAAATACCAATGGTGAAAATCAATATTGATGAAATAACCCAACCCCAAAGACAACCAGCAGGACCAGCGATAATACCTTGGGCTAAGATGGAAGCAATAGAAGGTAAAAGACCCATAATAGAAAAGGCAACTCCAAAACATTGTAAAGTACTGAAATGACGTTTTAATTCTGGTTTATAACCAATTTGAGCTAATAACTCTTCATCACTATTGGAGAAGATGGCAGCGATATGAGGTTCTTCAACATTTTGATTATTGTTGTAGAATTTCTTATTTGAAACCACTTGTTCAAGGATTTGTTCTCTAGAGAGAACCGTTTGTAATTTGGACATTGGGATGAATAAGTTGAAAAAAAGTCAAGAATAACTTATCTGGGATGAATATTTCAAGATGTATTTATATCAAAATTAATGCAATGTAATTAACGGTCGTTTGTAAGTAAAGAAAGAGATATGGCATTGTTATCAGAATTGAATTTAAAGTTTTTTAAAGGATAGATTTACATAGTTAAGAATTATATGGGGGAGAGGGAGTTTAGATTAAATTTCTATTTTAGTCGATATTAACCGCAGATTTCTGATAGGATATTTCCCAACCTGAAAAATAATTCAAATTATATTGATCCGATGTCTTAGTTACACACTTATAATAAGTTACAAATTCAAGGCAACTAGAAGGATTGTGCCTGGTGAATGGGAATTTAAAGATGCAAATTGATAGTAACTTTCTGATAAGGAATTATTTTTTTGTATGCGGTGCGCTCTCGCAATTTATTTAAAAGCAATTAAATTATTTTTGTCTGTCTGATTTTATTTGTTTAGTTTTGTCTGATTTATTTGATTTAGCGCGTTATCGATTGCTTAATTGGGCAATGATAAGAGTACAACCCATTAGTATGGTACAAGTTACCTTAACATTACTTTGATTATTTACTAAGAAATGATAATTAAAGCTAACATATCAATATCTATACAATATGTTAATATGTCTTGATAATCTGATAAACATGGATTAATTCAAACTTTAATTGCGGTTATTTTATTAATAGCTTGGTAATAGATCTTACTCTTCAATTTCTACTTCATCTCATAAAGGAAATTAAGTCCTAAATAATCAGATAGACTCATAATCTCATTGGTTAAGATATAGATTGATTGATCTATATAATAATAATCAGTAATAGTATATGATTAATCATAGTAATTATAATGGTTTATATGATATATTACCTAATTTGGAATGTATCCGCTAAAGTTTAAGTTTGCGCTTCTTTAACTGTATTTTTCCAGGTTTGACAGACTTTGTCTTTAGGGTCGTTGCCCTCACTGGTGATATTCCCACGTGATGTGTATTTTGGTCCTTTTTTTTTTTACAGTTTAATTTTTTTTTTTCTTCAGCGTGAGACGATGGAGGGGGAAGACGAAGACCAAAGTGAAAAAAAATATATATAACAGATTTTCTTTCTATATAATTTTTCATTTTATTTCTTCTTGTTAATCAACTATCATTCAAAATGGCTACGTATGTACCATATACCTTTTATAATACAATCATCATTTAATAAACACTTACTAGCAATGACTTCCATTTGATCTTTGGCTCTTCTCGAGTTTGAAAGGTTTAATTTGGGGTCTTGTTGGGTGTTGATTTTAAAGGTGAGATGTTTGAATATACCATGAATAGAATGGAATCAAATCCTTCTATCAAACTTTCTTAGTTTCGACTAAGGTTTGAATGTTATTACAAGTTTTACTCGTCATTCCATTCTTTTATATAAATACTATTAGTAGTATTTATCTCTCATATTCGTATGAGGTTTTGTCAATTGTCAACCTTGGATTTTGAAGTATCTACATTACTTTACTTTTGTTGACTTTGATTAAATACTTGATTACCATGCCAAGGGAAAGTCAGATTGTCTTGCAGCTGAATAATTTATATTCATTTATCTTTCGTTTAAATTTACGCCAATGCCTGATATATCTGTTTTCTTCTGTGCACTATATTTTAAGACCACTAATATCTATTGGTGGGTAATGTGAAGTGGGAATGAATGTGGCTATTCAGTTCCTATCCTTCGTTTATATGACTTTTTCCATAGTCTATATGACATTACTTTGTTCTTAATATAAAAAATATATGACCCACAGGGATAACACAATTATCTTGTTAGTAAGAGAAATGTTTTGATATTGATATTTCTACTTGAAAAACTTTATATACTAACTTTTATCATTATAGTACTTTAAAACCAGAAACTTTAGTTAAGAAATCTAAAGCTGATCAAAAGACTGCTGAAGAACGTGCTGCCGCCAAGGTTGCTAGAAAAGCTGTATGTATATAATACTTTTTAACACTTTGTGATATTTGAATTTTTTCTATTTTGAAGATGCAAAACTGTTTTACCAATCGAATTCGACTAGCTTCGGCAATGTTGTCAATCAATTAACCATCTTTCGGGTCTGATTGAAATATGAAAGATGAAATCAAATATCAAAAGAGTGTAAATCTATATTAAAAAATGACCATTTTATACTAACTTTAGACTTATAGGCTAACCAAGAAAAGAGAAAGGTTATCTTTGACAGAGCTGCTGCTTACCAAAAGGAATACACTGATGCTGAAAGATCTATCATTCAAGCTAAAAGAGATGCCAAAGCTGCTGGTTCATACTATGTTGATGCTCAAGAAAAATTAGCTTTCGTTGTCAGAATTAAGGGTATTATGAAAATTCCACCAAAGCCAAGAAAGGTTTTACAATTATTAAGATTAACTCAAATTAATGCTGGTGTTTTCGTTAGATTAACCAAAGCTACTGCTGAATTAATCAAATTAGCTGAACCATACATTGCTTATGGTTACCCATCTTTATCTACCATTAGACATTTAATCTACAAGAGAGGTTACGGTAAGATTAACAAACAAAGAATCCCATTAGTTGATAATGCTATCATTGAAGCTTCTTTAGGTAAATTCAACATTTTATCTGTTGAAGATTTAATCCATGAAATTTACACTGTTGGTCCAAATTTCAAACAAGTTAACAACTTTTTATGGCCATTCAAATTATCTAATCCAAACGGTGGTTTCAGAACTAGAAAATTCGAACATTTCATCCAAGGTGGTGACACCGGTAATAGAGAAGAATTCATTAACGCTTTAGTTAAACAAATGAACTAAGTTCATTAAGTGTTAACTTTATCGTTTTTGTCTTTGTATTTATTACCCTTATTTTCATCTTTTGAAATTAGTTTTTTTATATTTCTTTTCTAATTTTAATAGGTCTTTTTATCAAAGGATTTGTTTAACTAAAAGAATATTTCTTGTATATTATTATTATAATAAATATCTTTATTAATAAAATTCTTTTTTATATCTTTACTATTTATTATTAGCATTTTATTTAATCTTGTATAATTTTTTAATGAATCGGTTTATCTTTAAAATCATCATCATCATTTGTATTCCCTATATTCATTGCCATAGATAATCTTCAAGATTATAAACTAAGTACTCTAACCATTCAATCTCTTTCCACCATTCAAACGTTGAAGTTAAACTGAATACACTATCTCCATAATCATCATAAACGTAAGCTGATGGATTAACCCTGGTAGTAAAGATCCATAATGTTACATATAATACAAATTGTAATCCATTCAATAATATAATCATGGATAGGATCAACGTAAGGATGTTTATCATGATTAATCCCCAATTCTTATGATCTTGTTTATACTTTAACAAAAAGTAATATTGTTTAATGAATGGTAAGTTCAATAAGAAGGAGTTTATTTGAGGAGATGAAGATGACTTTTGATCTAATTGTAGTTTTTGTTGTAATTGATGGATCAAACTATCTTGTTTAGTTACATTTTTAATCAATTCATCAATCATTGGTTGTTTTAAAGTTTGAGCTTGTTTTAAATCACTTATTTCCTGACGATACTCTTCACATAATAGTTGTAAATCTTTAATACTCCCATCTTTATCTTTAATCCGTTGTAATAATTTACTAACATTGTTTTGATCAGGTCGTTTATGAAGTTGTTGCTCGATATTATTGGTATGTTTATTGATAGTGATGATTTCCTTTTGTAATTCAAGGATTCGACTTTCTTTAGTTCGTATGGTAGCTTCTAAACTTTTATTTTGGAATTGTAATCTTTCAATCTCTTGATTCTTCTTTATTAAATCTGTCGGTATAATAGTTGATGATGGTGGTAATATAGGTGGGGATAATGGTGGTGAATGTAATTGTCTTGAATCAGGTATAGTGGTAGTTCTACTAAACCAACTTTTACTTGGTTCAGTTGATTCTTTCTCCAGTCGTTTAAATGGAAAGGGTAGATAACTAGAAGTATTCTTATGAGATGATGATGATGATACATTAAGACTTAATCTTAAATCAGATAATGATATTTGAAATCTTGTTTGAAGAAACTGATCAAATCGATTAAACTTAACCAATTTCAAGATAAACTCCTGGACATTTCGTTTATACAATTTCATCATAGGAGTAGCTTCGATCATCTTTCGTAGTATCTTTGATTCATCTTCATTCAATAATTGTTTGATCAGAAGGATATTTTCAATTTCACTTATGACACCAAGTAATTGAGTTATATAGATGTATTCATTGGATGTGGTTGAACTTGTTGTTGTTGTGGTGGTGGTGGACTTGCCCACTCTATTCCAACATTGATTTATCAACTCATCAATGGGATCCATCGATGATGTTGAACTCATTGAACCTCTTGAATGGTTTGGTTGCAATTGAATTATCAATTTCTGTTTTGTTGTAAATTTTAAAATGGTAAACAAAAAAATACAAAAATTTAAAAATGCGCGTCTTTTAAAATACAAATACAATTTATATTAATTATGCTATTTAATGGGTGTTATACAATTGGGTCATCATCTATAATGATGATGATGATGATGATGATACTTCTGTAGTAGTGGGTTCTACTATGACATTGTCCTTGTCTGTCTTATCTCCTGGTTGAGATGTTGTTGATGATATAATGTCTTCTTTTATGGTTCCATTCTGTTGAATATGAGTTGAACTACTTGATTCATGTCCATTCAATGGTTTATTCTCTTCTGTGTCTTGTTCTATTATAACTGGTTCTGGTACTTTGACCTCTTCTACAGTGTTGCTGGTTTCAACTTTTCCAGTTGTGGTTTCATCAACAGGGTTGATCTCCTTTATCTCTTGTTCTACCTTGACTTCATCTTCCTTAACAGGTTTAACTGCTTCAGTTTGTAATGGAATCACCTTAGAAACTTCATCTAATGTAGGTTCCTCAACGGCTTCTACGTCCACCTCTTGATTCTCAACTAATTCTTCAGCTTCTGATTCTTTGATGACTTCTTCATTTGGTTGTTTGACAACTGTTGATGGTTCAACATTAGAAACTTCTGGAACTGATTCTTCAATAGGAGCAGTAATTGGCTCAGCAGGAGCTTTTGCTACTTCTGTTTCCACTTTTACCACTGGTTCAACGTCCAATGGAGATTGCTCGATTTGAGGAGGTTCGGGTGTAGCAATATCTGGACTAATAAGATCAACAACCTTTGGTTCTTGGCTTGAGATTATTTGTTCTATAAATGCAGGTGCTTCAGAAGCTGATGCTTCTACTATCGGCTCTACCTTAACTTCTTCAACTTTCTCAGTTGGCAAGTCATCGACAACCTCTATCTTAACTTCATTTACCTTTTGAGTAGCTAACCATGCATTATACTGTCCCTCCTTCACCCTTACCAATTTCAAGACATCCACAAATAACTCATTTAAAAAGACTCCACTTCCATAAATCTTTCTTAAAAAGTATTTTAACTTATCTATCTTTTTAGGAAGTGGAACTTCATTATCAACATTATTCAATTCAATCATTTTATTTCGAATCGAGTGTTGATACTTCTGAATCGTTTCATTGATTTCATTCACTACTCTGGATTCATTACCAGGATAAACCTTCAAGGTATCCAATAAATTCTTCAACTCTAAACATCTTGATAAAGTGAATTGTTTACTCACATAGACATCTTCTCCATCATTCGATTCAATCAATTTACAAAGTGGGCATAAATAATTATCATCATCAGCATTATTAACTTGTTCTCCCACACACAGAATATGATACCATTCATTACATTTATCACATTCAATCATAGTTCCGTATTCATATTCACGACATAAACAATAAAATTTGACCCCCGGATCATTTTCATTATCATCATCGGCATTGGAGAACTTAGCATTGAATGATGAAGAATTTTCATAAATGTCATCTTCTGATAAAGCGAATTCTGATTTATAAAGGATTTGATAAAGTTTTTCGACTAATTTCGTATTCATAGTTAATCTTGAATTCAAATGATCTAAATCAACATCTTTACTTAAAGTAGTTATGATTTTAACTTGATCGATTTCTAACCATAATTGATTAATGAATTCTTCGGTCTTATTGATTTCATTAGTTAAGATGATTTCATTGAATTTTAATCCACTTTCATTAATTGAATTGTGAATTTGTTTAGCATCAGCATACGTTAATCTTTCGTCAGGATTATGTTTAAATTGATTGAATTGAGCTATCAATTTAGCATTGAATTGTAATTTTGAAAGTTCAATATAATTAGTCATAGTTATAAATAATTTTTCCGTTCTAAATCTTTCTGCTATAGTAGTTAATTTCTCCATATTATAATTCTCCACATAATCAATTGTAGTTAAGAATTCTCCACAATCAAGATCAAATTCTTCACTATTATTAACAATCAATTCGATATCCTTTATCATATCAAGATCTTCTTTAGATAAGATTGATAATCCTTTATTAAAGAATTCTTGAAGTTTATCAAACGTGAATACTTCTTTCTTATCTGCCAAGGGATCAGCTCCCTTTTGAATCAAATTATAAACTTTAATCCAATTTAATCGATCTCTAATTCGAGTGATGAAAGTTAAAGATGGGATTTCAAGACCAAAACTTTCACCGAGATTAATTAAATCATCAAATTCTTGAATTGGCTTATTCTTTTTTGAAAGTAAGGTTCGACATGCTTTATCGAAATTTTCAATTTCATTTTTAAATTCTAAAACTTGATCAATTTCTGTACATGAGAAATTCAAATTAGGGATTTTATCTACTAATTTGAATAAATCTTTTAAATCAGATGATTGACGATATTCATTCCCATTTCTAATTCGTTGTTGATGTTTTATGGATAATAAATGTTGACACTCTTCAATGAATTCATTTGATTTATTAATGAAATAACGAAGATTGATAATATAACTTTTGAATAAATCAAATTCATCATCTGGTTTAATTGACTCCTCAGTACTGTTTAAAGTCGTGGTTGATTCAATGGCAGATAAGATTCTTTCACCTTCACTTAATAATGTACGATATGATTTCAACGATACATCTGAATTCTCTTGCATTAATTCAATATATTTCTTCATCCAACTTTGATAATCAATCGAATAATTACTTAATAATTTAGCTAAATTTCTTAATTTATCATCGGAATAAAACAAATGTAATTCGAAATTATATAATTTTGGATCCAATTTATTCATCTCTTGATATTGTAAAAAGCTTGCCATGGACATAATGAATGATTGTTTGGTTTTAATTTCAATCACAATCACTTTTGAAGGGAATACATTCAGTAAATCATCATCTGCTATCATATCTGTCTCCAGGAATTGTTTCTCATCGATAGAAACTTCTTTGATTTTTAATTTCCGAATCTTATTCCGTAATTCTAATTCATTCTCAAGTAATTCATCATACATAGGACGAATCTTATTATAAATTTCCGAACTGAATCCAATATTTTGCCCTGAATCATAAATTTGAATTAAATTAATTAATAATTTAAATGTCAGGAAATTAGGTATGATACTTTGATTTGATAACCATGTTTCGGCTTCCAAGGCATAATCTAACCAATCCTTAGTAGCGAAATTCACTTCTTCGCTTAAATTGAATCCATAAGATACACAAGCAGAATAAGTCTTGGGAAGTTTCATAATGAATTCACCTGGTTTTTGTAATGTAGTAGTGAATTTGATTCCTCGTTCTGAAAGTAATTGAGGAGTGATAAAGAATTCTTGATTTAATTTTAAAGGATGATTATTATTCGTCTTTAAATCAATTAAAGATTGGAAATGTTTATTTATATGAGAAGATCTTGAATCTGAAATGGGATTAATCATATTTTCCAATGATATGATTAAATTATCATAATCGACAAAAGGATGATCCACAAAATATTGTTTTAATTGATCAACTTGCCAATTCACATTATTATTAATATTCAATCTCGTAGTTTCAGCATCATTTATATCTTTCACTAATTGTTCAAATTTAGTGAAATCCAGTTCCGGAATGAAATACCATCGTTTAACCGCTCCAAAGAATTGATAATTGATTAAATTGGTGAAATGATCTTCACATGTCCAATTATTTAAACTGAACGTCATGCCAATATTTAATCTTGAGTTGACTAATTCTTTATTATTAAGATCGGAATCAGTGAACGATCCAAATAATGAATTGGGTAAAATGGGTAAATTATGTAAATTCCAAGGAAATAAAGCGGATGAGATGATATTTGAAATATATTCTGGTGAATTGAAATATGCTGCATCATTTACATTTGTCATTTGATTGATTGGATTATTGATATTACTAGAATTTCCATTATTACTTTCATTCCTGCCAATAACGGCATTCATGGCGGCATTCGTCGCTTTAGTAGTAGAATTCATAATGGTTAAATTATGAAGACTACTTTTATATTTGGCCACATCATCACCTAATTGAACGAAGGCAGATCCATTAATATAATTTGGAATATCGATCCCACATTCCAATTCTAATCCATCATCCATACCTAATGAATCAAATTTAGTTTGATTATTGATGAATTTAAGGAATAAATCTTCTAATTGAGAAATATCAATTGATTTCCGATCATTATCATGGGCGTATCCATTGTTATTATTATTACAATTTGAATAATCATTGTGACGATGATTATGATGGGGATGACTTGAGGATCCATTCTTGAATATATCAGGATGATTCTCAATGATGAATTCTTGGAATTTAAGATCCTTTTCCATGAATTGTCGTAATGTATAGAATGATGAGTTTATATTTGATTTCATACGGGATTTATCTTCTAAATGAGATTGATTATCAATAAGGAATTTCAATGATCGTTTTAATTGAGATTGGGGTAATATCGGAGTTTCAATCTTATCTGCTGATTTCCGATTCTTCTTTGATGTTGAGGTTGAAGTTGTACTCTCTTCTGATTTAATGACAAATGTATTAGGAGGTTTAACTTCTACTAAATGAGGAGAATTTATAATAAACCCTTTAGAACCTTTACTTTTGATTGAACGTTTAAATTCTTTAGCTGAACCTAATATCAACGGAGCAGAACTGCCATTATCCAACTTAACTTTCTTTAAATCAGGCTCACCCTCTATACTCTCATCACCCTCTCTCTTATGTGATTCAAGTTTCATAATCGAACTTTTCATCCTTGAATCTTGAAGATATAATTCAAAGGGATATAAAATCCGTTGATAAGAAGATTTCAAAGAACTACTTAAACTAGTCATGATTTTCCCCTTATATCCTAATTCTCGTCCTATTTGAGCCCATAATTTTTTATTTATAACTTCCAGAAACCCCCCTCGAATCATAACCGATCGGAACAATTTATAGACATCCAAGGGACGTTTATCCACCATAGGTAATTTCAATAAGAATGGAGGGATAGGCTTCCTCTTCGGACTATCGAATGTATTGGCTGTGCTGGTGGGAGTATGGGCTGTTGATGATGAAGATGGATCAGTTTCACTATCATTGATATGAGTTGAAGGAGTCGTAACGATGGAATTTTCTCGTATGGCAGGAGATGGACTATTGAGTAATCGATTTATAGATGATGGTGACATAGCAGTATTAGGGAACTCCTTCTTGATGGCCAAAGGGGTAGTGATTGTGGTTTGCTCTGTGGTGATGGTGCTGGTTTTCGATGGAGGGGGAGTATGATCGTTTTCTGAAGCGTATAAACAATGGAATTCAATTAATTCATGTTGGAATTTCAATCGATTTAATAATTCATTTTGATTAGGATTATTTAATAATTTATTAGTTTCAAACCAAAATAAATCAGAATTAATTTGAATCTTTGATTTAATTAACTTTACATGATCTAATTCGTTTAATTTGATTTTAACTGCTCCGTAGTTCTTTCCTTCATCCGCCACACTTTCAATGAATCGAATGGGATCTTTACTCTGTTGATCATTCAATTCATAATAAGGTATTTCCCGTCCACTTACACTATCTTGTTGTTCGCTTTTTATGGGAGTATGATTGATGGATATTTTGGTGGGGAGATTATAAAAATCCAAAGGGATATTGGCTTTAGTTTTCAGTTGAGGATGATTATAAGGATTATAATTGATTCCGGTAGATTGACCATTGAGCAGGATTGGTTTATTATCCCTCGTGAATTGATATGTTCTTAAATCAGGTAAATTCTTCGTATTAAAGAATCTTGAAGTATGTGGGAATTTTGAAATTTCAGAATCATGGTTTGTACTACCATCTATAGTATTTATAGTGGACATTATGTGATGGGAGAGGAATGGGAGGCGTGGGAGGTATGGATGGATGGATGGATGATATCTTCTATCTTCTATCTTCTTCTCCTGTGCCTCTATAGTTAGTATGGTGTAAACTGATGGTGTAAATTATAAATTCTGTAATTAAATTTTAGATTTGTTACATGATTGATATTCCCATACAAAATTTAAAAATGAGCAGTGAACAGAATTTTTTTAATTTTGTGGTATAACCATATTAAACATCACAAGTTTACCAATACAAATTAAGACTAATTAGTATGATATTGTCATATGGACTTACAGGAGGGGGGGATGTAAAGAGTAGGTATACATTGTAAGATATAACTATATAATAATACAAAAAGCTGATAGTTTCTATAATAAGTAAGAGATGGAGGGAAAGAGGGAAAGAAGAAAACGATAATATCGAAATAGTAAGGAGTAATACCGAAAAGAAAAGAAAAGATAAGGAATGTGACGAATGAATGTGACGAATACTGATATTTGTAATCGATCATAATGATTAAGTAAATTAATACTTTTCATTTAAATGATTGCATTACAAATATAAAAGAAACCAACCGAAATAACAAAGAAAGAAAGGCAGAACCCCCAACTCAACCAATATAAGAGAAACCCAACTGAAATCAAAAGATTAATTAAATAATCTAGATTAAAGCAGCAGCGACAATAGCTAAACCAGCAAAAGCACCAACGGCAACTTGGTTTGAACCAGCACCAGCTTCTAAAGTAGAAACTTCTGGAGTGGTAGCATTAGCGAAAGAAGTAGCTGGAGCACATTCAGTACAAGTTCTAGTTTCATAGATAGTAGATTCAGCAGCGACAACGGTTGGAGCAGCAGAACTGGTTAAAGTAGTTTCAATTAAACATGGTTCAGTGATAACTAAAGTGGTAGCTTCAGTAACAGTGATGGTTGATGGAGCACAAATACTTTCTTGATCACAGATAGTGACGACGACTTCAGTAGAGTAAGGACAGTAAGTGGTGAATTCAGTAACGATGATATCGGTAGTGATGGTGGTTTGATTTGAGAAACCAGCGAAAACAGTGGTAGCAGCAGTTAAAGCAAATAATAAAGATGAAGCGTACATTGTAAAGTAATTAACGAAAGTGGAGGGGGATAGTTATAGTTTAAACTAAAAGGAGTGTAAGTGTTTTAAAGGAGTGACTTAGTGAGTTTGAACTAAAGAGAGAAGAAGAAGAAGTAGAATTAAAAATTATAAAAGGAGGAGGAAAACTTTTTAATTATATAAGATTAAGTTACGGGAAACAGAGGCGAAAGAGGAAGTCAGTAAGATCAATGGGGAGGGTTTATAGCATATTTTGATGCCAAATTTGATATGATTTAAGGAATTAGGGGCCGCCGTTCCATAATTAACTATTATAAATGAAAATTTTTTCTTTTACAACCTACAAAATAAAATAATATTTTATAGTTACAATTTAATTATAGTTTATACCGGTTTAATTTACGGATAAAGAGGATGGGTTTTTGCATATAGTTACCAGGATTACAATATCTCATGCATTTAGTACAGGTTGTTACTTGATATAGTAGGATACCATAATGTGTAAGTCATAATATGAACTATATTGACTATAAATTTACCACATTTCAATATCATATTAAAGTTGTTAAATTTGGTTGTGAAAAGTGTAAAAATTTTCAGTTCAGTTCTGTGTGACTCTCCATTTAATCTTTAATTTTAATATGTAACTAATTTAAATTTCTTTTTTTTTCTGGTGTGAACAAGTACACGACATTACACAAAGAGCCTCTCATAGTTAACGGATGAATAGTTTAATTATGAGGGTCTGGAATCGATACTCATTGCCTATTTAGGAAGTCTAATTAATTAATTAATTAATTAATTAACGGTATATTATCAATTTCATTCAAGACAAGACAAGGGAAAGGCAAAGTGGAGAGTAATTAGGGGTACAACCATTCAAATCAAATATACAACCACTACTATTAAATAATAATTACTGTTATTACTAATAAGTTTCAGTCTTGTAATAACTCGGAGTTGTCATAAGCTTTACCTATTAAAATTAACATTACTACAAACCTATCTCCTTACTAAAATAAAATCATACTACTGCTACTTTAACTCTACTACTATAACACTACTATAACACTACTATAACACTACTATAACACCACCATCAAACTTAAACTACTTCTTATATCATATCATATCATTATATTATGAGCTCTTTAAGATGTAATGTAGTAGAAATAATTTTTATTGGTTAAATGCACGACCACTAGTTTTTTTTTCTCGGGATACCGAATGTTTGAGTTGTATGGATGTTTGCGGTGTGGATGTTATAATCTTTTTTTTTGATTTCTGTGGCCGCGGTATGAACCGGTGATTGATAATGATTAAATGCGGAGTCAACCGATAACCATATACTACAATAGCAATAATCATCCTAATTATATATATAATATAAATATAATATATTTATTTATTCAATTATAAAAAGATGATAATTATAATAATAAAACAAAACAAGCATAAACAAAACCAGACTTTAATAAAATGTTTAATCACTAAGTCAATCAGTCAAATGAATGATGACTCAAGTTAAACCATAAACATTATAATAGTAATAATAATAGTAAATAAAAATAAAAATAAAAATAACACCTTTATATCAGCATCAGCATCAGCACCATAATCAAATACAATAACAATTTGATTAATTTGATTGATTGATTGATTGATTGAATAGTTGAGCTAACGAGCTCTTTAAACAAATAGTATAAAAATAATAAAAAGTAAATAATAATCTTAGTAATAAATAGATAGTAAATTTAAAAAAAAAACTTGATAATATAGAATGGATGGATGGATGGATCTAATCTGATAATCGCTTTCTTTATATCTAATATTCTTAATCAATAAGAATAAACCTCATAGAAATGAATCAACCATAAGAAAAAGTAGGTATGAAACCCCTAATAATCCTTTAATTCTTTTTCAAAATCAATGGATGATAAATCAATTTCAAATTTTTCTCCAAATGTATTTTCACCAGAATATAATACATATAAAAATCCATCATCATCTTTATGTTCTTCATAAATAGTACTAATTAAAGCAGAAGTTGGAGGTAAAATATCATTAATAAAAATAAAAATAGCCTTTTCACTTGGTAATTTAATTCTTTTTCTAATCACATAAACAAATTGTCCCACACTTAAATCTAATGGAACTAAATATTTCCGTTTATCAATTTCTGGTATTTCTGAATTCTCAACCTTTTCACAAATAACAGGAACTCGATCTTTAAATCTTTGAGTAATTCTACTTGATTCAGCCTTTCTCTTTTCAAAGGGATGTTCGTCTTTAAATGCCGATCTCATGGTAATGTTCTATAAAGTTAGTTAGTTAGTAATTGATCAAAGTGAAAGATGTGATGTCATTGTTGTTATTGTTGTTGGTTGCCACAAAAAATTGCCATTCATCCCTTATCTGATGACACCCTCTAGGTAATGATTCTCAAATCTTACAATCTTGATAGTAAGATTATATGGTTGATGGATGTAGTAGTTGATATCGATTGATTGGATTGATTGATTCAAATGATGGTGTAAGATGGTATAATCAAAGTGGAATCAGGGGGGGGGGTGGATAAGTGACTGACTGAGAGAGAGGGGGGATGTGAGGGAGGGAAGGAAGGATAAGATAAAATAAAAGATGGGGCAAGCATAAGGCAAGGATCATGACAACCAACAGTTGTGGTGATGTGGTATGGTGATAGTAGGTATACATACTGTGCTTGATATTGATTGATTGATTGATTGATGATATAATAATCAATTAGTAAAGGAAGAAGAAAGAAGAAAGAAGAAGTATCAGAAAGCAAACAAAGTAATTATTATTATGGATAGATTAACTAAACCAAAAAAAGATGAGTGATTGTTTTTAGAATGGAAGGCAAAATCAAAACACAGTTAATTCCTGTATATAACATTACCGTGTCTATTTCTCCTTATCAGTAAAAATATCAATTAGTGTGGTGGTGGTGGTGCTGGATCTCTTAACAGTATAGTACCCGTAATTTGTTGGCCTTTAGCTTTAACTACGGTTGTTGTTGGTTATCCACACACGTTTTAATAAGGTGTTATTATACTACAGATTATATATGTTATATGTAGTTCATTAACTAATAGTTATTAGCTTAACAGTTATCAGTATAGACAGATAGATAGATAAATACAGTATATATACAGCCTCTTGCCTTAATTACAGTGTGAATTACTCCGAGGGAAGAAGAAACATAATCCCCCAAAATCAATAACAATAATATGTAAATATCTGTTTCAGGTGTTAAGGTGACTCCACCTAGAAAGGGTGGTATAAGTTAGAGTTCATGAGTAGTCATAATATCCATTATAGATGATTTATATATAATATGTAGACAATATAAATAGTGATTGCAATTAATTGTCGTGGTGATGTTTTCATTCTGTTGCTTGTAGCGGCTAACAACCGAATTATCAAACAAAAAAAATATGTGCTACCATATCAACCCCATAACTATATATTACTTCTCTTCTTTTTTTAGAATCACCATTAATCAACATTTAACGTTAACTACAGTTACTACAGGGGTTAAAATAATGGTTACCAAACAACAATTGGATTCTTTACATAATGTTAAGAATATTCATCATCATAATCATGACCAATTATTATCATCTTATTTACCGCCAACTATATTTCCATCAGAATGGATCATCCCATTCATCCCAACATCCTCCTCATCTTCATCGAATTCATCAATGGAATTATTGGACTCTAATTCGGTCTTGTCTCATCCTAATCATCATCCTCATAATCTTAAGAACCATATTGACGATGAGAAATTATTAACTGAAAGTATTCTTTCTTATTTATTAGAATCACCATCATCATCAATTGAACCTCAAATTCCAAAATCATTTATTGATGATCATATGATAAATGATTATGATGATACTGTTAGAAATTATAAATTACTGGATCATGGATTTGATTCGAAATGTTCAAGTTTATCTAATTTAACTACCTTATCCCGATTAGAAAATGATCATCATTATAATGAGACTACTACAAATTTTGATAATCATGAATTAACTAAAGAATTGAAACTTCAATTTATAAATGAATCGGAAATGTTTGGGGTTGATGATTCATCATTATTAATTATGAATGGCAAAGTTAATTATAATCAAGAATTAATTAAATTAAGTGATAATGATGGTGTGGCTGCTGTTGTTGCAAATAGTAATAATAATAATAATAATGATGATAAAGAGAGAGGTTCAACTGGTGGTATTACTACTACATTAGATTTTATTACTGAAACAAGACCAAGTAAAAGATTCAGATCCCATTCTGCTGTTGATCTTAATTTCCCCAAATTACCATCTAAAAAGCAAAGATTATAATAGTTATAATTAGAAGTATAGTATAGTATAGTATAAGAATAAGAATAATACGCGTCTTAAATAATTTAAATAGTCAAGGGACACGCCCCACCACAACAAAAAATAAGTCCACACCAAAATTGGAAAATTAAACAAAAAAAGTTATCTATAACCACCAACTTCTACTTCATTTGCCATCTGATACCAATTCATCAAATTCAATTGAATATCAATCAATCAATCAAATTACAATGTTAAGACAAACTGTTCGTTCCTTCGCCACTACTCCTATAAAATCTGCCTTTGCTAGAGCTTCTATCTTGGGTTCAGTTGGTGCTGTTAATTTTAGAGAAACTAAAGATGGAAATAGATTTATTCAATATTCTTTAGCTGTTAATAAAACTTTCCCTGAAGAAACTACTGAATGGTATAATATTTCTGTATTCAATGAAGGTCAAATTGCTGCTTTAGAAAAATTCATTAAACCAGGAACTAGATTATTAGTTGATGCTGATATTAAACAAAAAGTTATTGTTGATGAAGCTACTGGTGAAAAGAAATACGTTACTAATTTCAGACAAAAGAGTTTTGACTTGTTATATTTTGGTGGTAAAAGAGCTGAAGATGCTGACGTGACTGAACATGAAGAATAGATGTATTCATCTTTAATTCAACTTTCTCTCTAGTTCTAGTTCTTAACCTTTATATGTACATATCTTTTTGTTATATTTTTATCTTCTTCTTATTTGTTTTGAATATAATTTGATGATTATTATTCATTATTATTCCCCCTTCCTTCCAATTACTTTTGAAAATTTTACTATTCTGTATTAATCGAAAAATTTTATCTATCTTCTACGTGACTAAATGTATATTTTTAATAAAAAATAAGACTTACTTTAAATAATTTAACTACACTTATAATTTATCAGCTAATGATAATTCATAAGCAAAGGCAACGGTTAATTTAATATGTTCAGTAACATGATCCCAATCAATTCTATCAATAGTATCCATTACAGAATGAATGAATTTACTAGTATATTTCATTTCTGATTCAATTAAAAATGCGGAAGGATAACCATTTTCTAAAGCTGATGAATGATCAGAACAAGCATATCCACATGATGATTCATGATATGGAATTGAATTATAATGATCAATGATTAATTTTATAAATTGATTTAAATTAGCAGAGGTATAATCGGTGATTAATCCAAAATGAGGTTCAATCCCTTGATCAATGGTTGTGGCAGTATAACCGGTCATATCTTGTTGTAACATACCTACTACAACTTCATGATTAGCAGCATAACTTGAGAAAACATCAATCGAACCTAATAATCCTCCTTCTTCAGCCGAATACCAATGGAATTCTAAAGTGTTATAGGGTTGGAAATCTCCACTTTCATAAGCTGCAAGTAAGATTCTTAATGATTCTAAGATCGTGACTGTTCCTGAACCATCATCATCAGCACCAGGAGCAGATAACAAACTAGGGAATAAAAGATTAATTGAATCTTGATGAGCTCCAATCACCACTTTTTCAGAAACTTGACCTGGAATACTAACAATGATGGAGAATTGATCCCATGATTTATGATTGAATGGTTTAACAGTGACTCCCTTTTCAACAACTGGTTCAATTAAAGTCGAAAGTTGTTGGAATAACCATTTACTACTTTCAAACCCTGATTTTGATTTATAATATCTGGTAAAGAATGATGTAAAATTAGATAAATTATCATAAACCAAATCAATATTAATTGATTCATATAATTTTTTAACTTTTTCATCATGTTTAACTTCAGTAGGATACTTATATTCGGGGACCTTTTTAATTTGACTCAATTGTTTGGCACCAATTAAATTTAAATCAGGAAGGAACCAATTAGATTTTGATGGTTTAGTGATAATTCCTTGTTCATAAGCTTGTTCAATGGAGATTTGTTCAGTGATATCAATGAAATTGATATTAGATCTTCTTAATTTCATTTTTTCGGCTTCCTTGATGATTTTAAATTCATTAGGACTTAATTTAATTAATCTATCTTCATTGCCACCTTCTTGAATGGATAATTCTTGTTGTAATAATTGTTGATGTTTATTCCAATCTGAAAAGAAAAACGTAGGAAAAGCCAAAGCTAATGATGCTTGAACAGTGATTAACACAATAGACACCTTCATTGTAGTAGATATTGATGGTTGAATAATATGGAGTTGGAGGAAGAAGGATGACTAAAGTGATGTCAATTTTCTTGTGGAGGGAGGGATGATAAAGGCTGGTACTTTCCAATTTTGTGGTCGGTCTCAATCTGTGTGGCTCTTCTTATCCGATTAGTGCACAAGACTTCTTAATTAGGAAGTCTACTATTTAATAGTAACTTAACTGCAAATACACTATGTAACCATATAAGTATAATCAAGTTGAATAGTAGTATGTATATATATAAGGTCAATTGATCAGTTTATGTAATGTCATTTATAAGTATCAGTGTCAATTTGATGGTTAATGTGAAGTCACTGATAAATATTGTTGATGCTGCCAAATTTGATGGGAGAGTATAAATAGAACCAAATGACCCACTCATCAAAATTTATTTACTTACAACTTCTACTTCTTCTTCTTCTTCTTCTTTATCCATAGTAAGATCCAAATTTGTTTCTTTTTCTAAATGGTTTACCCTTAACTAATCTAATTCGATTTAGGATAATTTGTTACTTACTTTATTCTAGAAATCGTTAACATGAAATGCAGATTGAATGCTTTATAAATATATATATTGTTATATTATTGTTATTATATTAATGTAGTTTCATCTCTTACGTATAACTACTATGGATTGATGTATTGTTATATTGTATAATACAGTTACTATTTCATTATACTTGTTTGTTGCAAAACTATTGTATTCAAATATAATCATAGTTACTCTTTTAACTAAGTTGATCACTATTGTATTCAAATATAATCATAGTTACTCTTTTAACTAAGCTGATCAATATACTAAATGGTGTTCAATTTCATCTTTGATGATGGATGCAATTAAAAATAGCTTATTATCAATCTAATGTATACGTCGTGAGGTCAATTTTCAAATGTAGTCATTTCAGTGGTCAAAAAAAATGGGTATAAATAACTTCAAGGAGGTTTGGCAAAATAGTTAAATATTTCTTCTTTCTTTCTTCTTCTTCTTCTATAATCCCAAATCCTGAAACTAAAGAGAATCTTGCTCCTTTGCAAGTGCATTAGGATTATTTATTTGTTTAGGAAACTGTTTCAAATTACTACATTATTTAGGATATAATATTACTAACCTTCAGTAAGTCATTATCGCATAGTAAATCTTTGGTTTTAGATATAAAGCAAGTGATATCAATATAAATATATGTATAATTATAGTATAATGAATTTTGTTGTAGACGAATCTCTATATATAACTATTAAAACCATAAATCAGATCAATTGATGTGGTTTATAGATCTTTAAACTGATTAAAAAGGGGTGAACATGTTTATTTGGTTGATGCTGCCAAATTGACTCAATTACTATAAATTAAACTCAATTTCCACCTTTTTTTTTTAGAATGATTTAAATTTATCAATGCTTTATTTATAATCAATAAATCAATTATTAGTATTGACGACGTCAAAGTGTTTAGGATACACATATTACTAACATCAATAGGCTCCATGAAGCATAAATTTCGAAAGACGTATGAGGTTCCCTTCGATTTTATCTACCTGTTTATGTTCAGTATACATTTTATTATATTATATTATACTATGATTTTAATGATGTAGAAGAGGAGTGGATTGAATATATAATGGTTAAATTAGATTAAACTAATGTAGATTGATCTATAGGATACAACTAAAACCTAAATAATGATGGTAGATAATAGATTTAACTTTTTAGAGTATTGAGGAAAAAGGGAGACTATAAATTGAACAGAATCACTTTTTAAAAATTTTGAAAAAGATAAATTATTTACATCTCTTCTTTCTTCTTTCTTCTTCTTTCTTCGATACTTACAAAGATACAGCATGTTAAATTGAATTAAGGAGCATAAAATCGTGATCTTCAACCTTTTTTGGTCTATTTATGTTATACATTTACTTACCATCAATTTAGCATTATTTGTTGTAAGACCCTTGAAGAGATTTCTGAAGCATTTTAATGTGAAATTATTATTATTGAATCCTCAATTTTTTAAATTTATATTGAAAGTTATATTATTAAATTTCTAAAGCAGTTGACTCTGTTTAATGTAGTTGTAAATGTAACTATGCGCTGGTCAGAGTGATACTGATTGAACTGACGTTAAGTATCTTACTTTTGGATGTTGCAAATGGATCTTATTCATCTATTACGATACTAAATTCTTCACTTAATCCCAATCCATCATCCAATACATCATAAATTACTATTTATAATAACTATTAGTTGACTCAATTGGAGATCTAACATTCTTGAAGTGACGATAGTATTGATTCTACCGTCAATAATGTGTTGTCAAATATACTCCTTTCGCAATTCATTTTTAACAATTTACACCATCAATTCCCACACAATTATTGAATCAAGCATATAAATCAGTCAATTCAACTACAATTGATCAACTTCTGTCATATATCCCTCTTCCAACTCATTTCTATCGTCATATATCCCATTATACCATCTTTATTACTGGTAATTACAAATTTACAGCCAAATTCAACTATGGTCGTGTACTTTGTCCCAATCCCATCAAAATTTTTTTCCTTCTGGGTATAACCATAAACAAATGTTGATTTAAGATTTACAGCAATTTTTGGTATACAATTAAAATTGGTAAAAGTTATTGGGAATTCAAACCATATCAAGTGGGATTTTCGAATTAATGACAGTAGCCATGTATAACACTGGTCAATCATTCAATGCAGCATCTGCATCCAATGGTTCTAGTAATGTTGGTACTAGTGCTAGAACTCCATCCAGTACTTTGAACAATTCAAAATTCATAACACCAACCTTACCAATTAAAAATCCCAATTTAGAATCATTACAATTCTATGAAGATAGAAACTCATCAGGAATCAATTCATCAAGAGGGAACTTATCAAAACGATTTGTTCATCCTGCCAACTTTGAATCCAATGAAGTCAATTATAAAATCAATGTTCCAAATTTTTCAAATTTAACTCCATTAGAATTAGGGTCTAAATATATTAGTGATTTCAATAAGATTGATTCTATGACACCGGTGGATTTATATCATGGAGAAAATATAAGTAAGACTGATTCAGGATTGGATAATTATTATTTCGATTATGATCAAGGATTAGGAGAATTTTCAAGATTTGAAAAAATTAATCAAATTAATTTTCCGGATAAATATTTCGATGAATATAATTCAACTCAATTGATTACTAAATTAGGTTTATTCCATGATATTGAAAGAGCTTGGGTTGCCATTGATAATAAATTGTTATTATGGAATTATAAATTACCTCAATCTTCATTCAATCAATCATCTCAATTCTTAACCATTGATCAAATAAGACATACTATCTTAACTGTTAAATTAGTTAAACCAAAAGCAGGTGTGTTTGTCAAGGAAGTTAATTATTTATTATTGGTTTCAACCACCATGTCAATTCATATATTTATCATCAAATATAATCCTCAATTAAATAATTTAGAGATTTTTAATCCTGATTTATCAATTTCAACTCAAGGTTTAATTGTGAATAATTTCACTGTAAATCCAAAGACAAATGATATTTATTTCAGTGGTGAAGGTGATGGTATAAATATTTGGAGATTGGATTATTCTAATAAATCAAGTTTTATGAAAAATAAATGTGATAAAGTTTGTCTTACTAAAAGTGGTCTTTCAATGGTAATTCCAAGTAAAATCCCAGGTCTTGATTTATTCAATTATTCAGAAGATCATTCTTTACCTTCTAATTCATCCATTAATACTCCCCCTGCATCTGCATCAGCTTCATCATCTACAACTACTACCCCAGCCAATGATCCAACTAAACTTGCTAATATCCCAGAATCAATCGTTCAATTAGAAATCGATGAAGAAAGAGATATCTTATATTCATTATCTAATAAATCCGTCATAAGACTTTATAAATTAGATTCAAAAACAGAACAATTAACCGAACAAAGTAGACTTACTCCTGCTCAAATTTTCAGATCTGCATCCAGTTTATTCAATGATATGAATAATATTAAAGTATTTGAACGTTTTAAAATCATTGATATTCAACATATATCATCTAAAGAATCAGGTACAATCCAATTAATTGCTATAACAAGTAATGGATGTCGTATATTAATCAAATTAGGAGGTCCAACCTCTACATTAGGATCTTTATTACCATCAAGTTTAAAATCAAGATCAGCTGCTAGTTTAAGATTGAATCTTGCTACTATTAAATTCCCTCCATCTCGTGAAACACCAGTTGTAAATGCTGAATTAGATGCCTTCACCAAAAGTAAACAATATTTATTTCAATTGATTCAAAATCAACAAAAATCTCAGCTTTTAAAGAATACAAAATTATCAAAGATTATAAGTCCAGGTGTATTTCTATGTGTTAAACGAACTAAAAAATCAGATAAATTATTTATTGCAACTGCAAATTATGGATTTTTAAAGAAAAATAATAAATTAGTTGAAGATGCTGAATTCATAAACTATACCGGTGCTTCAGCCTCTTCGGCAAATGAAGATAATGGATCATACACATACATTCATGATATTGTTCAATTGACTCCATCCATGAATGCCACTGAAACTCCAAATGGTTATTGTAATATATTAGCCAGTCAATATACTAAAGAACCATTAAAATTTGCTATTTTAACTAATTTTGGTATCATCATTTATCAATATAGAAATCCTGATCTGATTTTAAAATCTTTAAAGGAAGAAACTATTGAAAATTTCATTGAAGAAAATGGTTTTGAAGAAGCTTGTTCAACTTTATTATATTTAGCTTGTGCTTATGGAAATACTCATAGTTCGAATGATTTATTTAAAAGAAAAGCTCAAGTTTTATTCTCATCCTGTGGTAATAGTGCTAGATTAGTGGATAATCCAACCATTAGTCAGTCTAATACCAATGCAGGTTTATTACCTCATCAACTGCAACAATTGGCCAATATCGGAGGTACTACTCATGATTCACATCCAACTGTTGATCAAGTTATTTTAAGTGATAGATTCTATGGTACTATTTTATTAATCTCAAGATTACTTAGAGATTCATGGAATAAAAAAGTATTCATTCCATTACCTCATATCAAAGTGAATAATATTACAAATCAAATTGATTCTAGTTCCATTAAAGAAGATAATTTATTAGTGAAAGGATTAAATATCGATAAGAAACAAGTGGAATTTTTCATCGGATCAATTATTGTATTGATTGATTTCTTTGTGGAAAATGGTAGTATCATTCAAGGATTAAATGCTCCAAGTTATAGTTCTGATCCAAATCAATTTGAAAGTGAAGTTTGTCTTCGTGCTGAACATATTGCCTTTGGAGCCATTATAAAATCGTTAACTTCGATGAAAGAAGCCTTTTCATTCTTGATGGTTTTAATTGAAGAAATTCAAATTAATCAATCTAATTTCGATGATATTTTTAAATTCTTATCATTGGTTAATCAAACTAATCTTTTAAGTTTATCATTTAAAGATCTTTTATTGCCTAATAGAGAAGTAAAGAATTTAATTAAAGATTTACTTTCATCAATCATTAATAAAAATATCTTAAAGGGAGGTTCCATTGATTTAATTGCTGACTCTTTACAAAATAGATGTGGATCATTCTGTTCAATAGATGATGTATTTATCTTTAAAGCCATTGAAAACTTAACCAGAGCTAAAAATATCGGTAATAGAGATAATGATCTTAAGAATAAATGTTTAAAGAATGCAGTATTATTACTTGAAGAAGTTCATGATTCATTAACTTTAGAAAACATTGAAAATTCCATTAATATCATGTTGGATTTGGATTATTATGTGGGAGCAGTGGAATTATTATTAAAATTGGCCCAAAAGATTGGGATTAATTCTAAGATTTCAAGTAGAGTAGCGTTTGATGTGAATAATATTACATCAGCTACCACAGCTGCTAGAACTGTTGAAATTGATAATGCTAGGAAATTACAATTATATAAATTAATTTTCAGTATTCTTACTAAAGTTGATCTAAAAGCATTAAGAATTACCGAAAGTAATAATCAATTACATATTAATGAATTTATTGACATTAGAGATTCAACTTATGAAACTTGTTTTGCATCCCAGGATAAATTTTTCCATTATCAATTTTATGAATGGTTTATAAGTCAAGGTGTAAGTGAACGATTATTAGAATTGAATACTCCATTTATATTACCATTCTTAGAAGAAAAATCAGTTAATGATTTAACCTTAAGTGATTTATTATGGTTATACCATGCCAAGAGAGAACGTTATTATGATGCGGCCACTATTCTTCATGCACTGGCTATTTCTGATTTTAAATTGGATTTACAACAAAGAATCGAATATTTATCAAGAGCAAATGGATTCTGTAATTGTGTTTGTCCACCAAATTTAAGACAAAAAGTAATTCAATTATCTTCTGTGATTCAAGAATTATTTGATGTGGCTAATGTTCAATTGGATGTATTAACTGCTATTCAAGCTGATGATAGAATCAAACCAGAGAATAAAGATATCGCCATATCGGCCTTGAATTTCAAAGTATTACCAATCACAGAATTATTTAATAATTATTCTGATCCATTAGGATATTATGATTTAGATTTGGTTATTTTTAAAATATCAGATTATAAAAATAGTGATGATATTTTAAAACGATGGGAATTATATTTTGAAAAAATCTATTATGATTATTTCAATAATCAAAAATCAAAACATCAAGATGCATTTTATATTCATCTTCACAATTCATTCACTACCATTGGATCCAAATTATCATCTAATGATTTAGTATTCCCTATTGATGAATTAATCAAATTGATAAGTAAATATATCAAACAAGCTACTGAAGAAAACACTACATCAGCAGTGGAATCACCACCAAAGGGTGCTATTGTTGATATGTTTATTAAATCAGGAGTTAATTATGATAAGATTTATTATGTGATGAAATCATTGATTGAACATAATGCGTTTGAAATCTATGCTGGGTTCACTACTGAATTAAAAAATCAAGAAATGACTTATTTGATTAAGAATTGGTATGCTACTGATAAGAGACTTCGAGATTTAATCAGTGCTGATAAAATAAACAATTTAGGAGCTTATTCCATTGATAAAGATCCTATAAATACATTTGTTAAAGGTAACGGAGTATTTGTATAGAGATATGTATAAGTATTATTTATATATATATTAAAAAGTTTAATGAAAAAAGTCTATTTGATTTAAGTTAATTCAATTCATAGAATGTACTCTTTTGTCCATCGAATAATTCCTTATCAAAAGGATCATTGGGTCTTAAGTAATTACCTGGAGCATGAGGTAAGAACATTCGTTCAGGTTGGGAATGATTATCAGCAAGGTATGGTAATAAACCATCGAATATTAACTTGACAGCATTATGTTCAGCCCCTCTAGGCATAATCACATCAGCAAACTCTTTAGTGGGGAATATGAAATCACTCATTTCAGCTCTAGCTCCTAAGACATATGAATTAAGTAAGGTTTCCAAATTAAGTTTATCATCCCCTTCACCAAGAACATCACGTCTTATCCATCTGATTAATCTTGTATCGGTATCACTATCCATAAACACCTTTATATATGACATGTCTCTTAATTCCTTATCATACAACGCATATAACCCATGGACAATGAAAACCTTTTGAGGTTGATCTTGAGGTATGTCTGAATTATGACGTAAATATAGCTTCAACTCTTCAAAATTGAATCTTGATGGTTTTAAAGGAGGAAACTTGTCATTTTTGAAATTAGCATTGGTCACCACTGACTTATCCATGCTATATTTATCGGTATCAATCGTCTTTTTACAATCATCTTTATATTCATTTAAATCAATAAGTTGAACATCAAGGGGAGCCTTAGGCAAAGTATCATTAATCTCTTGTTTTAAGAGTTTAGCAGCCGTTCTTTTTCCAGCAGCATGACCACCTCCTATTAGCACTATGATAGACTTATTGGTAGATGTCGTCATGGTATATGGTATGAATTGTAGTTGAACTTGCAATTACAGTTGGAACTGAACTGTAACACCCCTCCACAAGTCAAAGTCGCGATGATTTTTTTGTATAATAATTTTTTTTTGAGATGAAGCAGAAATTGAAATTTGCAATTAACTAATTCAGATCATAGCAAATAACAGATAACCATGGATGACTTTGATAGAGACCTTGATAATGAGTTGGAATTCAGTCATAAGTCAACGAAAAACATAAAGGTTCATTCAACTTTTGAAAGTATGAAGTTGAAACCAGACTTATTGAAGGGGATTTATGGGTATGGATTTGAAGCTCCATCAGCCATTCAATCGAGGGCTATCATGCAAATTATAAGTGGTAAGGATACCATTGCTCAAGCCCAGTCGGGGACTGGGAAGACTGCTACATTTACGATTGGGATTTTGGAAGTTATAGATACCAAAGCCAAAGATTGTCAAGCATTAATACTATCACCTACTAGAGAATTAGCAGTACAGATTCAAAATGTGGTTAAACATTTAGGTGATTATATGAACATACATACCCATGCCTGTATTGGGGGTACTCATTTAGGTGATGATGTTAAGAAATTACAACAAGGTCAACAAATAGTAAGTGGTACCCCTGGTAGAGTGGTTGATATTATTAAAAGACGAAATTTATCTACTAGAAGTGTTAAATTATTAGTATTAGATGAAGCTGATGAATTATTCACTAAGGGGTTTAAAGAACAAATCTATGAAATCTATAAATCATTACCTTCAAGTGTGCAAGTAGTGGTGGTAAGTGCAACTTTATCAAAGGAAGTATTGGAAATGACTAATAAATTCACTAATAATCCAGTTAAGATTTTAGTGAAAAGAGATGAGGTTTCGCTTCAAGGAATAAAACAATATCATATTCAATGTGAGAAGGAAGATTGGAAGTTTGATACTTTATGTGATTTATATGATTCATTAACTATTACTCAAGCAGTTATATTTTGTAATACTAAAGTTAAAGTGAATTGGTTAGCTGATCAAATGAAAAAACAAAATTTCACGGTGGTTGCTATGCATGGTGATATGAAGCAAGATGAAAGAGATTCCATTATGAATGATTTCCGTAATGGGAATTCAAGAGTATTAATATCTACTGATGTTTGGGCCAGAGGAATTGATGTACAACAGGTTTCATTGGTGATTAATTTTGATTTACCCTTGGATAAAGAGAATTATATTCATAGAATAGGTAGATCAGGAAGATTTGGAAGAAAGGGAGCAGCTATAAATTTGATTACTAAGGATGATACTTCTACATTAAGAGAAATTGAAAAGTATTATTCGATAAAAATCAAAGAAATGCCCATGAATGTGAATGATATTATATAGACAATAAGTAATTAATGTCGGTTATCTTATGTTTGTCACCTTATTATTATGTAGTTAGTCTTGGCAGTATACGACGGGAGATTATTAGACGATAAACATCATTACTCTACACAACTGTAAGAAGTTGACTGTAAAAGATAATATCTATTGAGTAAGACAAATACAGATAATGATCCTACTTAGTTATAAGCCGTACATACATCAATCCTAGTGTCAATCCATTCTATAACATATAATAGTTTCCTCAAATTTATTGGTAGCGCGTCTTATCACGTGCAAAATCATCTCAAAATTTTTATGGAATTTTTTTTTTTTTTTTTTTTTTTTCAGTAACAACATCATAATTTGATCTCTATATTCAGTTTGCTGGTATAACTCCAATTAAAACTATTCCTTTCTTCTGGTTCCATTCTAATAGTTATAAATAGCAAAGATGGACGCTCAATTCGTTGGAGCTTTGGAGGAAACTTTAAAGCAAACTTTGGTTCCAGATAATGCTATTCTTAAGCAAGCATCTCAAAAGTTAAGTAAAGAATTTTACACTAAACCACAAATTATTCCTGCTTTATTTCAAATTTTACATACTAGTGATAGCAATGAAGTGAAACAAGTGGCTGCTGTTGAAGCTAGAAAGTTGGTGTTGAGTAAATGGGAAACTGTTGATGCTTCCAGTAAAGCATCCATCAAATCAACCTTATTACAAACTGCTTTCTCTCAAACTTCAAAAGTTGTTAGACATTCATTTTCAAGATTAATTGCTGCTATTGCTGAAACTGATTTAGAAGAAAATCAATGGCCTGAACTTTTACCAACCTTGGTTAATTACATTCAAGATTCCAATACTGATGTCAAGGAAGCTTCTGTTTATACTTTATATTCTATTTTAGAAACCATGACTCAAGCTTTACAACCTCATACTAGTCAATTTTTAGAATTATTCACTGGCTTATTAGCTGATCAATCTTCTATTGAAGTTAGAGTCAACTCTGTATTATCAATTGATGTTCTTGGTCAATTTATTGAAGATTCTGAAACTATTGATTTACAATTAGCTGCTAAATTTAAAAATACTATTCCAGGTATGGTTAATGTTTTAAAAGAAGTTATTGCTCTTGATGATTCAACTAAAGTTAAAGATATCTTTAACGTGTTTAATGGTTTCCTTTATCTTGATGGTAAATTAACTGGTGATCATCTTATTAATTTACTTCAATTTATTGCTGAAATCTCCAGTAATACTCAATTAGATGAAGAATATAGAAGTTATGCTTTACAATTCTTAATCTCTCTTGTTAGTGTTAGAAAATCTAAAATTAGTTCTAATAAATTAGGTCCTGAAGTTACTTTATTAGCTGCTAAAATCGCTTCTGAAGAAATTGATGTTGATGCTGAATTAGAAACTGAAGAAGAAGAAAATGAAAATGAAGAAAATGTTCCTTCAACTTTAGCTTTAAGATTAATTTCAGTCTTAGCTGCTGAATTACCTCCATCTCAAGTGGTTTCCCCATTATTAGAAAACTTACCAACTATGATGGCTTCTTCTAATCAATTTGAAAGAAGAGCTGGTTTATTAAGTATCGGTGTTGCTTCTGCTGGTGCTCCAGATTTCGTAGCTACTCAAATTACTAAATTAATGCCAGCTGTTACTACTGGTTTAAAAGATTCTGCTCCTATTGTTAGAGTTGCTGCTTTAAGAACCTTAACTCAATTAAATTCTGAATTACAAGATATTAGTACTGATTATCATCAAGAATTATTACCATTAATCTTTGAAAATATCGATTCTGCTACTTCCATCAAAGCCTACAAATACGGTTGTAGTGCTTTAGATAGTTTAATTGAATTCATGAGTCATGATGCCATGGGTCAATATATTGAACCATTAATGAATAAATTATTTGCTATGTTACATCAAGCTAATTCTTCTTCATTAAGATGTACCATTGTTTCAGCTGTTGGTTCTACTGCTTTCGCTTCTGGTAAAGCTTTCATTCCATATTTTAACAAATCAATTGAATTATTAGAACCATTAATTGCTAATGCTTCCACCACTGAAGGTTTAACTGAAGATGATATTGAATTAAGAGCTTTAACTTTTGAAAATATTTCTACCATGGCTAGAGCTGTTGGTTCAGAACCTTTTGCTATTTACGCTAAACCATTAGTCGAAGCTGCTTATACTTCTTTAAGTTCTGATAACTCTAGAATTAGAGAATCTGGGTTTGCCTTTATTAGTAATATGGCTAAGGTTTATGCTGCTGAATTTGCTGGTTTCCTTGATCAAATTGTTCCTCAAATTATTAAATGTTTAGGACAAGAAGAATTCACTATTAACGCTGAAGATGTTGATGAAGATGATGAAGAAGAAGATCTCAGTAATGCTTTCCATGTCAACACTGGTATTACCATTGAAAAGGAAATTGCCGCTGTTGCCTTGGGTGATTTAGCCATTGGTACTGGAAAAGAATTCACCAAATATATTGAAATCTCAGTTAAAACTCTTGCTGAACAAGTTGAAAATTCTTATGGTATGAGAGAAACTGCCATGAATACTTTATTTAAAATCTCCAGAGCTTATTTCACTGCTATTCAAGGTGAAGGTTTCAAAGCTCCAAAGGGGGTTCCTCAATCCCTGTATATTGATGCTTCAGTATTAGAATTAATTAATCAAGTTAAAAACATTGCTATTCCACTTTTAGCTGAAGAATTTGAAATTAATATGGTGGCTTGTATTTTAGATGGTATTTCTGATGCTCTTCATCAATTTGGTGCTATTGCTATTATTGAAAATCAAACTCAAACTTCTCAATTAGAATCTTTATGTGCTGAATTAATGAATATTATTAAAAAGGAACATCCATGTCAAATTGAAGATGAAGAAAATGTTGAAGATGATGATGATTCATCTGAAACTGATGCTTTATTATATGAGGCTGCTTTAGAAGTTTTAGTTAGTTTATCTATTGCTTTAGGAGGTGATTTTGTTAAGATTTTCGCTTCTTTCAAAGATGTTCTTATTAAGAATGTTGCTACTAAGAATAAAACCAATAGAAGTACTGCTGTTGGTGGTTTAGCTGAAATTGTCGGTGGTATTACTTCTTCTAATCCTTATTCTGAAGAATTATTACAAGTCTTTACTGATAGACTTGCTAATGATAAATCATTACATGTTAAAGGTAATGCTGCTTATGGTGTTGGTTTAATTATTCAAAATAGTTCTACTGATCTTTCAAGTGCTTATCCAACTATTTTACAATTATTATTCCAATTATTAAATAAAACTGATAAAAAGGCTGGATCTGCTGATGATGAAGAATCTAAAGAAACCGTTAATAGATCCTATGCTAATGCTTGTGGATGTGTTGCTAGATTAATCTTAAAACATGAACAAGCTGTTCCATTAGCTCATGTTCTTACTCCATTATTATCTCATTTACCATTAGAAACTGGATTTGAAGAAAATACTCCAATTTTCAAATTAATCATTCAATTATATGCTTCTAATAATGAATTAATTATTAGTGAAACTCCAAAGATTGTTGATATCTTTGCTAAAGTGTTTGTTAAAGAAGCTGATAGAATAAAATTATTAAATGAATCCACCTTAGGTAGAGAAGAAAATATTGAAGCCATGAAACAATTTGAAAATCCAGAATTAAGAGCTTCTCTTATTGAATTATTGAAATCTATTGATCAAAATTTCAATGGTGTTGTTTCTGCTAATGAAGTATTAAGATCCGTCATTGCATAATTATAATTAGAATTTTGTCATGAACATTTCTCCTTTCCCCCTTTCTTTTACATAGATATTTTTTTTATTTAAGTCCTCTTTTATTTGAATATAGTTATTATTATAATATTGTTATAAAATCCATCCATAAATCGTTGTCATGGTTGTTGTAAAATGGGTAAGATTTATTTTTAAAGTAAGTCATGTTTCATCATCATTTTGAGAGATGTAATTTTTTACCCATCAGTTGCAGAAAATTGCCTATTTGGGACTACAAAGGGAATTTTTTTACAATCAAATTTTTCAATGTCTGATCAATTTTAATTAATTTATAGTGATGTATCTAGGTCAATTATCATGATTTGTTTCATGTCTTTGCCATGAAACTGAATAGAAATCAACTATATAATACATCTATTCCTATGTTGTCTTGAAAAAATTTACATTACTTCTTTTTCCTTCTTTCTTACTTCCTTCATCATATTTCAACTAATCATCCCCTACCAATATGTTACCTGTCGCTGCTGGTGTAGCTTCCTTATCATTCATCTCCTTCATTTTATTGATTCCTGCCTTTATATGGCATTGCAGAAGTAAGAATATTCCTGCTATTTGCTTAATATTCTGGTTACAATTCATCAACTATAATACATTTGTTAATCTTTTGATTTGGAGTGGTGAAGATTTTTATGATAAATGGAATGGGAAAGTTTATTGTGATATCAGTACTAAATTCGAAGCTGGGTCATCAACAGGTAAAATCGCTGCTGTCGCTGCTCTTGCTATGAATCTTTATATGGTTTTAGATGCTAAACATCCAATCTTTTTAAACCCAAACTCTTGGAAAAAGAAACTTATTGATTTATCCATCTGTTTAATCACTCCAATCTTTATCATGGCTACTAATTTTATTATTGCAGGTAGAAGATTCATCATTGTTAGATTCCAAGGTTGTACTTCCGCTTATGTCTATAGTGGAGCTACCATTGCACTTTTCTCAGTATGGACTATTGTTTGGAGTTTCTTTGCTCTTGTATTTGCTATTTTAACCATTTATAAATATTTCATGATTAGAAAAGATGTGGGTGATATTTTAAGATGTACTAATTCAGGATTAAATCTTAGAAGATTTGCAAGACTATTAATCTTTAGTGTGATTATTATTTTAGGGGTTACACCACTTGCTATTTATTATTTCGTTGGTGATGTTAGTGTTTTTAGAGGACCATTTAATTGGAGTGCTGTTCATAATGAATTATGGGGAAATATTGAATACTTTGATTTTGGATTCTTCTTATTATATGAAAATTTCATTAATATGGGTTTATCAGTTATAACATTTTTAATCTTTGGTTTAGGTTCAGATGCTGTTGATATGTATAAATCCATTTTCCATACTGTTACTTTCCATAAATTCAGTAAACATAGAGATATGCAAGATGATTTAGCCACTCAAGTTGGTTCATTACCATCTCAATCCAGAATTAATAGTAATAAATCTCAATTCACTACTAGTACCGGTATGACTGGTTCAACCATGAATGAATTTGATAGACAATATGGTGATCTTTTAGATGATGGATATAATTTAGATAGTCCAGGATCAACCAATTCTACTCCAAAATATTTAATTAATAATTCTGATTTAGAAAAATCATCAGGGGCAAGTAGTCCAACTGTTACTGGAAATTCTGCTAATCAATTACCATTCATCAATGATGATATTGCTGAAATGGATGAAGGTTTTGGATATAATTTCCAAGTTAAACAAAACCAATAGACCCCCATTGTTGCTTCTTTTTATACATATCTCTTTTAGTTCTTCTATTTCGTTTATAGTTTGCATTTTTGTTCGTGTTTTCTATGTACAAGTTTATATTTAATTATATGCATAAGTTATTTACAATGTGTTAATAATTTCCTGTAATTTATCTTCAAAAGTCTTTGCGTTAACTTTACCTTGAGTTTCTCTCATTGCAAGACCTACTAAATATTTGATTGATTTCTTTTGACCATGTTTAATCTTTTCAACCACATCAGCATTATCTGAGATTATACCATGACAAATTTCTTCCACTGCTTCATCGAATTCTTGAGGTGAGATATCTGTTGGAACTCCTAAATCATATAATTCTATGAGTTCTGATACTGATTTATCAAAATTATCTTTATTTTCAATCATTTGCATTAATAATAATCGAGCTGATGTGGTTGAGATTTGTTTGGATGTGATGAACATAATTAAATCACCTAATTTCGATGCTGGAATTCTATCTAAATCTAATTTCAAATCAAGTTTAGTAAATACACCAATTAATTCATGAAGAAGCCAATTATTCACCATATTAACTGATTCTTTATTTTTGATGGTTACTATATCATATAAGTCGTAGTAATATTGTAACACAACTGGATTATCGATGAAAAATCGAGCATATTTTAATTCAAGATTGAAAGGTTGATTAATTAATTTTGATAAAATTTGTTCGGGAAATTCCAGTAATGATTGTTTAACATCATTAATGATTGATTCATCAAGGTTTACCATGGGTAATTCTGCATCAGGTAAGTATCTATATTCCACTGAATTTTCTTTTAATCTTAATGAAGTGGTTTTATCACCATCCCAACCTCTTGTTTCTTGAACTATCTCATTCTGTTTCCCTTGTTTGATTAATGAAACTTGTCTGGTATATTCATATTTAAGAGCATCTTGAATCTCACTATGACTACTTAAATTCTTTATTTCAATTCGAGGAAATCCATTAACACTAATATTAACATCAACTCTTATAGCTCCAGTTTCTAAATCCCCCGTACAAATATTAAGATGACGAACTAAACTTTGATATTTCTTAACAAAAGCTCTTACTTGAAGTAAATCTTCAAAATCGGGTTTAGTAACTAATTCAATCAAGGGGGTATTACTTCTATTATAATCAATATTGATAATATTATCCACTTTATTATAATTTAATTTCCCTGTATCTTGTTCAATTTGAATCTGTTCAATCCCAATGATTTTTGAATCTTGTCGTATATCATCGAACTTTTTATCAAGTTCAAGTCTCCCTTCTTTAGCTAAAGGATGATAAAATTGCGTTATTTGATATCCTAAAGGTTGATCAGGATAAAAATAATGTTTTCGATCAAATTTAGATTGTAAGGATATATCACAATCCAAGGCCACTGCTGCTTTCAACGCTAATAATAAAGCTTCTGGGTTTAATTTAGGTTGAGAACCAGGTAATCCAATATCAAAATAACTTATATTGGTATTTGGAGATTCATTGAAACTAGTTTTGGATAATGAAAATAATTTATATTTTGTCTTTAATTGAGTATGTATTTCAATCCCACATTTGAATTTATAGTTGGGATCTAATTGGAAAGTGTGTTTTGAAGCAAGAAGAAGGTTTGAAGATGAATGGAATAGTCGTTTCAATACCACCATATCTAAATATTATTGTATAATCTGTGTTGTAAAAGATCGATTATTGTAGACTGATTTGGTTAAACTGATTTTTTTCACTTTAAAGCAGATCAATTTTGATATTGGGGATTGTATGCAGGATATTGACTTTTTTGCAATTAATTCTTTATTTGTAGACATTAGGCACCATTGACGATGGTATAAAGTATGCAGTGGTGTTATTAGTAGATATTAAATTTCAGGATGCTATAAATTTCTGAATTATAAAAAATCAACCATACTTTATAGTCATTTATATGTTATAAAACTTTTAAATATAATTTAGCAATTAATTTCAAAAACCCATAAATTTAGAAAATTTCAAACATCAAATTATATATATTGAAAGCCATAATAAGATAGTTCTGATCTATTATATCATGATTCAACTACTTTAAACACTATAATCATATTGGTTATAGATTTATGGTAAAATTCATCAGAAACACGTGACATTTCACCACGTGATACACATTTATTATCCTTGAGCGGCCTAATTTTGGAGCCATAGTAAGAGACTCCGTGGCCAAGCTGGCTAAGGCGTGAGACTGTTAATCTCAAGATCGTGAGTTCAATCCTCACCGGGGTCGCATTTCTATAACCCCTTAAAATTATCATTAATTTCCAAAGCCTTTATGGCCAAGTTGGTAAGGCACCTCACTAGTAATGAGGAGATCGTCAGTTCGACTCTGGCTGAAGGCATCATTTTTTTGATATTTTTACTATTGTTGATAGTTATCATGATTATTAATGATAGGAGTTGATTGTGATTGATTATTTGATCGATTTAATGTATATTTTTTATATAAGAAAGTATTAGTATTAATTAATTAATTAATTATAAAATTTAGTGGCCATTTCAACGGCAGCAGCACCCCAATCTTCACCATGATTATGCATTTTACCTTCGATTAAACCAGCTCTAGCTTGAGCTTGTTCATCAGTTAAACAAGTTAATACTCCAAAGATGATTGGAATATTCAATTCGAAATTTAATTTCATGATTTGATGAGTTACTGAATCACAAATATATTCAAAATGCATGGTTGAACCTTTGATTAATACTCCGATTGGAATTATGGCATCTAATGGTTTACCTAATTTTTTATATTTATCATGAAATAATTTAGAACCAAATGGTAATTCAAATGAACCTGGGACAGTTTCAATAATGATATTTTCTGGTTTAACTCCTAATTCAAGTAATCTTTTCTTAGCACCTTCAACTAAAGCTTGAATAATTTCTTTATTCCATCTAGCATGAAGTATACCAATTCTTAAATTTGAACCTGTAAAGATTGTTAGTTAGTAAATCGTGAAATATTTTAAGTTTAATTGAGATTTATTATACATACCATCATATGATTGATCTAATTCTCCTAATCCCTTAACAGCCATTGTTATCTATTATTACTATTCTTATTCTTATTATGAGCTTAATGTTATAAAAGTGATTTGAAATATTTCAAATTACAGTATTGACCGATTAGTAAATTATCGTTAAACTTTCCTTCCCTCCTCCACTAAATGAAAAAAAGATTACCCGCATTTTAAATCTGTTACTAAAACTGAGACAAATGAAAATTTTTTTAACATCATGAAGTTTGATACTTGTATGTTTCAATAACAATCTATAAATGATATAGTATTATGATGGCAAAGGATAGATATACTGAGATTCAGTATATGTTCTAAATGGTATGCATTAATCCTTTTTTTTTTAAAACCAAAACGATTAAAGATGTTTTCTTTTCTTTCAAGTATTGCATTATTATTTCTACATGATGATATCGTATATCAAATATTCAACAAAATATTGAACATGATTATATAAATACAATGGTATATAATAGTCTTTCACCCCTATCTGACTTATTGAAACTTTCGAGAGTTTCTAATTTGTATGCAAAATCTGAAGTGAAGAAAGATCCTGATTTAATCGTGGATGGTTTGATTGTGGTTTATGATTGAATTTATTTACTAACTGAAAGATTTAGAACATTGATTTGATATTTGGAAACTATGCAACATGTAAATATAATATGAATCAATATCATTAACATTATCTCAAGTTAATGATGATGCTTGTTGATAGTAATTGTATTTGAATGTTAGTTTTACTGTAGATCCTGTATATAGCCATATCGTATCGTAGCAAATGGAGTGATAACAAGAGATCTTGATCATACGTAAGTTGATTCGATTGAATAACGTTTGACTATATAATATTACTTACTCTTGGTATCATCATCTATGATAACAGTGGTAGCGCAGAGGAATATGAATAACTTTGTAGTAGAGAAAAAGAATTGATAACAACGGCTGATGAAAGTCCATACAAATACTACAAAACAAACACACACACAAACATACACTAAATGGTTGCAATAAGATCTACACACACACCAGAAGTTGATAGTAATATATTATACTAGAGGAATGATTTCCTAATTATACCATTAGAAGGTTAGAAGTATATACTACAAACCAACCTAAAATAACGCGTTTCATGTTTAAAGTTAAATTACGATACAATAAAATTTGTTGGATTTTAGTGAGACTCATTTTGAGATTTAGTGAGATTTAGTGAGTGAGTGAGTGATGCCTTAGGGAGAGAGAGGGGAATCGCTACGAAGGATACACACCAACTGATTATATCATAAAATATTATCCATTCAGTCATTATTGTTTATTATTATTATTATTATTTATACTACGTATAACTTGGGGAAAGAGGATGAGATGGATAGGATGAGATGGATAGGATGAGATGGAAGATGAGGACAACTAATATGAAGTAATGAGTTCATTATAACCTCTTTAAATGATGTAACAATGAACGGCATCATTACTTACGACACTTTAGCTCACGTGAGTTAAAATTAATGTCTCTTATCTCCACTAAATAAATAAATAAATAAATAAAATTGAGTCAGTCTCCGCTACGGTGTTTGTGTCTTCTCGCTTTTTTCCCTCTAATCTTACCACGCTATCTCTCACTAAATTCTAAAATTGTGGTGGTGGTGGTGGTGTAAAGTGTGAGCGATAGTGGGGGCTTTTTGTTGTTATGAAGGAGTTTTTGGGATGGCGTTTCCATTCGTTTCGTTTTGACCTTTCTTATTTACAACAATCTATTTTATTATTATTTACTTGACCTGTCTTCCCTCCTATTCCATAATATTATCCTATTAATACTTTAAGACATCTTCTACTACACTTTTGTAAAAGATGTCTAATTTTAAATTCACTACTTTAACTTATAAAACTGATAAGACCATCATGAATTCTCATCAAAAACAACAACAGCAACAGCAACAACAACTGCAATCAAATCAGAATCAAAATGCATCATCCAAATTAACATCCACTTCGAAACAATCACATCAACCTTTCGATACTACTAGTAGTATCTTATCTGATTATGATGATTTAATGGATGAAGAAATTGATGATAATCTGCTGTATGTGGTATTTAATCCCTTAAAGAAAAATATTAATAATAAATCATTACCTCCTAGTCATCAAAATGAATCTGATATTCTTTCTTTAACTAATACATCTAATACAAATTCTCATACTCGTAATCAATATCATTATATCGATGAAGAAGATGCTGATGAAGAGGAGGAGGAAGAAGAAGAAGAAGAAGATGTGGAAACTGAAGGGGAATTGGATGATGAGATCCAACATACAGTCGATGCCATAACTGAAGCTGTTAATGATACAACCACCCCTCAAACTAACACATTATCTAATAAAATCAATAATTGGTATAATTCAAGTATAACAGATCATCATAATCATATTATTGATGATAATATAGCAAGTTGGAATTTAGATGAGAATTTAATTCAAGATTCAATCTCTTCTAATAACACCTTAAGTTTCACATCATCATCCAATGACAGTGATCAACATCAACAACAACAATTAATCATCAAACAGTTTTATGGTGATGAATTATTCCAATATTTTACTCCCCAAGATTTAGAGAAATTTAAACACTTTAATAAATTAATTGATATTAAAAAGTTTTTATTAGAAAAAGATAATAATTCAAGTTCATCTATCATAACTCAAATTTTAAATTTATTATTATTAAAGAATCATACCGTATTGACTAATCATAATGATAATAAACAAGTTGATGAAAATGATTTGACTCAATATATCCAACAAATCAAAAATGCAAATCAAAAACATGCCACTCATACTCATCATAATGTAGATGATGTATATGTTCGTCCATCTACATTTTCTGAAACTACCAATTCATCATTAATAATGTGTGGTGGTGTTGGATTTGGAGGTGGATCATCTTGGAATGATGTGTGATTGATGAGTGATGGGGGTTTGATTTCTGGAAAAGTCTTCTCTCATGCGTTATACTACTAGACATTTAAATGCTGTACTATTATGATATGGTTTGGTTTTGGTTTGATCTGATGTGGTTTGGTTTGGCTCAATTTGGCTTTGGTTTGGTTTTTGTTCTCTTTATAATTAGAATCTGGTTCATTGTATTCTATCTATCTTTCTACTCTCTTTCATTGGTTGTTTTCTTCCTATACATACTACTCTATATTAGAGTGATTCCCTTTGTTACTTTTATATATACATACATACATACACTCATACTACTTAACATAAAATAATATAAACATTGATATTATTAATTTCTTATCATGTAATTCACGTGACGTAAACTGCTATTAAAAATGCGTGCTAAAAGTTAAATTTCTTTTTTGGACGACAGTGTGAACTGAATTGAACTGAAAAATTTACCACCATAAAAGTTTGACCGTCATAACTATAATTTCAATTTAACCTCCCCGGACTTCCTTTACTATAAAAGGATCACATAGTACAAGATGAGTGGATGTATGTGTTAATATGACTTTACACTGTTGATGTTTCCGTTTTGTCTGATGACGATTGGAACTCTGAGACAGTTTGGGTGGGAAAGGATCAGTTTATGTTAAGCTGAACATATCCTATAATCCAACCACCAATTACATATAACAAGTTTACTAACAGTTTCTTCATTCTAGTCCGTCTTCTTGATTTAGTTAAGTTCTTCTTACCAATTCTCCCTGAAGTTGAATTCCCCTATGAAAGAATTAGTTTTGATGAAAGAGTGGTATTTACCGTTGCATCAGGGATTATCTTCCTTTTTGGTCAATTACCAATCTATGGTTTAGTGGCCAATGCTCAATTTAAAATCATCGATCCATTATATAACTTTAGAACCATTTTCGCCATGGAAAAGGGTACTTTATTAGAATTAGGATTATTACCTGCTATTACTGCTGGTTTTATTTGGCAATTAGCTGTGGGATTAAAATTCCTTAATGTTAATTTAAATTTAGCTAAAGATCGTGAATTATTTCAAACTGGTCAAAAATTAACTAGTTTCTTTTTATCAGTGGTTTATACTGCTGGATTAATCTATTCTGGTTATTTTGATAATGTTATTAATGGTTATGATGTCTTAAGTGATTCATTACCTTTAGGTTGGTATGCTTTTATCTTTGTTCAAATTGTTGGTTGGTCATTCTTTACTACTTTATTAATTGAAGTTTTCGATAAAGGTTATGCCTTTGGTTCTGGTATTTTATGTTTCTTAACTTTACAAACTGCAACTAATGTTATTAAAGATTTAGTTGGACTTGAAATTTTCCCATTAATTAATTCAAATAAATCAGAAACTTATGGAGCTTTATCAAACTTATTAAAAAGTTTTACTTCGTTTGATTTAACTGTTTTAAAACAAAATATCATTAATGCTTTTACCAGATCTCAATTACCAAATTTAACTCAATTTTATATTTCAATCTTAAGTATTTTAGTGGTTATCTTTTTACAAAATTTTAGAATTGAAATTCCAATTAGATCAACTAAAGTTAGAGCTGCTAATAATGTTTATCCAATTAGATTATTATATACTGGTGCTTTACCAGTTTTATTCACTTATACTGTTATTATCAATATTCAAATCTTTGGTTATTTCTTAGTTAGTATTTTAACTAAATATAATGTTTCACCAAGTTTAGTGGCTTTAATTGGGAAATATAATGTTCCATCATTTGCTAATAATTATCAATTAACTACCGGTGTCTTATTTTATATTTCAAATTCTTCATCAATTATAGCTTCATTATTAAGTCCAATTAAATCAGTGGTTTATGTTGCTTTTAGTATTGTATTATCAACTTGGTTTAGTCAAAAATGGTGTTACATATCAGGTTCAGGTCCAAAAGATACTTCTAAACTTTTTAAAGATCAAGGTATATCAATTGCTGGTAAAAGAGATATATCAATCACTAAAGAATTATCAAGAGTTATTCCAGTTGCTGCTGTAAGTGGAGCTTTTTCATTAATTGCTTTAGCTTTAGCAGGTGAAATCCTTGGTGGATTAGGTAAGGGAGTTTCCATCATTGTTGGTGTTAGTTCTGCTTTTGGTATTTTAGAAGAATTCTTATTAGAATATCAACAAACCGGAGGTAATTCTCAATTCTCAAGTGCTTTTGGAGGATTATAAGAGACTTAATCCTTACAAGTTAATAAAATCAATCATTCAATATTTTCATGATTTGGGGAGGATCTACCCAATCAAATCGTTTGTTCTCTCATTTTGTTATTATTACTATTATTATTATTACTATTTATAATGATTGTTTGGTTTGTTTTTATTTCCCATTTTGTTTTACATTTAATCTAACATTCTAAAGCCTGTCACATTAATGGTTCCTCCTTTTTATACATTTAATGATCAATAATGAGGATATGTCAGTATCCAAATTCATTGTTAATTATTATCAAAACCGTTTTAATTCACTAATAAACTAAAAAATTAAATTAAATCAAATTAAACTTCATCCCTTTCACATAAATTCGTCATTTTTATATAGTCACCTTATATTTCTATAATTCTGTGAACAATTAAATAAATAAATAAATTATGTAAAAAAAGAAAGTATCTAGAGTGTAAGTTTAACTATTGATATGATATCAAAGTTACAATAAATTAATTTGCAACTAAATTAGATAAATGAAAAACTAAAAAAAAAAATAATATTGACTCCGACGCGGTTCGAACGCATGCATCTTTACGATAGCAGAACTTGAGTCTGCCGCCTTAACCACTCGGCCACAGAGCCAATTATTACAAAAAGTTTTAAAAATTACCAGAACACTTTCAGCCAAATTGGGTCATGTGATAATCACGTGAGAAAAGCAAACCCTGTTAAACCTAGCCAATTTTTTGTCAGAAAAAGTCCGATATAGTGTAACGGCTAGCACGGTTCGCTTTCACCGAGCAGACCCGGGTTCGACTCCCGGTATCGGAAGATTCTTTTTTTCAATTTTTTAAACTTTCTTGTTGCTAATCGATAGTTTATTTTTTTGCAATTTAATATAAATCGTTATCGTATTTGTCTATTATTTAAATAAAAGAGATTAAGTAATTATACAGGCCATAACATCAACTCTAACTCTAACTCTAACTAACTATGTAAAATCATTTCTAAATCAAACTCAAACTGATAAATGTTCAACAATTAACCAGTACAGCTTCTTCTTTAAACAAGATATGTTTCTTTCCCTTTTTCAGGGTATGAATTTCTTTCCAAATCAAAATGGCACTTAATTGATCACCTTTATCACAACCACTATCTAAACCTTTGGTGTATTGTTTCAAATTAAGTCCTCTTCTTGCATCATGACCATAATATACTACCATGGTTGGTTCATCATTATCATCTTTTTCCTTCTGTTTTAAATTATATATTTTGGACCAACTTATGGCATCTTCTTCTTCAGGATCAGGAGTAGTTTCATTGAAATAAGGACCTAATAACGATCTCATTTCTAAATTATCAATTGGATCTTGTTCATCTAAGGGTAAATCCCATCTAATCCCAGCATGAACAGCTATACCAGGAGCTGAATATGGTGAACCATTATTCTTAGGTTTATGAACTGGGACATCACCTAATTTCTTAATGACTGAACATTGATTTATGTATTGAACATGATGAGGTTCTAATTTCTTAGCTAATAAGTAATCAGCATCTGAATTGAAATCTTCCTTGATGGAGAATTGGGTACGATTACCAGTGAAATGAGGTTCTTCTAATCGATGGAACGTAGCATAATTCTGTAATACATAATATTCATGATTACCTAAGATACAATCAATTTCATTAGCGATTAAATATTCTAATACTTTGAATGAATCTGATCCTTTAGTAATGAAATCCCCTAATACTATCAAATGATCATTTTTCTTATTATAATTGATAGTGCTTAATAATTTTCGGAATTGAGTATAATGACCATGGATATCACCTATAAGAATCAATCTTTCCACTGCTTTTGAAGGGGTATCATCATCGCCATCATCATCATCGTCATTCTCATTCTCATCAAGGTCCACGTTTTTCCCCAGTTTAAGGTCCAAAGCTCTGGTAGATGTGATTGGTTTAAGTATAACATCTAATTCAGATATATGAGGGATCCCAACCAAGTCAGTTGATTCAGGAATGAAGTATTCTGGTAAAAACACTGTAAAGAAATATAAAGTACCCATTCCAATTAAAAATGTACTTAAATAAGGTATTATCTTAAACAATGTACCATATTCACCATCATCTTCATCCTCATAACTTCCAACTTCACCAGTTTCAACATCGTCAGTTGAATATTTTCGTTTATTCCTATGTTTCTTCAGTAACAATGGATCTTTAGAACTCATCGTGTGATGCTTAAAAGGATTAACTTAAGATGATGATGATAGTAATAAATTGACAGATTTATATTTACAGATGAGAAATGACGATGATCACACAAAACTAAAAAAACGTAAACATTTTAATCAGAGGGAGGGTGCTACCATATATAGCAATAATCAATGAAAAAATAATATAATATAAATAAACCAAACTAAACAATGAAAAGACCACATCTATATAATGAAGTAAAGAATACTATAAAAATGAAACACAACGAATACTTAAAAAACCAAATCCAACTTAAACCCAATCCAACTTAACCACCTCCAACACCTTCTGGTCTTGGAACTTCCTTTTGAATGACGATTTCTTTACTTAATAATCCTCTTAATTCAGGACTGATTTCAATAATCTTATCATTCTTTCCCGTATTTGCATTAACATCACTTTCATAAACTTCAGCATCAATGGTCTTCATACTATTATCTCTATCGATAATATCAATCATTCTCTTAAACTTCAAGAATAATAATTCACTTCTGATTAATAATGGATCCACATTTAATTTCATCAGTAAATCATTCATATATTTCAAAACTTCATCAAACTTTCTTAAATTTTGAACAATGATCCTTTCATTATCACTTAATACACTTAAAGCAAAGAATAAATGAAATTGACTCGAATAATAATCTGTCCATAAGATTTCCCATAATCGTAATACATGATCCCAATCTAATTCTCGTTTAAACCATACTAATAACATTCTAAAAAAGAAAAATAAATCAATCGATTCACATTTTTCTAAATGTTTAAATAAATTAGGTAACATAAATTGTAAAAGTTTATTCAATGTATTCATTTGAATCTTCATTCCTGATTGATCCCGAACAAAATTTCTTTCCATTCGTTTCATAAATTTAACAAACGCCCAAAATGTTAATGATTCATCCTGGAAAGTAACATATAATGGTGATAAAAGATCAGTCATACCTTGAACATAACCTAAATCTTCATTAAACTCATTATAAGTCAATAAGATTTCTCTTAATTTATAAAGATGAGGATTTCTAATATTGGAAATATCAGATTCATCATCAAGTTCATCTTCATCAGGAGTTTCAGGGCTTGATTCACGAGAATTACTATTACCTTCAGAATTAGCATTTGGATTCTTCTTATGTGGATTTTTGAAAATTGCTAAGTTACGATCAGTTCTATTAACATCTTTTTCAATTCTATGTTTTTGATCTTTCCAAAATTCAGTGGCTCTCTTATCTTCATCAGTTACCCATTTTAATTTTAATTCTTCATATGCAGTTTCATAAGACTTTTTAAATTGTTCACGATCTTCAGTTGATGTATTCCAATCAAATACCCCTAATAAGAATAACCATGCTTCCTTTCTTACATCATCTTCTAACCCTCCATGGAAAATTCTGGATTTAACTTCATCAGCTGTAAGTTTCAATCTACCACTATAATCGAAAAATGATTCCCATTCTTGTTTATTGATTGGTTTTCTTCTTGAACTTTGACTAATTTCTTCATTGGTTAATATTTCAGTTGATCCTAATTCCCGATTGATCTTACTATAGATTTCATCATGTAACATGTTTTTCCGTTGACTTTCTTCAGCTTCTTCTTTAACTTGTTGAGCCCATTTAGCTAAATAAACTCTAGCCAGATCAAAATCATCTCCAATTCTTTGAACTTCAGGTTTATTCATGATTTGTTTAACAGTCAATGGAGCATTTTCTTCAAGAAGATTGATCATTTGATTCTTAGTTTTGGCCGAAATAGTGGCAACTGTTTCTAAAACTTTCCATTTCGCTGATGCAAAGAGTTTACCAATATCAGGTAAAACTATAGGTTCAATTTTCTTATCACCACTATTATTCTTCTTATCTTCAATTGTAATAGGAGCAAAATTTCTTAAATCACCAGAATCAGGATTAATAAGATAAACTGAACTAGTTACAGTTGATTTTTCCACATTAACAAACTTTTCTAATACATTAATAAATTCTTTCCCACTCCAATACATATTACCATTTTCATCAAAGGGATCGAATTTCTTATTACTCAATCTTTTCAGAGATTGACTTGATGGAGATTCATCATCATGAAAGAATACAATGGGTAATTTCTCTCCATCCTTAGTATTAATGACAATCGATCCAAACCAAAACCCTAACGAAGGTTTTCTAACTTGAATTGAATATACATACAGTAATGGAGCACTAAATGAATATCCTGATAATAATGAAACTGATGGTTTAGGAACAATTCTTGATGCCACAATCTTGGTGTTATTAATATTACTTTTTGAATTGATATTTATAGCATCCAAATCAAGGGAAATATCTTCCACATCAACCGTCTCATAAACTTTCTTTTCTTCAGATGAAAGTTGACTTTCAGGAGTGAATGACAAGAGGATATCCAAGTTAGTTCCATTGGAACCTCTGGTTAAACTTAAGAATCCAGGAATATTATCCTTCTTGGCTGAAGTAGGATGAAGATAAGTCTTTGACTTGGCATACAACAATTCAACCTCATTGGTGGCCAAAACTCTCTGGCGAGCCTGTGGTCTGGCACTAGACATGTCTACTGAACAATGATATGGTATGGATTGATCCTAATGGTGTTTGAATGAAAAAGGTGTTGATGGCAACAATTATAATTTGATGTGTTAGCATCATGCAATTTTACGGGGAAGGGGCAGTTACAAAAAAAAAAAAAAAGATCCCAAATTTTGCGCCTACTTTTAAATTTTCACATTCATGATTATACAAATTTATACAAAATTTATGTTTATTTTAATATACACGATAGGGGTAGCTAATGTGGCTTGTCTAAAGATACAATGAACCAGCAGACACGATATCTCTATGGACTAATTCTATAGCCTTGTCCATCTTTTCTTCTAATTCACTGTTACCAATGGTCTTTGCGGCAGAGACTAATTGACGAATCAATTCTTCTAATCTCTTAAACATTCTGATAAGTGAACCTTCATAAACATCTGTCATCTTACAGATTTGCGTGAATGAGGCACCTTTACACCATGCATAAGTGACTTCCATTAATTCTGGTCTGAACGATTCAACATAATCTTTTTCAACCAATTCAATTTTCGATTCTTTATAAACTTTAGCAAGTTTAGTGGCCATATCTTGCATTGATTTTAATGGTTCAGCTAATTCAGGTTTAAGTCTTGGAACTTCCTTAGCCTTTTCTTGAAATACAAAACATGATAATAACGCAGCACATTGCTCACAGGTTAAATCATTAAATGTACCATTGAAAATCAATTCAGTTAATAATAATTCATCACCAGAACTAATTTCACAAGCTACTCTACCTTTTAATTCAATAATATCATTTTGAGTAGTGAATCCTAATCTTCTTAATACTCTTCTTCTATGTCTTAAATCATCCAATTGAATCACAGCTTGTGCTTCTAATATCTTATCTTTCAATTGTTTCATGTTTTGTTCTATACCAACTTTTTCGCTATACTTCTCATATAAATCCTTTAATCTAACTGAATCATGTAATGGATTACTTAGGATTTTCGATTCCAATACTTCAATCTTTCTTAAAGTTGATTTAAATTGGGCATCATTAATTTTCATACTATCAAGTGGATCCAATAACGGTATACCATCAGGTAATCTTTTAGGTAAATCTTTCATGGTTTTTAATAAAGTTTTCTTTGCTGTTGATGATTTTAAATCTTCTGGAACTCTTAACCTCACACTACTTATCTTTTCAATTGAATCAAGAGTAATTGGAATATATTCAGCTCTTGATCTTTCTCCTTCTTTGGCTGGTCTGATACCTTCTGGTAACATTGGATTGAATGGTTTAATCAAATTCACAGGTGAATCAATAAACATAGTATAAACAAATACAGTAACCACATATGCTTCATGATCATTGAAAGTTTGGGATGGACCTCTTTTATTAGATCTCTTTGAAAATGCAGTAACCATACCCCATCCATAATCTAATTTACCAATTTTAACTTTAACAACTCTACCTTCTTGTAAAAATGGTAAAATATGACCTGGATGTGTTATAACATATCTTACTTCTTCTTGATATTTTTCAGATTGTAATTTAAGATCATAATAATCTTTAACAGTAGCTTCATCATCAATTTGAGTGGTAACTAATTTATCCGATAATTCTTGAAGATTCTTTTCCATAACTGGAACTGATGCAGCATTTTGAAATTGGAAAAATGAACTTTCCAACATGAATTCAGGTGAAATACCTTCGACTCTCATAAGATTAAGAATCATATTATATCCTAAATGGAAAGCAGAATCTAATCTATCAGCTTGACCTTTAACCATACCTTTAGCAACTTGAGGTTCCATCTTTTCATCAATCATCATAATGACAATACCACGATCATCTAAACCACGACGACCAGCTCTACCTGACATTTGAATATATTCACCACCAGAAACCCATCTGAAACCCACACCATCCCATTTACGGACTGAAGTAAACACCACAGTTTTGGCAGGCATATTTAACCCAATTGAGAAAGTTTCAGTAGCAAATAAAACTTTTAATAACCCTTCTTGGAATAAAATTTCAATGATTTCTTTTAAAATTGGTAATAAACCAGAATGATGGATACCAATACCTCTTCTTAATAAAGGTAAGATATTTTTAATTTGAGGTAATTCTTTATCAGCTTCAGGTAATAAATCAACAGCATTTTGGAAAATTTTAGTTAATGCATCTCTTTCATCATCAGTATTGAAATCTAATTTAGACATTTTTAAAGCTAATGATTCACAATCTCTTTTGGAAAATGAGAAAACAATGACAGGATTATATCTTTTCATATAAATCATTTTAACAATTTTATAAATATCTGATTTACCATCTTTACCACCTTTGAAAGTTTGACCCTTTTTACCTTTAGTTTTATCAGCTGATGCTGGATCATCACCAACATTATCACTGATAGAAGCCATAGCCTTTTGGAAATTTTCTTCTCTGAAAGTTCCCTTTTCATCTACCACTAAATGAATACCATCACCAGCAGCAGGGAATAAATAATGTTGTAATGGAGTTGGACGGAAATCAGTATAAACCACATGGCATGGTTGAGCATGAATCTTCACAATCCATTCAGCAAATTCCATAGCATTAGGAATTGTAGCTGAAAGGAAAACATAACGGACCTTATCCGGTAATAAAATTATAGTTTCTTCCCAAACCACCCCTCTTGATTTATCTCTCATATAATGAACTTCATCAAAGATAACCCATGCCACTTCTCTCATGATTTCTGAACCTCTGTATAACATACTACGTAAAATTTCAGTAGTCATAACTAAACAACCGGCATCAGGATTTATAGTAACATCCCCTGTCATCAAACCCACATCACCAAATTCAGCTAATAATTCTCTATATTTTTGATTACTTAAAGCTTTAATGGGAGAAGTATAAATGACTCTTTGTTTTTCTCTTAACGATTGAGCAACAGCATATTCAGCAACAACTGTTTTACCAGCTGAAGTATGTGCAGATACTAATACCGATTCACCACGATCAATACATGAAATGGCGGTATCTTGGAAAGGATCCAATACGAATGGATAAGTTCTGGCATCATTTACTCTTTTATGTTCACCAATAGGAACATATGGGAAATCTGGTGGAACAGCCACTTGATGTCTAACTTGATGTCTTAATTTTAATTGTCCACCTTCAGTCTTAGTCGCAGATGGATCTGCCATTAAACCCTCTGAAGCAGCAACTTCTCTAGAAGCTTCAATCTCAACCGAATCATACACCACAGCTTTGATATCTTGTTTGCCTTTCTTTGATTTCTTCTTGTCGACTGGAGCTGCATCTTCAGAACTTGGTTCTTCCGATGCTTGTCTCTTTTTGGTATTATTTACATCAACCTTCTCTTGAATGGTCCCTTCAACCTCGGGCACCACTACGGGAGTAGTAGTTGGAGCCTCGTTAAAGACATCAAAGAGATCATCCATGTTGTCAAATCCAATCGATGTACTTTCTTACTGATATATCAGATAGGTTTCCATACAATTTTGTGATTTTTTCAAAATTTATTTTTATTTTTGATGTTTGGCGATGCGAAAAATTTATTTAATTTGGGCTTTGTGCGCTCCCAGTTTTTCTACAATACAAAAGAGGTTTTGCAATCATAAGTTTCATATATGCAATGGAATGAGGGTATATTTATAATTCCTATCATTATTTGTAGAGAATAGTGGGGGGATATTATTTAATTATCTATATTTACAGTCATTAGTTTCTCTTTATTTTCAAGTGCCTTTAACGTTCTCCATTTTTCTTTATCGTATTCTCCAATCACGGCACTTGGTAACGAACTAATTCTGGATCGTTCTGAACCAGCGTTAGTATCCAATTCCCAAAAGTCAGATGGATCATCAGGAAGGGGGAATGATGGGGCTAAATCTTGTGAAATGATGTACATATCTGCGATGTTACTCTCATGCTTCTTAGGAAGTGAAGGAACTGATAAACTAAAGGTTGGTACTGATGAATTATGTCTATGGTGAGATTTTGAAGAAGTCATAAGTGAACGAAGTGATTTTCTTGGAGATCCTGAACGAGAAGATGTAGCTGATTTAGTTGAGAAGTTGGATGCTACTGAACTCTTATGTTTATGATTACTGATTGATGGTTCATTACTCATAGCAATACTGAATCTTCTTGATTGTCTTCTGATTGAACTAGCGACTCTTTTAGGACTTTCAATTAACATTTTCATTGGTGATGTATTGACAGTGAACTTATTTGTATAATCTTCTTCTGGAGTTCGACACGGTTTTAAAGTAAATTCCAGAGAAAGAACTAATTCAGGAAGTTTTGAATTTGAATATTGCTGATATATTTGTTGATGCTTTTGATTATTGGTTTGTTCAACATAATCTCGGAAAGTATATAATGATGGAGCACTATAGGATCTACTCAGTGATGTAAGTCTTAATGAACCTTGTTTATCATTACTGCTTGATGTATGAATATCACTCAAATTATCAATATTATCAATCATTCCTTCCTTACGTGGTAACAACATATCATCATCAATATAATCTGATCCTCCTTTATTATCACTGGTATTATCTAACAATTTAAGATTATGATCTGAAACCACATGAGATAACCCAGGGATACTAAGATTGGCACCACCTCTATTCATATTACTTTGATATAAGTTAGATTGAGTATTCCATTCGTCCAATGTTATATTATTCACCCCAGATGCATTTCGAGATACATTCCATTTAATAGCATCATTTGAAGTTGATTTGGGGATCTTTTCAAGTCCATTCAATGTATATGGATATGATTCATCGGGAGGTTTTATAACTTGATATGATTTCTTCTCTCTTGTTTGTTGTATTCCCTTTTCATTAATGTTTGGGATATTATAAGATGCATCAAAATCAGCAAAATTACTTTGATCTATAGGTTCATCAAATTCATTACCATACGGGATATTAAAACTATGATCGGAATGTTTTGAATTGGTATCATCAACTTCACCCACAGGACTTAATGAAGGAACTAAATTATAATCAGGTTCTAATGGTGGTTGAGGTTCTATAGTTTCTTCAAGAGTAGGAGGTGCAGTTTCAAAATGGACAGTATTCAAAGAAGCTTCTTGTTTCCGTTTCAGTTTCATGATGGGACTTTCACTTGACTTTAATACCGATGGTAATAATGATTCGTTAACTTGAGATAAGAAGTTTCGTTCCCCATTTATCGACATTAAAGTTTGTTGTTTTGATTTTGAAGATCGGGTATTAATATAACTGGTTGATTTTGATCTTTTCAAAGCTTCGGAATCAAGATGGAAATCTTCATTCACTTCATTCAAGGTTAATTTCGATAATGTATGTTCAGAACAATTGTGTGAAATTAACAACGAAGCACTTCTGGAAGCTCCCGTTAATGATGCATCAGTATAGATTGTTGAAAGGGAAAGTTTTGAATTACTTTCAGTTAAATTTGGCATTGAGTTTCTATTATTATTTGATTTATTATTGGTTGACATTTGATTGGCTAAGATTATATTATTGATACTTCTAGTATGACTATGATCATATATTAAATTAGATGTTGATTTTGAATTTGCAAGTGATGTAGAATGAGAATGATTAGTTTGATTTAAATTAAGATTCGATTTTGATCTGCCAGCAAATAAACCAAATCTACTACTTTTTGAAATCAAATCAGGTGAAGATTGAGTCTTTGATAAGTGTTGTTTAAATGAAATTGAATTCAAACCAGTTGACATCCAATTATCATCGTTGTTATAATCAAGGAAACTTCTATCAGTATGTTGCATTTCCATTGATTTCTTTAATATAAAGTCCAACTCTGCTGACTCTTCATTACTTGGAACAATATCATCATTATCTTTGTTATGATTATCATTCCCAATAAGGGTCTTTTCACTCATTTTCTTAGTGATTCCAATATTGAAATTATTCTCCAAGTTTGTAGCTGGATTTATGTAATAATCCTTTTCATCAGAATATCTTATTTTAGTTTTATTGGATGAAGCTTCTGAATATTCACCTGGTTCCTCATTATTCATTTGTTGAAGGTTTTCTTTCACAATCTTATAATATAACATGATGATTAACAATAATGATAATGCCATGAAAACGATATTAACCATGAAAATTATGGAAATTATAATATCCCAATTATGTAAATTGTTATAGTGGAAGCTAATTCTCTTTGCAAGTAATTGAACTATTAAATAGACCCCAGTAACCACATAAAACACCGATGCAAGGATTTGGATGATGATCTGAAGTAAATTCTGATAGCTTACAATCATCAATATGATACAATTAATCAAAGTTACAATTGAGATCAAGAATCCTGCAACGATGAATAATAATAAGGGGATATAATTTCTAGTGAGTTCTACCAATAATGCAATGATGGAAGTGGTTAATGAACAACCGAGTACGATGAGACATACTACCAATATCGGTATTTTGTATCTCATGGTGTATGTGTGTGTATATGTATGTTTGTATGTTGTTTATTTGGTGATGGACATGAACATGTGTGGATGATGATTTGGATATGATTATATAGTTTGAAGGGGGTTTGGACTTTTGCAAGTTATGAATCTTGCGTCTTCGTCAAAAGAGATGTCTTGATAAGAATCTATGAAATTGGTGTTTATCGTTTCCTTCCAATGAACGAATCAATCGTTTAAAGAGCAGAACTAAATGAATGAATGAATGAATGAATGAATATTTTTGAACTTCAATTTGAATTCAAAATAAAGATACAAAAGACAAAAACAAATAAAAAAAAATCACGATGTTTGTTCAATGAAGAAAGATGAAATCTATCAAACAATGGAACAAAAAGACTGAAAACTAGCAACAACAACCTAACCCTTATACTGAAATAAAAGGTACAATATTATAAATTGTGAGACACACAGAGAGAGAGATGGGGGAAATCAAATCACCGTAGAATACCCGCCCGTACTGTACATACACAATACATGCTTAAATTCACAACACACTTGAGTTCGTTAAGGTTAGATGAAGAGATAATAGATGAGGGAAGGAAGGAAGGAAGGTAAACATATAACCTTGTTGATACTTTTCCTATTTAGGAAAGTGCTGCGATTTGGTTGTGAAAAAATAAAAATAAAAAATAACATGACGACGACCTCAACTGAGAAATCATAATAGCAACCTCCAACTACAACTACAACTACAACTACAACATAACAATAATATATGAAATCACACATATGCATTTTATGAGAGTATTTTTTATATATATAAAAGTGGTATATAAATTATATAACGACATGTTATATTTTTGAATCACCCACAGTTGTTATTAAACAAAAACTTCAATTGTTAAAAAAAATAGTAATGTCAATGAATTTTGGCTAATAAATATTGAGGTGTAAGACATATAACTGACAATGAATACAAATAAAAAAGAAAGAAAAGGAAAGGAAAACACGAACGAATCAATCGAAGGAAAGAAAGAAAGAAAGCTTTTAATATTATATAGTTAGATCAAGATTAAATTAGATTAGATTAGATTAATTTTAATATTTAAAATCACCACTAATCCATCTATTAACCAAATCTAATGAACTTTCAGGTTGATCATAAGGAACCATATGACCACCACCAAATACTCTTAAAAAGGTGAAATGTTCAAAGTTCTTAACTTCACCAACTGGTTTATCATCAAGAGTCCAAGTTCTAACTGGAGCTTTGGCAAATCCTTCTTTACCGGACCATTCTAATTCATTGGTCCAAGCTTGATTACCTAACCAATTACAAATGAAATCTTTATCACCAGCATAAATTAAAACTGGAATATCAGCTTCTAATAAAGTAATAACATTAGTATAATAAGGTTTCATCCAATCACCAGCTAATAAGAAATTTCTATTAATATCAAAATTACATGATTCATATTCATCAACTTCAACTCCTAAAGCAGCTTTAACTTCTTCAATATTTAAATAAGAATCAATATATTCTAAATCTTTATAACATAAATTAGACCCTTCACACATAGTTCTAATATCATAAACATTTCTACCAGTTCTTTGATATGGACCCATTTCAGCATTATTACAATAAATTGAAGCAGGAACACATGACCATAAAGATTGTGATTCATAACAACTTTTAATTAATGAAGTACATCTTGGAATAGAATCAGTCATACTTTGACATTCTTCAGGAGATAATACTGATGGTTCACCACCTTCACCACAAGCCATTGGTTCATAATAATTATATTGAACATAAGGATCAGTTAAACCATTACCAATTAAAACCGAAGTTAAATTGAATGAACGATCTTCATGACTCAAGATTTCAGCAGAAAATACTGGAATATAATGACCAGCATAAGATTCACCGGCAATATGGAATTGTAAACCATTATATTCTGGGAATTGTTTAAAGAATAATTCTAAAAAGGCATAAACATCTTGACCAGCAGCAATGGTATTTGAAACAGATTCTGAAGAATAAGAATAACCCACATTAACAGGTTGATCTAAAAAGATAACCGAAGCATTTGAATTCCAAGCATAAGGATTAAATTTTGGTTTTAATTTTTCTCCAATTGATGATGGACCTAATTCAAAAAATAAACCAGTTAATGATGAACAACCTGGACCACCATTTAACCATAAAATAACAGGATCATTTTTAGGATCATTTCTAGATTCAAAAAACCAATAAAAGAAATGTTTATCTTCTTCTTCAACATCCAAATAACCGGAATATTGTTTAACAGTATCAACACCTAAAGATTCTGGAGTTGATTTAACTCTTAATTTATGACCGGGGAATTTTTGATCAGTAACATGGAAATCAAAATCAGCTTTTTTAGAAGCTTTTTTACCAGGAGTTTTAAAGTTTAATGAAGCAATAGATTGAGGAAAATCTAACATTAAATCAGCCCAAATTTGTTTAGTTTCAGCTGGAATTGATTCTAATGGTTCATTTAAGAATTTAGCAATGGCGCCAAGAACATTACCATTCATAACTGATTCAGATAATCTATCAACTTGAGAATGGAAAGCATTACCATAATCCAAGTTTAAAAGTTGTTGAGGATTGGCAAATGAAGGAAGGGATAAAGATAAGGCATTAGAGGCACCAAGAATGGAAGCCGTAGCCAATAAAGTGGAGGTTGAAACTGTAGATAATTTCATATTGAAACAAGAGTCTATATACTTCCAAGTTCAATTGATAAAAGATAAGATGTATGATTTAGTCAATGGATGAACTGTAAGTAGGAGAAAGAAGGAAGAAGAACTAAAAAGAAGCAAAGAAGGAAAGATTTATAAATTTGTGAAATAAATAGAGATAACCCTTTCCATCCCTCTACTCTAACTGTAACCCCCAGCAATGTAAAGACGGACACAAATAGAAATTAATGCTCACCAGACAGACAATTTTTAAAATCAGACAAAAAATGGCTTGCGGATTTATTTCCCAATTAATCTTTACCTCCTCCATTATCTATGGGCTAAATACCATAACTACAACTACTACTACACTTATCTACAATCTATTGTCTTAAGAATTGATAATAACTATAGTATTGATAACCACTATAACTTTAACCACAACTTGTTTGAAGGAAGGATTTACTCTTGCCACCCAATTCCTATTCCTATTCCTCCTCCTCCTCCTCTTTCCCCCTAAACTTATATTATGCTCTTAAGACACAAAACTTTACTTAAACTGTCTTCTGTGTCTGACTGAATGATCATCTTTTTTTTGTCTTATTTTCTTGTGTCTTATTTTTTATTTTCAGCTATCTTTTAATGTATAGTAAGTCAATTCAATTCACCTAACCATTGACTACAAGTAATGAGATAGTAGCTAAATCTAACTTTACATTAGATCAAAGATGGTTACGGAATACCAAATCCTATTTTAGTTCGTAAATTATCCTAAATAACCGACTAGTAGGTAAAGTAAATGGTATAATATTGAACTAGTATGGATAAAATGCTATTAAGCAACCATATCTCGATATATATTTGATCAATTGATTAATTGTATATCATCTATAGATCAGCATATGCTTCGAAACATGTAGTATTCTTACGTCTTACTTCATACTTCATACTTCATATCCTTCTTATTTCTTGGTCTTAACTCAATTAAAAAAAAATGTCTGTCTGATTGTAAAGTGTAAAATTCCAAGTGCGGAATTACGTACTTAATTTAATTTAATCTTCTCTTTCCTAATTGAGTTCGTTTTGGGCCATTTTAGTGAATGGCCCTACATTAATGCATATATACAGGATAGTTACCCAATTAGGACCAATGCCCTATATACCGGAAAACCCGTAAATAGTAAAGAAACGGTTTAAGGAACATACAGAAGAAATTTTATTCGAGGTAAAAATATCTCTTATTTTGAACTTAATTCCTATCTATGATCTGATCTACAAAACTATTCATTATCCACCCCTCCTCTTCCTTCCCCCACTACATATCCAACTAATGTATTCCTTTTAATGGGTTTATTTACTAAATCTAAAAAGACTCAAGATCTAAATAATATTAATGATACTTCATTTCTGACTACTAATAGTATTAATACTATCAATAGTTTAACTAGTAATCAAAGTAATAGTACTATTGCAAGTAAAAAGAAAATTTCAAGAAATGATATCAAAATAAATCAAATTGGTGATGGAGTATCAGGAAAAGTTGATCTTTATAGATCAAGATCATCTCCTGATTTCAAATATGCGGTGAAGACTTATCATTCTAAAGAAATGTATGAATCAAAATCAGAATATAAAGATCGTGTATTATATGAATATAATACGTTACATAATTTACATCATGAAAATATTATTCAAGTTTATAAATATGATGTTTCTCTTAATGGGAATACCATAAAGACATTCATGGAAGCTGGTAGTCCCAATTTGTATGATTTAATCAAACATGTCCCAGTATCAAAATTAGATCCCTTAGGAATGCTTTGTATTTGGAAACAAATATGTCAAGGCATACGATATTTACATCTTCAAGATATTTGTCATCGAGATCTTAAATTAGATAATTTAATTGTCGATATACCGAATCGTACTGTTAAAATCATTGATTTAGTTACTGCGGCTGATGTTCATAATAATCAATTAGCTATTGGATTAGTTGGTTCACCCAGTTATTTTGCTCCTGAAACTTTAGAAAGAATAAGATATGATGGTAAAAAAGCCGATATTTGGTCATTAGGAATCATCCTTTATTATCTTCTTAATAAAAAATTCCCTTGGAAACAAGCTAAAATTCAAGATGAAAGATATAAGGCATTCTTAAGTTTAAATCCTAATTATTTATCTTCATCATCAGACCTTCCCCCACCAATATTGAATGAAAGTGGATATGAAATTGGTAAACCATCGGTATTACGTTATTTACCATCGGAATCATGGCCTTTAACGAGTCAAATATTCGAATCTGACCCTGAAAAGAGATGTGGCATCGAAGAATTCTTCACCAATGATTGGTTTACAAATATAAAATATTGTCATTCCGATATAAGATGTGGTATAAATCATACTATAGTATTTAAAGATCATGAAAATGCCTAATGGTTTGACTCTTTCTTGTTGACTCCTGGCGGGAGTTGACTCCTTCAAATGACTCTGAATCTTTTTGTGGAGAACTTGGTTTGTGCCTATGACGGCTGCACGTGATTCACCGTACCGGAAATTTTTCAATTTTTTTTTTGTTGAAAGGTGAGATGTGTCATAGTCCCTATACAAATATATATATATAAACTGGTTGAAAAGTCTATTCCATTTTACATTTATTGAATATTTGATTATTATATCGTGATTGTATAGTCTAATTGACATTCAAATTCGTTACATCATGCTTTCTCATACTTTACGTTCTTTAAGAAGTCAATCAAATACTAGATTATCTAGTTTGATTTCAACTAGACATTATGCTTTATCCAGTAATGCTCTTAATTTAATTTCAAAATCAGTTCAAGAAGTTGATCCTGAAATGGCTGATATCTTAAATCAAGAAAGACTTAGACAAAAGAAGTCCATTACTTTAATTCCATCTGAAAATTTCACTTCAAAAGCCGTTATGGATTTATTAGGATCTGAAATGCAAAATAAATATTCTGAAGGGTATCCTGGTGAAAGATATTATGGTGGGAATGAAATTATTGATAAAGCCGAATCATTATGTCAAAAGAGAGCTTTAGAAGCTTTTGATTTAGATCTTGAACAATGGGGGGTCAATGTTCAACCTTTATCAGGAGCTCCAGCTAATTTATATGCTTATTCTGCTGTTTTAGAAGTTGGAGATAGAATTATGGGATTAGATTTACCTCATGGTGGTCATTTATCTCATGGTTATCAAACTCCAACCACTAAGATTTCTTATATTTCAAAATATTTCCAAACTATGCCATATAGATTAAATGAAGAAACTGGTATAATTGATTATGATACTTTAGAAGCTAATGCCATTCTTTTTAGACCAAAAGTCATTGTTGCAGGTGCTTCTGCTTATTCAAGAGTTATTGATTATAAAAGAATGAGATCAATTGCTGATAAAGTTGGTGCTTATTTATTAAGTGATATGGCTCATATTTCAGGATTAGTTTCAGCTGGTGTAACTGATTCTCCATTCCCATATTCTGATATTGTTACCACTACAACTCATAAATCTTTAAGAGGTCCAAGAGGAGCTATGATCTTTTTTAGAAAGGGGATTAGAAAGGTTACTAAAAAAGGTAAAGAAATTCCATATGATTTAGAAAGAAAAATTAATTTTTCAGTTTTCCCAGCTCATCAAGGTGGTCCTCATAATCATACTATTTCAGCTTTAGCAGTTGCTTTAAAACAAACTAGTTATCCTGAATATAAACAATATCAAAAATATGTTGTTTCCAATGCTAAATCCTTTGCTGATGCTTTAGTTTCCAAAGGATTCAAATTAGTATCTGATGGTACTGATACTCATTTGATTTTAGTTGATTTAAGATCAAAAAATATTGATGGAGCCAGAGTTGAAGCTGTATTAGAAAGAGCTAATATTGCTGCTAATAAAAACACCGTTCCAGGTGATGTATCTGCTTTATTCCCATCAGGTTTAAGAGTTGGTACTCCAGCCATGACTACTAGAGGATTTGGAGCTGAAGAATTCGATAAAGTTGCTGGTTTCATCGATAGAGCTGTTGAAATCTCCTTACATTTGAAATCTCAAGAACAAGGTAAAGTTGCAAAGGAATTACTTGCTTCATTTAAACAATTGGCTAATGAAAGTGAAGATGTTAAAGCTTTAGGTAAAGAAGTTTCTGATTGGGTTTCAACTTACCCAGTTCCAGGTGATTTATAGGTTTATTTTTTCTATATATTCTCTTCATGTAATTATCATTATACTTAATACACACTAAAAATAATTTAAACTAATTTTACGCCGCACTGCCCTCAAAAAATCTGATTTTGATTTTTAAACAAATCGAAAAATTGAAATTAAGACAGTAATTACAACCAACCAGAAAGAACTTGACGAACCATCAATCAAGAATGACATCAGTTCAAGGACACTTATCACGATCATTCCCATCGAATCTGAAAGGGTCAAACCTAGTATCATGGTCAAGAAATGGATTCATAGCTTATGCAGCTCCAGTAGGACAGAATTCAAAGGATAACCTTTATCTTACCTATCTTGAAAATATTAATGGGAAATCATGGCAATTAGCCAAACCTCAACCAATTAATATTAAACTTGAAAATAATTTCCTTCCTGAGTTATCTTTGGTATCTTGGAGTAATTCAAGTACTGATTTAGCTATTTCTGACGTGTATGGGAACTTTTATATCCTTTTAGCTGGAGTTGGTTTACTTGATTTTAGTCTGAAAGGTATAAGACCAGAAAATTTACCTACAAATTCACCAAGTTATGAATTGACTTCTTATAATCATATGGAAAAGATATATTTAGATATCATAAATCAAGATGATACATCTCATGTTAATCCAGGAGCAACTTTTGTTGCATTTAAATGGCTTAATATTGAAAAGGCTCAAATTTTTAATAAACCAGCTACGTTGAATAATCAATCCCTTCAAAATGGAAAACATAGTTATACTTATGATGTAAGTCAATTTCAATCTCATGGTGTAACTCACCCTATTTCCACTAAGCAAGCTTGTGTGGCCTTACGTCAAAATGGACAATTTATACTTTATTATCAAGGTGAACATAAAGTAGAATATCATAAACTTACTATCAATTTGAGTGATGAAGTGATGGTGGTTTCACAAGCATCGATTGGATTTTCAAATGATAAGAATATAGTAGTCACTGTTTATGATTCAGTTTCAAATAAAATCTTAATCTATACTATAATTATCGATTGGGGATTCTTAGTTGAATCAGCAAAAAGACAAAAAGTCGATCCTCATTATCATACTCCAAAGGAAGAACAAAGAATTCCAAAATTATCCATCAAGAAAATCCATGAACTGGATTTATTACAAACTAATATTTATGATAATGATGATATGGAAATTGGGGAATATCAATTTGGTAGTTTAGCCTCCATTGATTTAGTATCAGCCCATCCCGAAAGTAACTCAAGTTTAGATATAATCATAAGTTATGCTATGGAAAATGAAGCAGGTGATGTGATAACTACTTTGAATAGATATAATCTCGTGGATGAAATCAAATTGGTTTCAGATGCTTTTATCGAATTGGGGTTACGTAAGAATGCTCCTACATCCATCGTAACTTCAGCAGTTAATTTAGTATTTCAAGATAAATTAACCAGATCAGGGAAAATCCAAAGTATAACCACTGGCTTGGCTGATTACTTTATATTAATCTATTATGAAGATGGTCATATAGATGTGATTGATCGTTCTACTATGAAAGTCGTAAATGAAAATCATACTGAATCATTAGATCCTCCTCCAAAAACCATATCTACCATCTTTGATGTCGGATTCAGATTCCCTAAAATTGAAACTGAAAATCCATTAATATTAATCGCATCACCAAATTTAACATCAATAGCATATACTGAAGTGATAGGAGATTCTTTCAACTTGACATTGAAAGTGGTAGAGAAAGAACAACATTTAGGAACGTCTGATTCCGAATTATTCGCTACATCGGTAGCATTTGCATTCCGTCATGCTTATGCTTGTTATACCAATACTTGTTCTGACGATATTATAGCCTTAATGCAAACTGAAGTTGCTAGATTGAATGTGGTAAAACATGAAAATAAACATTTGATTTCATCATTTATAGAAAGAATCATTTCTGAATCTCATAAAGCCATTAATTTCAGATTAGATCTGTTCAGTAAAGAATCAGTGGATAAATTATTATCAAGTCCACCATTACAAAAATTATTATCATTACAATTGGTTCTTGGTGATTTACTGGATGAAAATTATATGGTTAGTGATATCGCATGGACAGTTTTAAATTTAAGAAGTACAAGTTTTGGTATTATGTTTCTGTTATCAAGCATATATAGACAAATTTCCAAGAAAAAACCCACCGAAGATAGTCTCCAAGATTCAATCACAAGAGGTGAAAGTATTGTATCATTGATAGGTAATGTCAAATGGCTTATTGATTTATTGGTTTACATAAATCAAGAATTATTACAATTAGCATATTCAAAGAATAATCCAAATAATAGTAAATTAACCATGCACAATTCCATAGCATTACCAATCATATTAAGTAAAGTACCAAGATTATTCCTTATGTATGCATTATCATCTATCGGTAAGACTCATGAAATTTTGAAAAAATTACATAAGGATTTAGCAGAAGCTAATAAATTATTCAGTCCTATGAAAGAATCCTTAAGTCGTTATTTCACAATCTGTAATAATTCCCCATTGACATTAAGTTTATTTGAGAATTATTTAAGAGAATGTGATGCCCTTATAAGTAAAGAACAAAGTATAGGTATGGCTGGTAAAGATAAGGAATATTTATTAATGGTTGAACAAAGATTAGTATGTCAAGGTAAGCTTACTGAAGATATGGAAAGAATTGGACGAGTATTGATCGATCGTCATGCTGTTAATATCAATCGTGATATGAAAGTTTCAGATTTATATTTCTATGATGTGGATTGGTTAAATATTGGTATTAATAGATTTGAAAAAAATCCTAATGATAGTTTGTTGAATGCAGTCATTTATCTGTATCCAAATTTAAAAGATAGTATTTTACCAAGATTTCAATATTCAGATAGAGAATGTATTGATGCATTAAGGAAAATAGTTATCAATATTGATGAAAATTCATTTAAATCTCATTTTGAAGTTTCTAAATCAGACAAGGAGATTATCAAATTAAGAAAATGTACGAGATGCAGAGCTATTTCTTTAGTTACTGATCCTTTAGTGTTTGAAGCGCCTAGTACCATCGGTTTATGGACTATGGTGTTTCAAAGAACATGCATTTGTGGGAACTCTTGGGTAAACATTTAAATAAGTAAGTAAAAATGTAAATAAATAAATAGAACGTTTATTAAGATATTAGATTATGATATTAGTTTATATGTAATAAATACTGATACTATTGTTTATGTTCAGTTACTGAGTTAACTTCGGCTTCTTCTTCAAGTCTTGCTTTTTCAGCCGCTGCTGCTGCTGCTGCTGCGGCATCGGCTTTAGCTTTTTTAGCCGCCATCCACTTCATCAAGAATGGCATAGCAAGGTTACTACATACCATCCATGCTAATAAGATACCGATATTTCTACCCATATTCCCCTTCCAAGCATTGAAATATGCCACATGCATTAAATCATATGAATTCCTTACGGGGATACCATAACCGTATCTATAAAAATCGGGACATAACATGATGGGTGACACGGTGGGACTAACATTTATAACTGCCACAAATAATAATAAAAATCCAATTAATTGTGGTTTTACAGCAAATAGAAGTAATACCAATACTTCAATGATACTTCCTAATGATCCCATGGTAAGATATGCAAATGCCCATACTACTAAGAATCCCAGTCTACCAAAAGTAGTGGAATAACTTAAACCATATGCTGCATTCAATGAGACATAACCTAAAGCTAAGATCACATACCCCATTTGGGATGAAATCATTCTATACGCCACATATTTGAATCCTTTGATCTTGGATGCAATGTACATATGGATTGGTAATTGAAGAATAAATTGGAAAAAACTGAAAATCACTAAATAAATTAATCCAATTTGAAGTGGAGCTTGAACAATTTGATTTGGAACTGGAATTAAATCGATTTCTTCAAATGTTGGAATGGTAGTTAGTAATTGAGGGGCATTGGTCATCACATTTAATTTTTGGGTGGAGTTTAAATTACTGATTAAATCGGCAAATAATGGTGTTTGTGGAGTATAAGCATAGTATGCTTGAAGGATATTATGTACCACTGAAACAATATAATTATTGACTGCATTATAATCACGACCAGTTTCATAAACTACTTCCAATAATTGACTTGGTAAGAATTCATTTGATCCAGTTGCTAAAGCTTCATACCACATTAAAGTTGCATTTGGTTTAATATAAAAGGCAGCCCAATACTTTTGATGATGAATTTGACGATAAACTTCTTCAGTTATAGTATTATTATGAGATATGGCAGATGCAGATATAGTAGCATAATCTATAGGATGGAATTTTCCTAATGCTTGTAATGCAGTTAAATTAAAAAATGATGCTACCACAGGTCCCACTACAGCCGGTAATTGACCTTCTTGAGTATCAGCATTTATAATGGCAAAATCAATATTTTTATATCTGGCAGTACGATCATAATAAGAACCCCAATAGATACATAATGCAGCTGTAAACCCAGTTAAAAGGAATAAATAATTGTTGGCAAAGGTTAAAATGATTTTTATTCTTTCAGCATGGAATTCTTTATCCCAGAATCCTAATTTTGTGGTAACTGCTTGAATAGCAGAAACAACTGTACTTCTTCTTCTTTGAAGGGGAGCACCGGTGGATGAAACAGAACCTGTCCGTATCAGACCCTCACCACCAGATTCACCACCTATACCTCCAAAAGTTTGAGGAAATTCTTCCAAATCTTCATCATGTTCTTCTTCATCCCCATAGCCTCGTCTACTAAACGATTGTCTTAACTGATCTTGTCCAAACCAATCATCGGTAGTATAATTTCGATCAATCAAATCCAAATAATCATTGGCTTCTTCTTGTAATATAGTCCCCACTGTATTATCATTACTGGCAATCGAACTACCTAAATAATCAGAAGCTACTGTTGATATTCTTCTTAATAACGATGGTTTAGGATGACGTTGCTTATCAGCAACTTCTCGTTTGGTAGCTTCATCAAGAGGAACAGGTGCATGAGTATCATCTTCTAGATGAGCAGATTCAGTTGATGAAAGTGTGGACAATGAATGGGCATCATCCTGTTCAATATGATTATCTTGAACTGGATGCAGCTGTTGTTCCTCCGGTTGCTGCGCCAGTTCTTGTTTAGACTCTGAATTTTTACCTAAGTCTGACATAACAATTCTATCACACTCTATTCACAATGATATCTTATCCTGTCTATGGAATTGAACCTTCTAATTATGGAAGAGTTCACAATCTGAATCATTCAAGCTTTCATGATCACTTTCATGTTTACCCTTCGCAATTTTTGTGGTGAGATGTACGGAAAGTTTCTGTGCGTATTAATTTTATTTGTTCCTTCCACGAAAATAAATTTAAAATATCGTACTAGGGTCGTCCATTGTGATCTGTTGATTGAAAAGTATAATCAGGCCAGATTGAATTTACTAGTATAATCAGTATAATTAAAGGGTCCCTTAGTCATAGAAAGTGTCAAAATAGATAATAGAACGATTTTCCAATGACTAATTCTTCTTCCAAGGATAAAGACTGTGTTGTTGATCCTTTGGATTCAAGAAGTATACCAGACGAGTTCGATGATGATAGTCCTCCACCTCCGTTAGGTTACTCCCTTCCTGAGAGATTGACTGGTGGTGAACATGCGGCTGACACCATCAATGAAGGACGTCGTACTCAAACTAATGATAGTTCTAAATCAGGTAATAAGAATGATAGTAATAATGATGATAAACAAACACCAGAACCAAAAGAAAAAGATAAGAGAACTCCTAAAGAAAAACGGAAAGCTATAGGGGATATGGTTTTGAAATTTGCTTGGAATTATGTCAAATTATTTTGTATATTTGTGGGGATATTGTCTGTTTATTGGGCTACATTTTATAAAAGAACTGATCGATATAAACATTTTAATATGTTATTGGTTACCGAAGATGAGAGTTTTATAAATAGTAATGGAACTACCATTGAACCATTATTATCAGATACCTTTGTGCATATGATAACTCAAGATCCAACTGTTACATCTTTAGGTACATGGACTGTAGTACCTATATCAAATTTCACTCAACAAGCACAACAACATAATAATACTATCGAAGCTGAAGTGATTAGAGAAATTCATCATCAAAAATATTGGGCTGGAGTTCATATAAATCCAAATTCAACTCAATTAATTTATGAAATGATGAGTACCGGTAATTATTCATCTTTATCCGCCATACCGGAATTAATCAATGTGATTTATGAATCAGGACGTCATTATTCCGCGTTAAGTCAATATGTTACCAAGAATTTGGCTAATATCGAAGCTACTTGGATTGTTAATTATACATCCTCCGATGTTTATAATCCTTTAATCACTAATTTATCAAACGATCAGAAAGAAAACTTATTATCAAATAATAATACCTTAGCAATTTTAGCTATGAAACCAACTTTTAATTTATTAGATCAAAGACCAGCTAGATCACCTGCTGTATTAGGACCATCAGAATTAGGATTAATTTATGCTCAAGTGTTTTCATTTCATCAATTTAATTTTTCATTAGAAATTTATGCCTATATTCGAACTCGATTAAAATATAGTCAATATATCACTTATAGAATCTTAGCATCTCAAATCAATTGTTTGGTATTATCATTAGTATATGCATTAATCACCATAGCATTCCAAGTCCCTGTCAATGTGGCATTTGGTAGATCGGGATTCCTTGTATTATGGATGTTTATGTATCTTTTTATCTCAGCTAGTGGAGGTATAAATGAAAATGTGGTTTCAATAATCTTAGCATTTGATAAAAAGATTTTATTAGCTCCATGGATGATTTTTAATATTGTTATTAATATTTCAACTACATTTGCTCCATTTGTAATGATGCCAGGATTTTTCCATTATGGTTATGCCATGCCAATGTATAATATTTATGAAGCTTTAAAAATAGTATTTTTTGATACTTGGAAGGGACATTTAGGTCGGAATTTAGGAGTATTGGTGACATGGATAGTTGTAACTAATTTATTATTAATTTTAAATATTAGATGGTGTGATAGACGAGCTAAAAAATTAGCAATGGCAGAAAGACAAAAGCAAAAACTTGAAAGGGAAGAGAAAGCCAAACAGAAATTAAAGGAATTAGAGAATGCTGCTAACGGTGGGGATAGTTCTGTTAGTAGTGATAATTCAAAACAAGATTAATGAACTTTTTTTTTCATATATATTTATAAGGATGTTCTATATAATTTTAATCTAAATAGTTTCATCAATAATATCAACTTGGGGTGTAATTTTTTTACCAACTTTTAATTCTTGTAAGGAGGTTGATAAATTTGATTTCCAAATATTATCATCATTAATATCATGTAATAAATTAGATAAGATTTCAATTTTTAAATGATATAAATCATTATTTATAAATGCTTTATCATTTGAAATTAAATGATCATTAATTATCGATGGTAAATTATTAAACAAATATTGTTTACTATGATTGAAATTTGAAACTTGTAATAAAATTTGAAATAATCTATCAGTAGAAAGTTTCGATAATGAATTAGAACTCAAATAAGGTGAATTTTGGATTAATTTTTCAAATAATTGAGATGATGGGATTAAATTTATGAGAATGGGGAAATATAATTTATTCGATAAAAGATTTAAATTAACAATGATTTCTTCATATACTTGATCATTGAATTCAATTAATACATTTGCATTTATGAAACTGAGGATTTTCAAATCGGATGAATTATATTCATATACTTTCAAAAGATTATAAGATTTAAGGATATTAGTGGTGGATAATAATTTATTTGTGAATTGATGGATTTGAACATTATCAGTTTGATCAATATATGATAATTTAATAAGGACATTTATAATTTCATCATTTATAAAATCATCAAATTTAGCATCAATATAATCCGAGAATAATTGAATTAAAATTGATTCAATATTTCTAAATATTATTAAATCTTTAGAACTTGATTTCAACTTTTGGATTAATTTTTCATAGAATTGAATTAATAATATTAAAAATAATGGATCAATTTTAAAATTATCAACATTATATTGATAATAATGTTTATTTAATGAATTTTCTTGATCACTTTCGATGATATATGGAATTAAAATTAATAAATAATCAAGAAATCGAGCCAATAAAAGGGTTTCATCTTCATTTGATCTCACTGTATTGTATAAATCATTATAATTTAACATTTTATTAAGTAAATCATGATGATTATAATCGATTAAATTTTGAATAATTAATTCAATTTGATTCACAATCGATAAATCCAACGATCTATTGGTTAAATAAGCTTGAATCAATTGATAAGATATAGATTCAAGAAATTGAATGGTTTCAATTTCATTCAATTTACGATTGATTAATGAAAGAATCAATTTATTAATTTCGATATTCTTATTCTCTAACAAATTAACCATGATATAATCGGTTGAATAGATAGATACAATTTGTTGGAATGAGATATATGAAAGGATTTTCTCCAATAATGGAATCAAAATATGATGAGGATCGATGATATGATATGATTCATCGATTAAGATTTGATTTATAATTGATAAATATGATGATGAATTATTATCAATGATAGTTGTATTAATAATAGGAATGAAATCATCAATTAACTTAAGATCAACTGGTCCTTTAGCATCATAACTTGCTTGAAGGTTTAGTAGAACTCTACTACTAACCTCATCATCCAATCCTTCCAGCATTGATTGATTGATTTGATTTGACTGCAAGAAATGGGATAAATCAAGTTTGCCATTAATTTTTGGTTGCCATAATTTTGAATTTTCAGCTGATCGCCACCCCATACAAAACTGAAAAAAAAAAAAAAACGTTTTGTGAAATTTTTGTTGCTACCATTCCAATCCTTTAGCGATATAAGTTTACATACAAGTTACATATATAGGTATGTAAATCGACGTAAATCCAATGCAGTTAGATAAGAAGAATCATTTCATTTCGGAAAACTGAAAAGTAATCAGACTCAGAAATCAAAACAAAAGGGTTTTGACCATTACCCAATCTATCAAAACGATTACTTGATTGGTAAAGACATTCGTCATCAAACAGTCCAGGGTCAACTCCACCATTGTTCATGAGTGTGGGTTCAGGGTGTGATAAGAAGAACAACAAAACAAAGTTTATCTGTGCATTAAGCAAAGACCGTAACTTTAACTGGCAAGTAGGGGTGTAATAATATAATGAAGAGGATGTGAAAAGTCTTGTCAAAATCACGGATGCATATAACAAAGAAGACAAAGAAAATTAAACTAAAAGTACCCTTATCAAACATTAGTTTCCATTACAACAGAATTCACTGCCTTTGAAGAATAAACTTTTACTGGAATATTTTCTGCAGGGATTTTATTATTTATAAATATTAGCCATGTCTGTTATTGTTCTATGCTTCTAGTTATAACCGACTTGCATGAATGAATGAATGAACCCTTATGTCAGAGTATGAAACAGTCGATACATACGATGCATACAGTCATACAAACATACATACATACATAACAATCAGCATATAATTTGTTTATGACCATGTGAATTTTTTGACTTTTAGCTAACGAACGATGAAGAAGAAAGAAAGAACAAGTTTCCAACAGGCGAAAGCAAAAAAAGAACAAGAAAAAAAAAATTATTTTTTTGTTATATGCGATAAGATGAAATTGAAATTTCCTAATTAGGAAAATTAATGAGTTTTCAAATTATGTATTCAGTTTAGATGTAGATGATGATTCTTTTTTTTCATTACTTCCTATCTTTCCTGTGATTAATTGATTTAGAAATTGGTGGAAAGTGTAAGCCTTAAGGCGGGCTGACCACTGTTCCTTAATTAATCAAGGGGGTTTAAGAATGCTTTATTTATTTCCATTCCAACCTCAATTAATCAATTGACAACTTTTCAATTGATAATTTCAAATTTTAAATTTTGACGTAAAATAACAAAATTGAAATATCTAATAATATTAATAACCAAAAGTTAAAAAAGAAACCAGGCGTTAAGAGTAATATTGACTTCATGAACAATTTATTGGGCAAAGGGATTTACTATAGAATACAATAGGAGTGAACCCTTTCTGTTTAAGAAAATCCAAATTACACAATGAATAGAATGAAAGAAATTAGTACCCACATGATTAAAAACTTAATGGCTATTTAAGAGGCTCTTCCATACCGTTGTATGTATGAACTCACCTCTATTTTAAAAGTACCCAAATAAAAACACTTTTGTCAAAATAACACTACCTAGAAATATTAAACTATATATATGGCACGGGAATATGACCATCGTTAACTTTGCTGATCAAACGAGATATATTATTAAGTTGGGATGGATGGTCTCATTTAGGCTATATTATGTGCATAATGTACGTTAAACAATTTAGTTAATTGTCCTAAACTACTAAGTTAAAATTATGATTTTTAATTTTCTTTTTGTCATATTTGATAGTTGGTGACGATGTACGTTTAATATCAATATTGTAGTTTGGGTACGCCCAATTTTTATTCTTCCTTTTCACCTTCATCATGATTGTCTTGGTGTTCAGTTAAGCGTATAACAAGAGTAAAAGATGGAAGGAAGGACGACAAGATGAGGATGATGGAATCGAGTATCCGATATCTTTGATTTCTTAAATCGAGCCATTTTTCTTATTAAGACTAAGACGAGCATTTTTAATGTTGTTGTTGTCAACTTGACAATAAAGTTAAGTTATCGTTATATGTAAATACCGGACTCAATTATGATATGATACTGTACCCGACCGAGTTTAACATTCACATTTTAACTTTTTTTATATAATTAATTGAAATACGTGTTTACTCGGTTAAACATAATTTAGTTTGGAGAGGGTATAAGTCGTCAATAATTTTTTGTTTTTACAGATTGAAAATCATGGAGAGTTTATACATTTCAACACCCAGTTTTATTATTATTATTATTTTTTTTTTGCTTTGTTCTTTTCTTGGGGATGGTACCTGGTTTTATATTACAATTTAGATATAACCAATGGAATGGAATGGGGTCATATAAGTAGGGGGTACCTTATTCAATAATTGGTCGAGGAAAGATATACCTGTATCTAGATGTAACCTACGGTAGCATGTCAAGGTAAAGAATATAAAAGAATAGGAGATCCTTGAATTAACCATGTGTATCATGCATAACCTCTCCAATACAATATAGTAATGTAATGTAATGTAAAGTACTAGATAATAATATATTTTATTACAAGTTTAATGAAAGATATGGTTAAGCAACAGATTGTAAAACTATAAATTAATTTGAATATTTCCTAATTCTGAAATGCAAAATTAAAATTAAAAATTTTTTTTTTTTTAAATTTTATTTAATTTTTTTTTTTTCAGAAGCCAATCACAAAAAAAAAATAAAAAGAAGCTGACAGAAAAACGTAAATAAATAAAAATAATTATTTACAGCACAATTCATCAAATTTTGTATTTGCTCCTTCTTCTTTCTTCCTCTTTGAAAGGTTAGATTCAATCAATCAATCCATCAATCAAAGACTGATCAATCAATCAATCAATCAACTGGTGACTATCTACTTAGGACCCTTACCTCAATTACACCTGTTAAAAACACGTCTGTCTGCCTCACGACTGAAACCTCTTCTTTTTTTTTCGTGTCGTCGTCTAAATTCCTGTTGCAAATCCAACCCATTTCCAATAAGATATAGAACCATATTATTAGAATGCATCAGACTATAACTACTTCGTCTTCTCCTGATACTTCGATTTCTATGGTCTCTGCTGTATCTGATTTAAATACTCATACTAGTTTCACCACTTCATCCAAAGAATCAAAATCTCCTATTCCACCTCCTACTAGTCAATATCATCATAATCCAAGTTATCAACATCATCATCAAAGTCCTATGGCTACACCTTTACTCAATCAACAAGCTACTATGACTCCTCCAAGAACCCCAACTCACTCTATCCACTCTGAAGAAGTGAAATTATCTCCTCAAAATGATGAAAATGATTATAAATCAATTGCAACCAAATTATTTAATGAAACTTTTATTTCAATCCAACCTGAAGAATATACTCAATTCTTATCAGGTACTGAAAATGATAGTGAAAAAATTAGAGATTATTATATGAATTTATTCGATTGGGATTTAAATATCTTAACTTCAATTCGTACTTTATGTTCAAAATTATATTTAAAAGGTGAATCTCAAGAATTAGATCGAATTTTAACATCATTTACAAAAGCTTATTTAATTCAATTTCCAAAAAATAACTTTTATACTTCAAATTTTGAACAAATTTATATTATCATTTATTCCATTATTTTATTAAATACTTCATTACATAATAATTTAGATTTAAAAAAGATAAGTCAAACTGATTTTATAAAAAATACTTTAACAACTTTTTTACATCAAGATTCAAGTTTAAAATTATCTATAAAACAAAGAATTGTTATTGAACAAGAATTATCTAAAATTTATGATGATTTATTAAAACATGAATTACAATTAAAAGGTACCCCTCAATCAGATAAGAATAATAATAATAATAATTCTGCTGATAATAATAATACTAATGGTGATAATCAATTAACAAGACATCCTACAAATGGATCAGGATCCATTTGGTCAACTGATGCTCCAAATAATAATAATAATAATAATAATAACAATAACATTTTTGGTTCAAGAAAATTATCAAATGCCGCTAAAAGATTATCTTCCCTTTCAAGTAATCATCATCCATTACCACAACCACCTCATGTTAATGCTAGTAGTGTTTCAGTTAATACTTCTGGTCAAACATCCATGAATCCTTCCATGGCTCCATCAACCAATACTAATAATGCAGCAAGAGCTGGTTTCAGAAGTGCATTAATGACAGATCAAGCTATTAAAGGATTAAGAAATCGTCAATCTATGGATCATTTAAGAAATATGCATAGTGGTCAAAATCATCCATTATATAGAAAATCTTCTAGATCTTCTATTATAAGTCGTGATTCAACAAATTCAAATTATGTTAATAGTGGTGATGATACAATTTCAATGATTTCAGTTGATTCTAAATTTAAACAACTTATAAATAGTAATCAAAATAATACTACTAATGATTATGATTTTAATAATCATTTTGATGATACTATGTCAATTGGTGAAGAAATTGAAAATTTTAATATTGAAAATTATCAAGATGAATATGATTTAACTTTAGAATTACAAGGTTCACCATATTTAAAAGAAGGTTTATTAAAATTAAAAATCTTACATAATGATCAACAAGATGAAACTTCTTCAAATGCTCATTCAAATGGTCCTTCTAATGCTTCAATAACTTCAACTTCTACAACAAGAAGTTTCTTTTCATTCTTTGGTGGTAATAGAAATTCAAATAAACGTGAACCAACCAATACTACTACTGGAACTTCATCAAGTTTAATTCCCATGAATAATAAATTTAATGAAAATTTCGTAGTGGTTTCTAAAGGTCAATTATCATTATATTCATTTGATCCAAAGATTATTAAGAAACATCAACAAATGGTACGAAAATTAAAACAAACTCAAATGTATAATAAAGAAGAAGATATTGATAGTGCTATTGGTGATGGTAATTGGCTTAAAAATGCTGCTAATGTGGGTAATTATAATTTATGTTCAACATTTGCTAAATTAGAAAAATCAATTCATAATACTCAACCTTCTGGAAAGACTTATGTTTGGTCATTAAGTTTCCCACGTATTTCCAATAAAAAATCATTTAAAAAGTTTTTATTTGAAGCTGGTACTAAAGAAATTGCCCTTGAATTTATTAATACTTGTAATTTTTGGGCTTCTAAAATTACTGCTATACCAACTTTAGAAGAAAGTGTTAGTTCAATTGAATATGGATGGACTAATCTTGATTATCTTATTCAACAACGAGTAAATTTTAAGAAATCAAAGAATATTATGAAATATGAATCATTACCTCGGGGAATTTATCTTACTAATTCATCTAATAATAATTATGGATTAATGAAACAATTTGGTAAAACTTTAAATTATTATAATAATTTAAAGAATTTATATCAAGAATTTCTTAGTATGAAACAAAGATTTTTAAAGAATTTCCCTATCAAACAATTTAATGGTTCAAATTATTCCCGAATTATTCATAATTATGATTTAAAAATTGAAGATTATAAAGAAGAATTAAATAAATATAAGAATTATTTAATTTTGATTGGATTTGGATTACAATTAAGATTTGATTTAGAAACTGAACAAAAGGAAGAAGAAAAAGAAGAATCTAAACAACAACAATCTGATGAACAAACTCAAGAAGTTGAAGAAGAAGAAGAGGATGAAGATGATGAATTAACTACTATGGTTAAATTTGAAATCAAGAAACTTTTCTTTAATATGAAAGATATTGGTAATATTATTCCAACTTTTGAAGCCAGTAAAACTATTAGTGGATTAGCTTTATTAGATCATGAACAATTTATAAAGAATTTTAATCCATTAGTTAAATCTCCCAAGAATTTCACATTATCAAATTTTAAAGATACTGAAAGTCCAATTCAACAATTATTATCATCAAGTTCAAATGGTAATCATCCCGGTGAAATATCAAATAGTCATAGTACTAGTACTATTAAAGAAGAAGATGAAGATGCTGAAGAAGAAGAACTTGGAGATATTAAAGATCTTGAAAAAATTGATACTGAAACTAAAGTTGAAACACCAAATTTATCAACTGATTCATTTCAAATTATAAAAGAACCAGCCACTGCTATGAGAGTTAGAGTTTTCGGTGGAGCTGTGTTAGTTTAAATTTTTATTCCTGTTATTATCCCTCTTATTATTTCCTATTACTATTATTATTATTATTATTTTAATTTGCTTTTCAATGGTGTCTATGTTTATTTTAATTTAATTTAATTTAATTTAATTTAATTTAATTTAATTCTCTTTGTTTGTTTTATTTATTTTTATTTAACTACTATTTTAATTATACTTTAATTTGTATATATCCCCTTGTTGTTATATGTTTGATGTTTTATGCTTTTATTGTTGTAATATTGTGTGTGTTTTTTAGTTATATATATATAGTTAAATTTAATATAATATATTCCCAATCCTATTTTTTAAAATTTGGCTGTTAAAAACTAATTTAATAATAACATCCATGCATTCTATCAATCACATGATTATTCACGTGAAGATTATTTTCACATTTTCACACGACTGTCTCACCTCAGAAAATGAAAAGCGCCACCAAAAATAATGAACTTTTGTTAACGACAGAAAATCTGAAAGGCAAAACTGAAAGTTATAACTGTAAGATATCAAAGTATCTATCATCATTTCATTCAATTCTCATTCAATTCCAATAGTCAATTGAAGTATACCATCCATTCATACTCTCAATTTGAACCTAGAATCTTTTAGATCATTATCATTTGTTGTTGTTCGAATCTCATATCATAAATCATAATTACAATCACAATCACGACCCTATTTACTTCCTTATTCCTACATACACATTCACATAAACACATACATATATATATATATAATTCATAATGTCTGATCCAAGTTCAATTAACGGTGGTTCGGCCCTTGCTATGGTTGGTAAAGATTGTATAGCCATTGCTTGTGATTTACGTTTAGGTAATCAATCATTAGGATTAAGTAATAATTTTGAAAAATTATTTCAATTTGGGGATAAAACATTTTTAGGATTAACTGGATTAGCAACAGATGTTATAACTTTAAGTGAAACTTTCCGATTTAAAAATAATTTATATGAATTAAGAGAAGAAAGATCAATTGAACCAACTACTTTAGCTAATTTAGTTAGTTCAACATTATATGAAAAAAGATTTGGACCATATTTTGTTGGTCCAATTGTAGCAGGATTACATTCAAAAACCAATAAACCATTTATATGTGGATTTGATTCAATTGGTTGTATTGATTTTGCTAAAGATTTTATAGTTAGTGGTACCGCTAGTGATCAATTATATGGTATGTGTGAATCACTTTATGAACCAAATTTAGAACCAGAAGATTTATTTGAAACCATTAGTCAAGCCCTTTTAAATGCAGTTGATAGAGATGCTTTATCAGGTTGGGGTGCTATAGTTTATATTGTTACTAAAGATAATGTAACAAGACGAGTATTAAAAACTCGTCAAGATTAAATTAGATTATGTATTCTTCTACGTATTTTAATAAATAAATACAATTATAGTCATATACTTTTTTATTGTTGGTTACTATTTACATTTCATATATGCTATGATATTTACATTTCATCATTACCTTTGACTTCCAAATTATCTATTTAATTAATTACTTCCCTTGATCTTGATTTAATTTCTTTTCAGCTTCTCTTTCAATCATTTTTTTAAGATAAGCATTCTTACCATAAGTTTCTTCTTCAGCTCTTTTAGCATTCTCTTGTAATTTCTTTTGACGTTCTCTACTTATTCTAATTCTTTCTTTAGCATCATTAACTCTTGTATAATGTAAACATTTACTTAATTCATCTTTTTCAAAATTACAAACTCCAAGAATTTGTTTTAAAAATTCTTGACGATGACATTCTTCTAACGCATCCATTAGTTTTTCACAAGTATCGAATCTGTTCTTATCTAATTGAGGATGCATCTTGTTATGGTTATATTATGTGGTATGGTATGAATATGAATATGATGATGAACACTTCCCTGTTGACCATACGGTGTTTGAAATTTTTAATTTTTGATTTCTTTCTCAAATTAATTTGTGGTCTGGTTTTAATGAGGGAGAGAGGAGCCAAAACAAAACTTCAAAAAAAAAAGGACAACTAAAATTTAAATTTTGACCGTCATAATTTGAATTTGAAGTTGTTATCAATCAATTGAATAGGGAAGATATCAGATACTACCATGTCAACAGCTGATAAACTTAAGGCAGAATCCACTGCTGATGAAAAAGATGTATTGGATTTCATTAACTCTTTACCTGATTCAAAATCAGGGACTCCAAAGCCACATAAGGTTAATCAAGATACCATCATAGAAGGGAAGGGAGAGAAAGTTGAAGGAGGTAATGAAGAAGATTTCTTAGAATTCTTAGATGAATTGGCTCAACATGAAAAGAAAGTAGGTGGTACCATTGGTACCCCATCTAAATTAGAACCAAAAAAGAAAGATAACAATAATATTAAAGAATCATATATACCACTTACCAATGATGAACAAGATCAAGATGAAGAAGGATATACCGAAAAGACTACACCAACTACTACTGATGAATCAGCCAATGAAGAAATCAATGTTCCTGATCCAATTAGTACTATTTCTAATTGGTGGTCTAAAGAAGGTTCAACTAAAGTTAATAATTTTTGGGATTCATTAGCTTCAAATGCTCAAAATTTAGGTGAACAAACTTATCAATTAGCTAGTACTACAACCAATCAAATAAATCAACAACGACAACAAAATAGTTTAAAATTGAATGATTTACTTGAAAATGTTAAACATATTATCTTGGATGATGATAATGATAATGATGATTATGATGATAGTTATGATGATTATTTAAGAATTTTAGTAAGTTATGATATGTTGAATATTAAATATATTCATCAATTAATTAATCAAAATTTCAAAACTATTATGAAACAAGTTGAAGGAAATATTAAAATTAAAGTTATTGATGAACATCAACATAATACAAATTTACAAGGGAAATTAAATATGTTTTATGGAAAGATTATTGATGGAGAGAAATTATGTTTTGCAAATTTAGATTCATCAATAAAGAATTTTAAATTAATTTTAGATGAAAAGACTGAAGAAGAGAAATTAAAATTACAAAAGAGATCTAATATTTTTATTTCAATTCAACCAATTACTAGTAATCATGATCATGATCATATTATTTCATCATCTGATGATGATGATGATAAACCAATTTTAATTGAAAGTAATAATAGTGATTCATTTTCATTCACGATAATTTTAAAAGATATTACAAATAATATAACCATCATAACTAAAACTCAACCATTCCCTTTAAAATGGGCAAAATGGTTAGATGGAGAAGATAAAAATATATTTAAACCAGAAAAAGAAGAAAAAGAAAAAGAAGAACAAACAAAAGAAAAAGAAGAACTTACAAAAGATGATAATGATACTATAAATGAAGAATTAGGTATTGATCCAAGTGAATGGGTTAAAGATTGGATTAAACAAGGATTAAATTTAAGTTTTGGAATTTTAATTCAAGAATATATTATAAAACGTATGGGTATATAATCTATTAAGTTTTGTTATTTGTTAGTGTATGTTTTTCATTTATATTATTATTTATACAGTTTGATACTTGAATATATTATTATTATTATTATTATTATTAAATTAATCTATAAATCACTATATAAAGAAATATTATAAGAGATATGTGTATGTATGTAATTTTGCACCGTACCAGCAAAAGTAAAAAGGGGAGGGGAGAGATGAATGAAGTAAAAAAAGTAAATTATTAATTAAAATAAATCGGCAAATTCTGCGATATGAGGATGAACCAAATTTTGATGAATTGAAGGTAAAGTTGATGATGATGTTGTACTTGAAGTAGTACTATTATTAGATTGAGCTGTCATATAAGAATTATTTTGATTCTTATCATTCTTATTATTATTACCATTATTATTCATAAATGAAGAATAATTTGAAACTGGTTTTGTTCTTTGAAAATTTTGAATACCACAAGATAAATAATTAACCATAATTCTATCAAATGAAGCTTCATCATTAGCAATTAATTTATTTTTATAATCAATAATTAAACTTATATTTTTATTATTATTATTATTAAAATTTGGTGATTCAGGTAATTGATGAAAATTTTGAACCATATTTTGTTTTTGATCATGTTTAATATTCATAATTTGCATTAAAATAGATCTATTATCAGGATGAATATCAACACATTCATCTTTAATAAAATCATAATCTTGATTTGATAATGATTGATTTAATTTTAAATCAATAGAGAATTTATTTGGTAAATCACTGTAGTGATTCAATTTTGAAAATAAATTCAGGGATAATAATGAATTTGAGTTATGGTAGATAGTTATGAGTGGTTTTTGAGTAGCGGCGGTATTATTATTAGAAGTAGCAGCATTAGAAGATGAGGTTGAAGTATTTACAATAGATGAGGCAACGGCAGCAGCTGAAGCAGATGAAGATGAAGTTATGGTGGTTGTAGAAAGGTTATTGGTTGATCTAATGATGGATTGACCAATTCTAGATATATATGATTTGAACATTATGAGTTGGTTGTAAATATGCTTATTATTATATAGTTAGTGCGCGTGTGTTTTGGAGTGATGGGATGAAAAGATAAGATCTGATTAAGGTTTAAGTTGATTGATTGATGGATTAGATGATACTAATTGATATGATATATGTTGAATATATGAAGATGATGTTAAATGGTAAAAGTAGTTTGATTATACTAACTGAAGAAGAACAGTTAGCAATAACAAATTTACATTTGAAAAGAGATTAAATTCTATTTATATGATTTTAAATTATTTGCAACAAATTATTTTTGAATTTGAATCCCCTCCTTTACTCATATCCCCTCCCCTCCCTTCAAATTTATAGGTTAAGTATTGAAGTTTGGATGTTTTGTTGTTGGTCTTCATATTCGAACCAACATTTTATATACAGTACATTTTTTTACTCCTCTTTTAAACGACAACATCCAAATGAAAAAAAAAGAAACCACAGTGAGCCAGTACTATCTAAAATGTAAATAGAGGCTATAATAAATTAAACTATGGTAAAGAGTCATATGAGAGAGAGAGAGGTCTTCCCTTCTTTCTTATGCTATTTTTACTCCTCTTCTGTAGAAGTTAAACTTATCTTGTCTAGACCATTTAATATGGTATAATTAACTACAAAGTGAATTGGTCTAGAATTGAATATATATAGTTCTAGATTTAACCATATCCCTTAACTTAGCTTAACTTAAATTAAAGTGCATACAGGTAAGATAAGGTGATATACACATCAGACACGCGTTGACTCCTTCCTTCTTTCTTCTACTATCAATTCTAGACTATTCGATTCATGGAAGAAAACCCGTTTTAAATTAATAAAGTTAATCCGAAATGTCAAAAATATTTAAATTGCTTTTTTTTTTCTTTTGATTCCCCTCCTTTGTCTGTTAACTATTATAAAATGTATATTACCACTTTGGGAAACATTGCCATTTAAGAAAGTTGTTCCTCTATTTATTTATTTACTTTCAGCTCTTTCTCATCCCCTCCTTTATCTCGCTATCTTTATCTCTTTCACTGTCTCTTCTTTCGGTTGTTTACATTTTCTTTCTTTAATAATCCCCTCCCCTCCTTTATCTATCTATTAACTATATTTATATATAATAACTAGAAATTCCCCTCCTTATTCTCCCCCCTACTCCTTTTTCATTATACCAAGCAAGACAATAAATTTAAATAGGAGTAAAATAGGTCACATGATTCATAGTTAAGCAAATTATTTTTACTCTATACGATAATAAACTACTACTACTACTACTACTAATTATAATCGTTTACTTTACTTTCCTTTCCTTTACTCTCTATTTTATTTTATTCGTTTAGATTAATATTGTAGCCTAGATTAAATATTATTATGGTCTTACCCCCTATTCAAATTTAATATTCATATGAATTGATTTAAATCCCCTCCCTTTCTGTTTGTCTCCCTTGACCAAATAATGAATATCCAACAATTGAACTTGTAAACAGAGTTAAAAATGAACTATTGAGTAATCTCCTCCATTCTTTTGTCTCTCCCCTTTTCTGAAAATATCATATCATCCTTACAATCAGCAACTAAGTTAATTGTTGGTACAGGATGATGATGATATCACTTATCTTACGATTAATTTGTAAATATAGATATAATCATCTTTCTTATCAAATGCAAAAAGAGAAATGTTGACTTTTCCTGCATACAATAACGGGCCAAACACAACTGTCTTCCAGCAACAAAATTGTCCTGGTGCAACAAAACATCCATACCTCACAGAGCAACTTGAAAAATCTGGAGTGTAATACTTTTAGGAGATATTCTTGTGATGATCAAAATAAAAACATCCCAATTATTTTTATTAATATAAATTATGAATTAAATTAGATATCCATATTAATAAGATAATTTAAACTAACATTTATTAGTGATATATATCCTTTAAACTTATGTGACATATAGTTAAATTCAATTTAAGTTGATTTTTAAACATTTATCCTGCACAACTCGATTTGCAAAATATCACCCAACCCGAACCTGCACACAATTAATTTGACCAGATGGTCGTTTTTTTTGAATAATGATCAAATCAAGGTGTCAATGTTTGACCACTTCTAACAGTACTAACAATTCAACTTTTGATATAATTAAAGATATGAGCATAATCAGAATGATTCAACAATTACAATCATATTTTTAAATTTTGCATGTAATTGATGGATCAGTTATTTTTGGTGCACTATGTAAACCGTTTTTGAAAAGTTGACCAGTTGGTCCGTGAGTTTATAAATCAAGGTGTCATATGATTTTAATTATTTTTTTAGATACGTTTATTCTATTTGATTCATTCATTAGTTGATTCAGAGTATTTCAAGTAAGTTTTAATAGTGATATATATCATTTAAATTTAATCTTAATAAAGATATTATAATTATAAAGTATATAAATTTATATATCCTGCATATATAAATCTGCCATACTTAATTTTAAATACATCACAAGAAATCATCAATTTATCTAAATTTTGTTGCCAGATGGAAGTTGGATCTTCCTAATTATTTTTTTAAATAGTTTTATTTATTTGAATTAGTTCATATGTTAATGATGAATATTTAGAGTAAAATTTGTTAGATATATAATTACTTTAAATATTTTTCATGTACATAATTCCAATGTTTAGTATATCTTTAGCAAATTAGGAATCAGTAATGTTTACTATTGAAGTTTGGATGTTTTGTTGAGTATATCACAAACCACAACTGTTGTCAAATGAAACTTGTATGTCCCTAATTAATTGTTTCACCTATTTTTATTTTATTAGATTAGATGAATGATTAGTCAATACTGTTTGAAGTAAGATTAACTACGATTATATAGTTGTGAATTGAATGTTTAATGTGGTAATTGATAAATTAGATTAATAAGTATATTGAGATCATCTTCATTTCAAAAATACATATTCAAACCCTCTCGATAACATATCAACAGTTTAGCATATCTTCTTTAATGCATATCAGAAGGCTCTAAAAAAACCTTTTGACTATTTAAAGTATATATGTCAAGAAGGAATAATATGTCAAATAATTACAATGAAACTTTTTACGAGTTTAATTTATTTTTTGCTCCTGGTAAATTCGTAAGCTATCTTATCAATCATATTTGGTTACATTTTGTGAAATTCAAAGATAGTTAAAATAACTATTATATTGAAGCTTTGATTTAGGTTGAAACTAGTAAAGATGCAGATCTACGTGATATATATATAGGATTCTGATTATTAATTCAGGGTATGACTTGATCAAAATATCTATGTGATCAAAGCCCCTTTCTTTCACTCATTTTGATTTGGATTTGGTAAATTATACTTTTGATGCAATACTTTGCATTATAACCCGCCACGCAGATATTTCTAAGGTTATTTAATCCCTCATCCCTTGAATTGATAGTTAAACTGACAACGATTTTAGTTTCATACGGCTGTCATGTAGAAATTATGACAAAATAATGTCATTAAATCTGATACGAGATCAAGGAGAACTCTGATGTCATTTCACTTTCAATGACATTACTTGACTCATAATGAACGATTAAAACTTAATCATATATCATTCGATTATAATTCAACTCCTACATTCTTCTATGTGTAATTAGATTATAAAATTCGTAATTTTATTTTATGATATGCAGCTCAGAAAAATATAACAACCTAACTACACAACCTCCAAATAATTTAAAAAAATGTGGGGCGGATAGTATAAATAGATACATAATCCACTTTTAAAAATGTAAAGATTAAGGAATTGTTAGAATCTTGAATGGTAAAATGTCTTCATCAGTAGAGTTGACAGATCATCAATCAAAGAATCCATTTGGAGATCAATATGTTATTCAGAGTACTCCAGTTGAGCCTCCCGAGTCTCGGGGTCCTTTTGAAGAAGAAATCACACCTAAACCACCAGTTAATCCAAAATTGCTCATGTTTCTTAGAGTTATGTCGGCCTTAAGTCTTACATTTGCTTTAACTACCTTGATTATAGTTGCAGTGAAAGAATCTCGTAAGGGAAAAAGTTAAGAAATATGATATGAAATAGGATAGAATTAAGTAAATGAACCGAATGGTTATCGCTAATACTTAAAGGAAAACTAGTTCCTGAACTAGGAAGGGCTAGTTAAAGTAGATGTGCACAAGTCATAGTACATTTAAAGTGAGTTCAATGAAGTGCCTAATCTTAAGCTAAAGTGAAAAAAAATTTAGGGTAAAGGTTCAATAATAGTCACAATTTACTACTGTAAATTAACATGAAAATAGAAGCATAAACTGTTGATTTGTCATGTTTTCTAAGTATAGGAGTATTTTAAAATAATAAGATTCAACAGTTTGCTACCACCATATCGATAAATGATAATTTAAAATCAATGATGAGACTGACGATAACAAGAAAAACAGAAAGTCCGAATTATGTGCATCCAACTATATTTGTTAAAATTCATTCGGGATAATTCACATCGATCGTCGAGGGGGGTAATACTTAGATCAACCCAAAATTAGTGAAATTGGTTACTATCTCGTGGGTGGGGTAAAGGCTAAGTTCTAATTTTAGCGCTTTCAAGTCATCGATCTTGGGGTTTTTCTAAATTTATACTTTTTCTTTAGCAATTGAATAGGATGTTTCCTCAAAAGTATCTATCTTATCTTTAAAATTATACATCTTATATCAGAATTTTTATTAAAAACGTGTAGATGACTTTCCATTTCAAAGATATAAATACCTGCTTGAGTATTCCTAAGCTTCTCAAAACTATCAAGATTAAACTATTAAATTGATCGATTTAGTAAACCAATATAATCATTAAATGAACATTATTCGATACGGTGCTCAAGTTCTCAGACAAGCGGTTCTGTTAAGCACATCCTGTATTAGGCCTAGTGATGTGCTTCTTAGAGTAGCAGTTAGATATGCTACAACACTTGCGATGCCTGCTGGTAGTTTAATTTGGTTTTTCATAGAAAGAGGAATTTTTGCAATTATAGATGAAAGGGCTCTTCATACTATTACAAGAACTTGTGATTATATACTCACTTCAATACAACGGTTCTGTAACCCAGTTATTCAATTTTTAAGACCAGTGGCTAGAAGAATCCCACCATATTTTAGATACCCTATTCTAGTTGTTCAATCTATTATGGGTTTGGTGCAGACAGGTATAATTGCACACAGAGATGAAATGGTTATTCTGGCTATCAGAATGAGTTCCGTAAGCACCACTCCATTAATAACTCCATATCTCAATTTAATAATACCATGTTTCAATTTAATAATACCATATTTCAATTTAATAACTCCATATTTCAATTTAATAATACCATATTTCAATCCAATAATACCATATTTAAATCAAATAATAGCATACTTCTTTTAAATCATCCTAAAAATACCAACAACAAAAACAATCAACAATCATTAATCTTTATTTGAATATTGACCTTAATTTGGAAATTTTACCGATTTAATTTTTGAGTCATATGATCCATAAGTGCGGCTCAAAAAAATGATAAGAAGGTTGGAAAAAAAAAGGGATAAGACGATTACAAACCACAATTTAAATATAGCATATAAATATATATATATATATATCATCAATTGAACATTAAATAAACGAACAATCCTAATAAAATGTCGAAATTAAGAGTTGCTGTAGGTCAATTGACTTCATCGTCGAATATTTTTCATAATGCCACGATTGTTAATAAATTAATTTCGAAATCAAAATTGAATAAAGTTAATATATTATTTTTACCAGAAGCTACTGATTATTTATCAAGAAATGCTGGACATTCCTTAGAACTAGCTAATCAAATCGATGAGAAATTCTTACCATTGATTCAATCTCATTTAAAACTGGAATTCCCCAAGACAGAAGAAGAAGAAGAGGAATTTTATGTTGCAATTGGTATTCATCAACCTTCACCAACCACAAATCGAGTTCAAAATAATTTAATTTGGATTAATTCTCAAGGGGAAATCTTAAAGAAATATCAAAAATTACATTTATTCGATGTTAATATTAAAAATGGACCTATTTTACAAGAATCAAAATCAGTTGAACCAGGGAAATTAGTTTTAGATCCATTTCCAGTTTCATCTCAATTTCCAGATTGGAAAGTTGGATTAGCGATTTGTTATGATATAAGATTCCCCGAATTAAATCATGCTTTAACTAGACATGGAGCTAATATTATCACTTATCCATCAGCTTTCACTACTAAGACAGGAGAAGTTCATTGGGAACTCTTAGGTAAAACTAGAGCCATTGATTCTCAAAGTTATATAGTTATGCCAGCTCAATGTGGTCATCATGATACCAATGCTGATATTACTGATCCTGCCACGATTTCAAAAGAACAAACAGTAACAAGAATAAGTTATGGTGAATCACTTATTATTGATCCTTGGGGTAAAGTTTTAGTAAGATTATCAAAATATACTGATGATTTAACTCCATTTAAAGATGCTGATAATGATTATTATGAATTAGGATGGGCTGATTTTGATTATGATCATTTATTAAATATTAGAAAAAATATGCCACTTATGGAACAAAGAAGATCAGATGTATTTAAACATATTTTAGATTAACCTATATAGACTAAACTAAATTAAATATAGATAATAATATTAAAAGTATATGATAAATTGGTGATTGTTTGTTAATTGCCATATTTTCAGTTACAGTTTGGTAAGATGTAATAGTGATGATGAGCAGAGTAGTGGTTGTAGTTTCATAGCCTGTGTTGGTTGTTGACGTAGTTGATGGAGTTGATGTTGATGTAGAACTTGAACTTGAACTAGAACTAGTGGTTGAACTTGAACTTGAACTTGGACTTAGAGTAGAACTTGCAATTTGAATTGGTTGACCTGAATCAACTACTGTACCTTGAGTTGAAGCATACAGAGGTAAAGATGTAAGGGAAAATGAACTTGCATAAGTTTCTGTATTGTTATTTAAATCAGTAACTTGATAACTTACAGTATTGGTTGAACTGGAACCATTGGTTTGAGTTAAGGTTTGAAGTATCGTTTGACCATCCGAATTAGTAGTAAAAATATTAGTTCCATTATAAGTATAATAGAATATTTGATTTTCAAAACTATAAGTTCTTGTAAGATAACCTGAGAATGGTGGAGTTGAGTATGGTACATAAGTTGAATAAAGACTATTAGCCAATTCACATTGATAATCTCTTAACCCTTGAATGGTATCTTGATTCGTATCATTTTCACATTCATCACATTCAAAAAATTCATCATAAAGAGTTTCATCATCTATTTCACAAAGACAACTTGCGGTGGACCAATCATTAGAATCCCAAGCTGCACAAGCATTAAAGACTTGAAATCCTGCTTCTTGACAAATAGAAGCACATGGATCCCTTTTGGCAAAAAAATAGAAAAATGTTTCTCTTTTACGGGTCGGAATTGCTGAAGATTGGTGAAATGTTGCATCGATTAGTGGACTTATAATAGTGACTATTAATATAATGAAATGAGTTATATCGATCATATTGTGTTTCTATTGATTAGATTAAGATATAAGCAACTCTCTTCCTCTTTCTGAATCTAAGTTGATGGGATTTCGTAAGAAAAAGGAGTGGAAGTCAATTTAATGATAAATACATATTTAATATATATAATGCTACAAATAGACCTTTACATTTTTTTTGCATCTATTAAAAAACTTAATGCGGATCTAAAATTAGATTTAAAGTTATATATAGAAACAATTGCATAGATTGAAAGTATCTACTTTTATCCCATTTTGAAGTCGTATATTGAATATCTTGTATGCCAATTGCTTCTCGTAAACTACACACATGGTTATCTTAAGTCTTGGTAAGTATATGGGTATTCGTAAAAAGTGTTCAATAAAAAATAAATCATATACTAAAAGCACAAATAGATTTTAAGTAAAGTATGAATATGAATATATATTGTTTTGGAAATGAGATTGACTAGAAGAATTATATACTATGGTAGTGTGTACCTCTTATATATATATATAAGTATAGACTTAATGACTTTATGTTATGACTATTATTCTAGTTCATTTTTGTGGTACCCTATTTTTTTTTGTATATGATTAGGAAATTAAAACATTATACTCCGGGGAATATAAAACAAGAATTGAATAAAATATGAATGCAAAGGATGGTGAAAATGTGAAGTGAAAGCAAAGAAGGATTGGAAATTAAGGACCGGCATTAATTAAAAATATTGGGGATATGCTTTTTATATGCTATGAATTTTTAATTAATATTAATCGAGTTTATTAACTGGACTTGCGGTGGTGACTTCTTCTGAAGAAGCAATGGTTGGTTCGAAATATTCAATATCACCAGTGGTGGAAGTAGATTGAAGTTTGACTGATAAAGTATCATCATTAGAGACTAAACTTGCATCAGACACATTATTAAAGTTTACACATCTATGTTGGGATGAGAATTGTCTTGAATAATTGAATTTAGAGTGTAAGTTTGTTTTTGGTCTTGACATAATAATATGATGATTATTAGTGGAATTAATGGGGATCCAACATCTTGCAGCAGTTTTGGAAGCGTTGATATGTAATATTCTTCTAGTCATAGACATTTTTAATGGTAGTTGTAGTTATTTAGTTATATAAAAAATAATAAAAAAAATATAATTAAAATAGATTACATCAGATTTAAACTAAATAAAAATATTTAGAGATTTTAAGGTACTTATATAGTTTTGAAAAAGATACATGTTTGGTCCTCGTCTGTCTGATTAAAGGATGATTCATTTTAGTTCCTTTCAATCATCATGCAATTTGAATTATGTAAATGGGATAAATTAAAAATATTTCTTACTATGTATGTGTTTCCCCAGATTAAGTGATCTGCCGTTAGTCCGCCGGGATTGCTCACATTTTTTTAGTGAGCAATTTGAGTCATTTCATCATACATTTACGGTAAAAAAAAGTTTTTATTTTATTTTATTTATCCAGGGGGTGTTTTACTGACTCATTCTCCGAGGATTTAGCAAAATTTTTATTTACCAATGACTGACAGGCTAATTTAGTTTCATATGCTAATAAGATAATGTATGTTATGGTACTAATGATTTATTATAATATCATAGTATAGAGTAGAAGAATGGTGATGAATGATTAAGTATCAACCCCAGTTATTATAGGTTATGATATGATTTATAAAACGTTGTTGAAACAATCGAATGAGCCCATTCATTTATTACTTACTGAGAGTTAGGGATAAGGGATTAAAGTTAGTTAAGTTTGCTTAACAAAATTTTAAGGAGGTCGTGCGATTTTTCGTCCACTAAAAATAAAAATAAAACTTCCTTATGTCCAAAAAATCAGAATCCCTATAACCACAAAACAAAAATTGACTGATTGTTAATCAGCTCCATTTAACCGAATGTTAACCTTTTATACAATAACGTTGTTTTGTAACTGTTTATTGGATGATTTCTACAGTTATAACTCCTATAAGACCATTTTTTGTATTTTTGCATTCTGGTTGGTTGGTTGGTTGGTTGGTTGGATTATTTAGTGCTATTGATTGGTTAATTGATGGGTGATTCAATTTTCACAGTATTCTATAAATTTATACGTAATTAGTTAATTGTATTATTTCATACTACGTTATATAAAATAATATCAATCAATAGAACAATAGTATATTGGAGAAGACCTATAACCAACCAACCAACCCCACAATTCAGAATTTATATATAGTATACAGTACTCTGTATGGTTACAATCGTAATTGACTATGGATTAAAACCTTCTTGTTCACCCCTCTTAGTTAGTATTGTACTGTATTATCTATCTATATCTCCCCCACTTAAACTATTTAAACTACCTTATCATATAGTAAGGTTATAGTTTACCTAGAGGACTGGTACTAGCCGTGTATTTGTTATGATAAAAATTGCACGTGTAAAATTGATTCTATTTTCTCTTGTCCTGTATATAACTCTGCTTCGATTCACAAAAATTTCAACAACCAAATTAAAAAAAAATCTGGGGATAATTCAAATAATTTAACTTATTAGTCAAAAATACTGTTATCAACCCTATTATCTTATTCATATTATACATCCAGCTTTAACTATTCCTACCTTATTAGATTGTACTATTCATTTATTCATACCTTATTTCAGTCACTTGTTCATTCTTCGTTAGACTTACTTTCACCCACCCCATATATTCAGCCCATTCTTTGCTATGAGCACAAGTTGGAAATTAACATCTCAACTTCGAGAGAAAATCTTACAATATGCAAATTATAAACAAACATCAATATCCCTTCGACAAATGGTTCAATTTGGTCCTAATCCAAGTCCAGGTTCGATTTTCTTAGCATCTCAATTCATCGTGGAAGAATTACCTATTAGATTAGCTTTAAAAGTTAAAGATTTAGAAAATTCTCCTTTAGGTTTAAGTAAACAACCTTCAACCATTACAGTTAAAAATTGGTATGCTCAATCATTTCAAGAATTAACTGAATTACCAAAACCTCATATTTCAGAATCCCTTAAAGCTTTATTAACTTCAAATTTAAATGCTTCATCTACCAATGATTATTTAAATGGTGGTAATAAAAATCATACCGATGAAAATAAAATTTTAGAAAAATCATTGGATGCATCAGATGATTCAACTAATCCAGCTATAAATAATTATTTCAGTGATGATGGTATAGTAGTTAGAAAGCATCATCATCATTTAAATAACCCATCCATTGTAAATCCATCATCCTCCATCACAACCGAAACAGCCACTTCATCATCATCAACAACATCGTCATCGCCATCATCATCAGCATCATTATCCGCATCAAGTCATTCCTCATCCAAATTAAGAAGTGAAAGCCCTACATTTGGTAAAACATACTACACTTCATGTCCAGCTAATATAGTTTGGCCTAAAGAAGTTTATGATTATAATAAATCAGTGTTTGATGCATTAACGAAAATTAAAAAGAGACATGATGCTACAGTAGCAACTATGGCAAGAGGCGTAATTGAATGGAAAGAACAGAATAAAACCGTATTGGTTAATGCTGATATTCAAAACTTTTTGGATCGATTTTATATGTCAAGAATTGGTATTAGAATGTTAATTGGTCAACATATTGCTCTTAATCAAGCTCAAGCTTCACCTACCAAACAACGAATCTCAACTTTTTTAAATGGAAATGGTCAAAAATCATCATCCCAATCAAATGGTGCTGCTGCAGGTGGATATAATAATAAATTAAATTATGTGGGAGTTATTTGTACTGATTGTAATGTGGGTGATATTGCTGAAGATGCCATTGAAACTGCCAAATATGTTTGTGAAGATTATTATGGATTATTTGAAGGTCCTGAAATCCAATTAATCATGGCTAAAGAAGATATTAGTTTCATGTATGTTCCTGGACATTTAATTCATATGTTATTTGAAACGTTAAAGAATTCATTACGTGCATCCATTGAATTCCATACTCCTAAATTAAAAGCTAAAATGATTCAAGAAGATCCTACTTTAAAAGAAGAATCAATCGATATTAATGATTTAACGTTCCCTCCTATAAAAGTGATTATTTCAGAAGGGATTGAAGATATTTGTATCAAGATAAGTGATGAAGGTGGTGGTATTCCTCGTTCTGAAGTTCCATTAATTTGGACTTATCTTTATACAACTGTAAGTGAAACTCCAGAATTAGATTCAAATCAAAATTCTTTTAAAGCTCCTATGGCTGGATTTGGTTATGGTTTACCAATTTCAAGATTATATGCTCAATATTTCGGAGGTGATTTGAAATTAATTAGTATGGATGGATATGGTACTGATGTTTATTTACATTTGAATAGATTAAGTAGTAGTTCAGAACCATTACCATGAGTATTTTATATCTCCAATTCCTTTATATCTCCCTATCTTTCTCTGTCTATTTATACTATCTCTGTATATAAATATTTATTATACATCTCTACAAATAAGTTATTCCTGTTATTTATTTTTGCAACTTTATGATTTTGTAACTAATCGTTTTTTTTATCGTACCGAGGAATTACGCAACAAGTGGAGATATCTTTTTTTGACTTTCCCCACATCACGTGTGAGTCGTTCCCTTTGTTCAAAAATAAGAATGACTGGAAGAGGGCGAAACAGAAAAACCCTATAGGAAAATAGTCAAATTTGACTGTAATCATAGTATATTCAGAACAAATAACGACATAAAACTTATATAATATATCATCAGAGATCAGAGAGTAAGAGAGATATGTCATCAATACCACCTAGACCTAAACCTTGGGAAGTTTCTTCAGGAACTTCTTCAGCTTCAGTATCAGGTGGAGAAGCAATTCCTTCAGCAACAAATATAGATACTTCAGGTATAGGATCAATAGCAAATAATGCTGCTGCTAATGCTGCTGCTGCCTTACCCGACAGACCTACTTCCTTAACTTCAGACTTCAATAACATGGCCAATAGCTCTCCATATGGTACAGCTAATACTACTGGGTATGGAGGATATGGATCACGATATGGAGCTGGTGGTGGTTATGGATCTTCAATGTATGGAAATAGTTCCATGTATGGTAGTGGAATGTATGGAAGTAGTTATGGTGGTATGGGAAGTGGATATGGTAGTAGCATGTATGGTATGGGTGGAGGATATGGAAGTGGAATGTATGGTATGGGAAGTTATGGTGCAGGAGGAATGTATGGTCAACCTGGTATGATGGGACCTGGAGGAGGTCCAGGTATGTTAGGTGAAGGTACTCAAGCTACATTTCAATTAATCGAATCTATAATAGGGGCCGTAGGAGGTTTTGCTCAAATGTTAGAAGCAACTTATATGGCTACTCATTCATCATTTTTCACTATGGTATCATTAGCTGAACAATTTGGAAATTTAAAAAATGCTTTAGGCTCATTATTAGGTATATTTGCATTAATTAATCTTGTTAAAAAAGTATTTCATAAAATAACAGGTAATACTTATAATTATGGTATAAATTTATCTGAATTTTCTAAATTTGAAAAACAACAAAAAAAACTCGAAGATAATATTAAAAGACAACAACAAGGTAAACCCGCTAGAATGTCTTTTAAGCCATTACTTATTTTCTTAGCTGCATCGATTGGATTACCTTATTTATTAAGTAAAGCCATTCAAAGAATTAATGAACAAAATCAACGTAAATTCCAACAACAACAACAATTAATGGGTCCAGGTAATGCAAATGGTGCTGTTGGTGGTACTTTAGATCCATCAAGTTTACAATTTGCAAAGACTTTATATGAATTCAATCCAGAAAATCCAGCCATGGAAATTGAATTAAAACCAAATGAATTAGTGGCCATTTTATCAAAACAAGATCCATTAGGTAATGAAAGTAAATGGTGGAAAGTAAGATCAAGACTGGGTAAAGTTGGTTATGTGCCTCTGAATTATCTTAGTGTGATTGAAAGAAAGAGTCAACAAAAACAAGTTGATTCAGTTCCAGCCCAACCCCAATCTCAACCTCAAGTCATATCACAAGCTGATAAAGTTCAAGAATTTAATGAAAAAGGAGGATTATCTGTGGCTGATTTTCAAAAATTTCAAAACTAGATAGATTTAAAAAAAAATACTTTCTTGTACTTATATATATCCCTTTGCATTTAATTTTATTTAATTTATTTATTTATTATTCAACTTTTTTAATTCTACATTACGGTCCATTTTCAATTTTCATATATTGTAAATCTCACATATATATATTTATATATATTATTTAAATAAGCAGCGTTCAAACGGCATCATCAGGGCGATTTTGTTCACTCTCGGTCTTGCTACCTTTATCTTGCAAATCCTTATACCCCTTATGATGTTCTCTGACTCTCTTTTTAGCTTCAAGTTGATCCTTAGTAAGAAGAGCCTCGTCCTTAGCGGCCTTAGCTTTCTCGCCAGCTTGTTCTACAGCGTCCATTCCATCAGCTAGAACTTTCCCCGTAGATTTATTAACGGTATCAAGAGTTTCAACTGTCTTCTTGTTGATTTCATGTACACCTGATTTTGCAGTCTTAGTAGCTTGTTCGGCAAATCCTAATCCATCAGCCGCAACTTTACCAGCTCCCTTATTCAATTTATCCATAGCAATTTTTGCATTATCTAATATTGAATATGATCTAATTGAATTGGTAATAATTTTCGCATTAGGTTTGGTAGCGACTTTCGTGGTTAAGGATTGAGAATGAACGGTAATTTGACTTACGGTCTTTAATGCACTTGTTTGTGAAATTGGTTTAAACATGGTTGATATATTCTGATTGATTATCAGTTAGCCATTCGTAACATATCAATTGGTAATCAAATTACTAGAAACTACTCCCCTTTTATACTCTTATTTAGCTCCAAAAATCTTATATAAAGGAAAATAGCAATGATTGCTCTGGTATGGGCTTTTTACTTATTTCTGGTATATACCAAAGTATTTATTACATCATGGTCATCTATTTTTTGTTTCATTATATTATAAATCTCTATATAGCATTATATTTATACCCGTGTTACTTGGTCATTAATCGTTTATATAAATTGTAGAAAACGTATATGAACCCCTATATTTACTCTTCACTTTGAGGTCTGGAATAAGGATGTGATCTAACACTAGGACTACTTCGACGATTTCGATCTGAACCTCTCAATCTAGTAGACCATCTTGGAAGTGAACCAGTAGAAAGTGGACGAGCAGTATTACTTCTTGTTTGAGAGTTATTCGATGTTGTACCGTCATTAGAATCTTCTCCATCATTCATACTATTTGTATCAAAAGCAGAAGGAGAATTAAATTGATCATCAGAAAGATTCATAGAATCACTATCCTGAGCTCCATTTTCATTGACTGATTCATTATCAACGTTAGTATTATTATTATTAATATTGCTGCTGGCAGTATTATTATTATTATTATTATTATTATTATTATTTGATCCAGTAAATCTTCCGCGAAGAGGTATAACATTACCATCTGGACCATGAGGTAAATCAATTCTTGGTCTCTCATCATCTCTACCTATCAAACTACTACGTCCCCTTCTTAAAAGAGATGGCTCAGGAAATGGAAACCGTCTTGGTAAAATTAATGAAGGGTCTCTCGTATTAACTCTTCCAGAAGTTCCATCATAAGGAGTAGCCCAATCTTGAAGCATAAATGAATCAGTAAGGGGAGTGACTAATGGATTAAATGGTCTCCTATAAGGATTGAACACATCTGTAGAGTGCATAAGAATATGTTGATCACTTGGATCTTGATCATTAAAATTATATGTTGAATTAGTTTGAATTTCTCTTAACCTTTTCACTTGAGGGCCCTCTTCAACTAAGGCTTCAACTTCAGAGCGACATAATGGACAACTCACATTTGCTTTAAGCCATTCAACTATACAAGTTTTACCAAAGATATGATCACAACTAGGCATTTTAACGGGTATATGGCCTTCACTCTTAAACTCTTGTAACTTTCTCTTCTTTTCCTTCTTAGTATTTTCTTCATCAAAAAACCCTGGAAACATATCTTCATCACTAATATTTTGCATTGAAATCAAATTTCTTTGTGGAAATCTAAAATAACCGACAGCACCTTCATCCGTTGCTAAAAATAAGGCTGGATCTTTAAATTTTAACTTATCTTCAACAGGCTCCACACTTCGAATATTATAATCTTCCACTAAAGTCTTGTTTAGACGTTTATCTTCTGATATTATCTTTTCAAGTTCTGGTTTGATGATTGGTTTAACTTCAGGCTGAGTCAGCATATGTCCATGGTTTAAGACATTAGGTACTTTATTCTCATGAAGGGGTTTTTCATAAGCATCGTAACATATAGGACAATCTTTCTCCTTCAACAGATCAAAATCGACTCTTGAAAGACTCTCTATAGCTTCCTCTGAAGCTACTTTTCTTTTGGTTCTGATTCCTCTAGCGGTTAAAGCTCTCCCAATAAAATCTCTCAACCAAGCGGGAACATCATTAGATACTCCACCATCAGAGTCTATGCCAATAACAGTAGTCCCCAAGTATGTAGGAATATTATCGGGATCCATAATGTTGGGCAGACTAATTCGTAAAATTGTTGAAAAGTTGGTCTCTCTAAACTTGTAATCTCTAAATTTAGAAATTGAGCATCCAAAAAACAAAAATTTAGAAATACTCCGATTCTTTTTGATGTTGCGATTTACGCGATGTTTATATAGTACTACAGTTTGTTAGATATCTATCTAAATTTAGACATATATTTATATTTATATTAGAGCAAGCTATATATAGCGGGATAATTATCTAACCGATCATGATCTTAAATTTAGGTTTTATACTGAGACCTTAAGTAATTTAATAACTCCTTTTCTTGCGGACCTAACTTATCTATTTGATCTTGAGACAATGCTAAAACTTGGGCAATTGGCATTTGATCAGACATTAATTTAGCTTGAGCATCAATCAGTAAATTTGGTGGACCATTATTATACTGATTATTCATTATAGGTTGCTGTTGTTGCTGTTGTTGGGGTGGTGGTGGTGGTGGTGGAATGAAACTTTGTAATGATGGTGCTTGATATTGTTGTTGAGGCTGTATGGGTTGATTTTGTGGAGGTCTAGCAGGAGCATCTTTGGCACTACTAATGACATCATTATCAATAAATCCCATTAATAACAATGCTTGAGCAACTGCTGACAGAATATCAGGACCATAATTTAATATTTCAAATGCTTTATTCTCATCTCCAGAATTCAATATGTTCTTTAACGTAGCAATTAATTCAATTAACTGTGCTGGTGGTACTTTACTTAACACTTGATTAATATCAGATGATTTGTCAAACGGTAATTGTTGAGGTTGAGGTAAATGCTTAGTAGCACTTAAAATCTTAGCCGGTATTTGAGGTAAAGGTCCAGCATTTGGTTTTGATTGTAATTGACTTTGAATTTGTGATTGTGGTTGACCTTGACCTTGGCCTTGTATTTGGGATTGATTGGTTCTAGGACTATAAATATTTTGGGGAGCAGGAGAATTTGACAGTCTTGAATAACCTAATGGATTCTGTTGGGGTGGTATTCCACCTAACATATCTTGAGGAAGTTGAACATAACTAGGTAAATTATTTCTATCAAGGTGAAGTACAGTTTTTGCTTCCGATGGAGAGTTTGATTTTAAAAATCCTTCTTTGGATAATTCAACTTTTAATTTCTTAAATTGACCTTTATTCGATTGATTAAATAACTTTATTTGAGTTAAGAATGGTAAAGCTCTTTGAGCTTCTGATGGATTAAGATATTCAACAAAGCAAAATCCTTTATTCTTACCAGCATAATCGAATCCTAATCTTACATCCACCACATTACCCGAACCACAAACTACTGATTTAACAGTGGCCACATCCCAATCATAGGGTACTTGACCCAAATATACTACAGACGAGTTCAAATTATTATTATTTCCACCTCCTCTTCTAGACATTGTTGCTTTAGTTATTGCGAGAACAAGTAATATAATATAATTCTAAATTTATGTATGTACAATTTTTTTTGAATGTGCTAGAAAAAATTAGTCGTGTCGAAGAGCCCAATTATTTTTCATGTTTGATATAATACTTGATTGCAAAATATAATTCATTGTATAGACTAATTTACCTTTGATACATTAATAATCATTAGAGTTCAATGTATAGTATATAGATGAATGCAATATAATAGAATAATAATCATTTTAGGTGAAACTATCTGTAAAATAAAAAATTGAAATGGATGTCTAATAATTGAAGAGTAATACTTTAAAACTATAACAAAGTATGATTTTAAAAAGTAAATGTTCATAAAGAGACAGACAGTCAAATGATTATTAGAACTCTGGTATTTAAGTCTTCAAAATATATTCATTAATAACATATAAACTTTTTTATATTAGAATGTAGCTTGAAATATTGCAAAAATATGAATAATATTTAACCAAAGAAAAATCAAGTATTTAATCTCTTTTTGGAAGTTACTTTAGATATAGAAGGATAAACTAGATAAGTAGACATAGTTGAGATTATTTTAATGCTTTTAATTGCCTGTTGGATTAGATGTTTAAAAAGCTCAAACCGCGCTACCAATTTTGAAAATTCAATTTTTTGTTAAGGATATTTTTTCTTTGCCACAAACGTAGCAATTTTTTTTGTCGAAAATTGGAGGGTTGGCCGAGTGGTCTAAGGCGGCAGACTTAAGATCTGTTGGACGGTGTCCGCGCGAGTTCGAACCTCGCATCCTTCATTATTCCTTTTATTTTTTGCAATCTCTTTATACTATTTTTTTAAAATTCTATAATTTTTACTCTTAAGATGATTTAACTTATTTGGTTATATTAATCTAATATCAATTACATGTCTATACAACTAAGCTACTCTTTCTGCACCACTTAATTTAACTGCAGCACCATATTTCTGTAATTTAGTTAATAAATTATCACCTTGCTTAATTAATAAATGATATTGATTATTTTTATTATCTGGTCTGTTAGTTTCAATTATACCATTAACTTTATCAATTGTACAATTCAACTTTTTGTTTGGAATGAATTTACATAAATCTTGATCTAAGAATTCTTCAGTAATGTTGAAATTTTGAGCCATAGATTTCAATGATAAGGATTTATAACTTTCTAATAATTGTCCATATGCTTTACATCTCATTTCACGTAAGATATAATTGGCGTGTTGATGCAAGTACTTGTTTGGAAGTAATAAGTTATCATATGATTTTAAAAGGAATTGGAAAAAATAAACATACAGACATGTATATAATGAGTTTGTGAGATCAAGTAATGGTTCTAGTTCTGGAGCAGATGAAAAGATTGATAAAATTTCAGGAGAATCAATGATCTTTGCTTTTAAATCAACTCTATCTAATGATAAAACACCAGTAACAATGGCATATTGAGCAACTTGTTGATAACTACAAAGTTCAGTTGAAGTGAATGTAGCTAATGAATCAATTAATAATTTTGCAGATTCAGAAAAGTTTCTGGTGGCCATTAAATAAATACCATTATAAGTCTTGAATCTATTACGACGTTCCCAATCACCCCCTTTATCTATCAAAGATTTAACTTGATCTAAGTATTTGGATACCAAAGGATAATCATTAAAGAAGAATTCAACTCTAGTTAAAGTTAAAAGAAGATCAATTTTTGATCCAGTACCTGGGGATAAATCCAATGCTTTCTTTAAAGTTTCAGTGGCATTCTTTCTATCAATAATCTTGGTATAATATTCTGCTAATTTTATGGTGGTACCTAATATATCCACTTCAGTTTCATCATCAGCTTCTGCTTCCTTTATTATTTGTGTCAATTTTGAAATCTCTTCTTCATTCTTTGCAGCTAATGCAGTATAAACTTCTTCATCATATGGGAAATCAGAATATTGAGATTGTAAGTATTTATAGTATGGTGCAAGATTATCTTCTTTAATTGATGCTATCAATTCTTCAAAGATTTCTTCACGGTGGCGACCAGTTATACCAGTGGTCAAGAGAAATTGTTTCTCTGATAATCTGTAATCTGGGATTTGAGGGACGTCTGAATCAAGATCCATGGTATATATATTCAAATTAATTATTCAAAATGAGTTTTGAAAGCTTAAACTCGATAATTGTAATAAAAGTTGAAGTTATATATAATCGGTACACTTTGATTATTGATTATGGGTTTCGTTGAAAAAAACAGTGGTGGATCAACCTGTAAAAGTTTGAGGTAGATTTGCAGTTTAAACAAACTGCAAAAAGTGAAATCAGATTGCAGTTTAGCTCTCCTCGGTAAATTTTATAATAGCGGAAAAATAATTCAAAAGTTGGGGTAGAAGCGGACTTGAAAAGGGTATATAATCACAAATAAATCCTATTCATGCAAAGTTCAAATATCAATTTTATTGTAATTATATAATTATAACTATAACTTATAACTTATAACCTAAAATTATCTAAACAAAATGTCCATTGAAGACGATATTCCTGCTATTTTCCTTGATAAATTGTCCCCAAGGGGTTATGCTGCAATTGAAAAATGTAAAGAATTTGTTGATAATTATTGTTTACCAGCTGATGAGATTTACCTTCTGCAATTGTCTGATAATCCAGCTACTAGATGGAAATCAACTCCTGAAATCACTGAAAAATTAAAGAAGAAAGCCCAAGAATTAGGCCTTTGGAATATGTTCTTATCAAAACATTATAAAGAGGGTCCTCAATTTACTAATTTAGAATATGGTTTAATGGCACAATATTTAGGAAAATCTTTTATTGCTCCAGAAGCTACCAACACCAATGCTCCAGATACTGGTAATATGGAAATTCTTGCCAAGTATGGTAATACCTATCATCGTCAAAAGTATCTTAATCCATTATTAGATGGTAAGATCAGATCAGCCTTTTTAATGACTGAGAGGGGAACTTCTTCTTCTAATGCTTTAAATATTTCTTGTTCAGCTATCAAAAACAAAAAAGGAAATTATGTTATTAATGGTTTAAAATGGTTTGCTTCAGGTGCTGGTGATCCAAGATGTGCTGTATGGTTAGTAATGTGTAAAACCGGTAAAAATGAAAAAACTCCATATCAAAATCATTCGGTTTTAGTTTTAGATGCAAAGAAAGCTTTAGCCACTGGTAAGGCAAGATTAATTAGACCATTAACTGTAATTGGTTATGATGATGCACCCCATGGTCATTGTGAAATTGAATTTAACAACTTTGAAGTTGCAACTGATGACATGCCAAATGTTTTATTGGCTGGATTAGGAAAAGGATTTGAAATTATTCAATCACGTTTAGGTCCTGGTAGAATTCATCACTGTATGAGATCAATTGGAGCTGCTGAACATGCTTTATTAAGAGTTGCTAGTAGAGCCAATAACAGAATCATTTTTGGAAAACCATTAAGTCAAAGAGAAACTTTTATTACGCAATATGCTCAACATAAGATTGACATCCAAAAATGTAGATTATTAGTTTTAGATGCAGCTCACAAGATTGATTTAACTAGTGCCAAGGGTGCTCAACGTGAGATTGCTATGGCTAAAATTGAGACTCCTAGAGCTGTTGTGAAGATCATTGATTGGTGTATTCAAATGTTTGGAGCAGAAGGTATGTCTCAAGATACTGAACTTGCAAGAATGTTTGTTCATTCTAGAATTTTAAGAATTGCTGATGGACCAGATGAAGCTCATTTAAATCAATTAGGTAGAAACGAAGCTAAGAGTTTCAAAAATGCTGATAAATTCTTTGCAACTTATGAAGCTAAAAGAATTGCATTAGGGAAATTATGAGTACCCTAACTTAAAACTTATGATATTAACGATAGTAACTTTCATTGTAGACAAGCTCTATTAAAAATAATACTAAAACATAACCTAAATATACAAAATTCGTGAAGATAATCATTACTTAGTATAAATCTGATTTTACAAAATCATTAATAAGTCCCTTTGATAATAACTTTTTACCTTTAATACCTTCTTCTTTTATGGTTTTTTCATGAACAATTTTTAATTCTTTTTCAGCTTCTTCAAAAGATATTTGTTTTAAATTCTCTAAATGATCATCTTCTTTATCTATGTCTAATTCACCTAACATTACAACATTTTCACCCCTAACCATAAATACACCTCTATAAGTTTCTCCAAATTTTGTTGGAGAATTTTCTTCATCATTTAAATATATTCTTTCCACTACATCTTGTAATACCAAGTTAGCGAATTGATCGAATGTTCTTAATATACCGAAAAGGTTTCTACCATCTCTTAATAATACGAATACCTTTCTATCAACTGAACCTACTATGGCAGCAGCAGTTGTGAATGCGTAGGATTCCAAGTATAAATCTTCAACATTTGGAGAAAATGGGTCCTTAGCTTGTGACGGCTGGCTTTGACTTGGTTGAGCAGCTATTGGAGATTGGGACATTTCTTGATATGAAACACTATGGTCTTAACAAGTACCTATAATATTGATTGATCAACATAAGTCAATTCGAAAAATTTTAGGTTGAGTTTTTTGAACACGAGCACACGACCTCTTGATCTTATAAGGAATTATTGCAAAAACATGTATATAGCAAAGAAGTAGTTCAATTAATATATTTTATTGATAAATAAGCTATCAATGGATAATGAAACTGCTATTGGGGTTGTTTTAAGCCATCTTTGCTGAAAGGTATACTAGTTAAAGGCTTTAGCGTAAGAAAATAAAAATTAGACAAACATTAATATATCCACAAATCCAATCAACTGACCAAACTTAAGATGTTTAAGGCTACCAGGATATCCAATAAGGCCAACTGAAGAAGACCAGTAAACCTGATATCCTATTTAACAGTTGAAATACAGGATATGATTGACTTATTTGCAGTCATTTCAGATAATGGGAAAAATTATGGTGTGTATATAAGCAGATGACCATTGAAAAGTGAAAAAATTAAAGATGGGTTTAGATTGATCTAATATAGCAAGAGTTAAGAAGAATCAAGCCATGTCATTTTATCAATACAAAGACTATATAGAGGAAGGTGATATAGTGCTAGCTTTCATTAGCAGACAAGCCATTAAACCAATCACCATTAAAAAAGGTGAACAATTAAATACAAGATATGGTCATTTTCAACATGATAAAATGATTGGAATGAAATATGGTGAACAAATGGGAGGGGCCAGAGGTTATGGGTTTATATATTTACTTCATCCTACTCCTGAATTATGGTCCATTTCATTACCACATAGAACACAAATTGTTTATACTCCAGATTCATCATATATTATCCAAAGATTGAATGTAACTAGTGGAACTAGAGTAATCGAAGCAGGTACTGGTTCAGGATCATTCACCCATGCATTTGCTAGAACAACCGGTTTAAACGGAAGGGTATTTTCTTATGAATTCCATGAACCAAGATATTTGGAAGCAAAGAAGGAATTTGAAGATCATAATCTTGAAAATACTTTAATCACTCATAGAGATGTTTGTCATCATGGATTCGAAATTGAAACCATTCCAGAGCACTTTTCAAGTAATGGATCTATTGAAGGAGATGTGGTATTCTTAGATTTACCATCACCTTGGACTGCTATTCCACATCTTAAAAAAGTTATATCAACCACTAATAGAGTTGGAATCTGTTGTTTTTCTCCATGTATCGAACAAGTTGATAAAACTATAAAATCATTACAAGAAAATGGATGGATAAATATAGAGATGACTGAAGTTGCAGGAAGAAGATGGGAAGCTAGAAAGGAATTAGTTAGAGACATTAAAGACGTTGTTAAGAGACTTAAGGATATACAGTCTAGAAAGGGACAAGGAATTGAAAATAGAAGAAATGTTAAAGTCCAAGCAGGAGAGAAGAGAGAGTTTTCTGAAGTTGATAATGACGATGATACAGATGATCAAAAGTTTGAAAACTTAGGAAAAGGGTATAATCCATTTGGAAAAGGTATTAGAGTTAAAGAGGGTGATGAGAATTATGAATGGAGGAATGTCACTAAAATTGAAAGTGAGATAAAAACCCACACCTCTTACTTAACCTTTGCATACTACGTACCATCCAAGGAAACCTAATTGTATTATAGTAGACTGTGATATATATATATTTATCAATATAAATGACATTACATATAGATTGAAATATTTGTAGGCTATAACTCTTTTGGTCGTGCACTTTTGCCCAAATTCTGATTTAGGAGAAAAAAACGCTCCAGCTATCAGTTGTTGGTTTAACACAGACAGAGGAAACATCAACCCTTCCAATCCCCAAAGATCAATTCATTACAAATAATCAAGGGATACGAATCAATTGATCCCAATATCATAATATAAAGAGATTTATTAGATAAATATGAGTGAACAACCAATTGGTATGTTGAAATTTTTATTTCAAATCTGGATTCCGATTTTGTAGAATATAATTACTAACTAATCTATAGTCCTTGATCAAGGTACAGGGTTTGTGAAAATTGGTAGAGCCGGTACCAATTTCCCTGATCATACTTTTCCATCTATTGTTGGTAGACCAATATTAAGAGCTGAAGAAAGAAATATTCTTGTCCCTGATGATCTTGAAATTAAAGATATAATGTGTGGTTCAGAAGCTAGTGATGTAAGATCATTATTACAAATCAGTTATCCAATGGAAAATGGTATTATCAAGAATTGGGAAGATATGGAACATTTATGGGATTATGCCTTTTATGAAAGATTAAAAATACCTACTCAAGGTAAGAAAATTTTATTAACTGAACCACCAATGAATCCTTTAAAAAATAGGGAAACTATGTGTAACGTTATGTTTGAAAAATATCAATTCGGTGGTGTGTATGTAGCCATCCAAGCTGTGTTAGCATTATATGCTCAAGGTTTAAGTTCTGGTGTGGTTGTTGATTCAGGTGATGGTGTTACTCATATTGTTCCAGTATATGAATCTGTTGTTTTAAATCATTTGACTAGAAGATTGGATGTTGCAGGTAGAGATGTAACAAGAAATTTAATAAACTTATTATTACGTCGTGGGTATGCATTTAATAGAACAGCTGATTTTGAAACAGTTCGTCAAATCAAAGAAAAATTATGTTATGTTTCTTATGATTTATCATTAGATAGTAAATTAGCTCAAGAAACTACTACTTTAGTTGAATCATATGAATTACCAGATGGTAGAGTTATAAAAGTTGGTTCTGAAAGATTTGAAGCTCCAGAATGTTTATTCCAACCTCATTTAGTAGATGTTGAACAACCTGGTGTTGGTGAAACTTTATTCAATGTTATTCAAAGTGCTGATCTTGATGTTAGAACTTCATTATATAAAGCTATTGTCTTATCAGGTGGTTCATCAATGTATCCTGGATTACCTTCGAGATTAGAAAAAGAAATAAAACAATTATGGTTAACTAAAGTCTTAAAGGGTGATGCTACAAGATTAGATAAATTCAAAGTAAGAATTGAAGATCCACCAAGAAGAAGACATATGGTTTTCATCGGTGGTGCTGTTTTAGCTAATATAATGGCAGATAAAGATCATATGTGGATTTCAAAACAAGAATGGGAAGAACAAGGTCCTCGTGTGTTAGAAAAGTTAGGACCACGTTGAAATAGGTGAGCATATTCTTATAATCATACATTAAGTCAAACCCCCCTAAAAGTTAATCTATTTTGTTTTTTATATTTACATCTATACTTTAAAAAAAGAATTATGACTAGAAATGAAGTAAAAAAAAAAAAGAAAATTGTAACAATGCAATAAGATAAATAAGACAATATGTAAAGGATGAAATATATAAAATAAAATATGTAAAATGAAATATATAAAACGAAATGAATAAATTTTAAAAATGAAGTAAAATGTTCTTTGTTTATGCGTAATTTAGATTCTCAATTTGTAATAAAACTGAATCAACCAATGCATCATATACATCTATAGCCATAGGACCACTACCATTGGTTCTTTTATTATAACCATAATTAACCGCCAGATGAACCAAATCACGGACGAAATTCTCACTAACCACCTTTGGTTTTAAGAAATCACTAGTCAAACACCTATCAACAGTCCATCTATCGTTGGGATTTCTTTCAAGACAATTTTTCATTAACTCAATGGCACTTATTGGAACTGGTACACCTCCAATTCCCTTGTTAGGAAATTGTATTTTGACTTGAGGATTCACAATAGCCATGATTCTTTGATTACCTGAATAACCACCATATGGAGGTTTACCATAAATCATTTGATATATTATACAGCCACAAGACCAAACATCTGAAGGTTTACCAACTTTCCATGTATTACGTTGATTTGATAAATTTTGATCCGACATAGGAAGTCCTGGAAATGATTGATTAACTTCAACTAACGCTTCAGGAGCCATATAGTTTGGAGTACCAATTTGTGATTCACGATATATATTAGCAGTATGATCTGGTACAGCGTTAGCAATTCCAAAATCTATAATCTTAAGAATACCTCTGACAAATAAGAAATTTGCTGGTTTTAAATCACTATGAACAATACCTGATTCATGAACTGCTTGAACACATTTAAAAACTTCAATAGCATGATATCTGACAAAATTCAAATCCAAAACACTTTTAGATGCAAGTTTATTTTGTAATACATGAGCTAAATCAATATCACCACATTCCATTATTAAGTAAATAGAACCTTCTCCAACTGCATGATCAACTAATTTAACCACACGATCAGCATGTTTAAGTTTTAATAAAAGATCAATTTCTCCTTTAAATCCTTTAACACAAGATTCATCAAATTGATCAAATGTAACTTTTTTAATAGCATAAAGTCTATTATTTGCCAATGCCTTTACTTTATAAACTTTCGATGTTCCACCACGACCTAGTAATTCTAGTTTTTCATAATGAACACCATTTATTATTATAGTTTTCTTTTTCTTATTATCTTCTGTTGGCATGGCGGGTGAAGCTAAGGGTATAATTTCAGACACTGTAGATATCACTTTTTGCTCTTGTTGAGGTTCACTTATTTGACTGGTTGATTTAGGTAATTTAGGTTTTCTAAATGTTTCAAAGTCACTTTGAGAATTAATTTGACTTATTGATACACTTGATAAGGGTTTTCTTTCAGTTTTATGTATTTTTGAATGTTTTGGTAAAGCTTCAAGGTTCTCTTGATCTTCAGATGGGATTATGTCATTTAACTTATTAGTCATTTTTGGATTAATTGATGGCTCTATATTTGGAATATTAAAGTTGTTTGTGATTGGAGGTTTATTATCATTCTCTTGTGGTAGTTGAAAATCCATTAGATCTGGAATCTTATGATCATTACTCACTACGAAGCTATGAGAATCTAAAGGAGGTGGATAATTTATGCGATTAGGATTAGAATTATCATTTGATGGCATCCGTATGATTGAAGATATTTTAGGAGAAAAGTTATTCAAATTAAAGGTCGGAGGAGGAGATGATGTAGTAGATGTTAAAGCATTATTTTCATTATTTTCAAGATCAATTTTATCATAATTATCACTAAATCTTGAAGCTCTTTTCGGAGGACCTAATGATTTACCAAATCTTCTTGCTCGTTTAACTGTATGAGTATTTCCATTTCTGGATGAATTAATGCTATTGACAGAAGGTTTATTATCGGTAGAATTGGGTATTATACTTCCTGGAGTGGTTGCTGGTGTACGAGAAGATGTAGAATGAGGTGAAGCAGCTTCTTCTCCCATGATATCTTCATCTGTTGTAGTATGGGTATGAGATGAATAATTATTGATGGATAAGTTGAATGAATTATGACTTGATAAATAAAAGTCTTGAGCTGAGCTGTTATTGATATTATCAGGAGTATTTACTGAATTAACACTATTCTGTCGTGATATAGGTCTGATATCTTTTATATTATTATTATTATTATTATTATCATTATTATTATTGATTTGATTTAAAGGTGATGCTTCTTTGAAATGAACTGATAGTTTATTTCTTAATGATGAAGTTCTTTTATTATCAGGGAAATCCAATTCATAAATTCCAGTGATATTATTATTTGTATTTGTGGAAGTATTATTATTACTATTACTATTTGATGATGTATTCATGATAGGAAAGTTTTTAGTTCGATCATTTAATAATGCTATGCTATAAGAACTTAATGCAGGAGGAAGAAAAGTGTTATCTTCATCATGGGAGAAATGTCTTTTATGGGTATCAAGTTGTGATTTATTTGTAAGGGATAAATCATGAAGATTATTATTATGATGACTACCACCCGCTGATCCAGTTGAAGGAGATGTTAGACTTTTAAATGACATAACTTTATGCAATTGTCATTCATTAAGTATGATAAGTTGTTATGACGATAAAACAGGATGTGTAATGGTTTCGTTACCAAGATTAAATGAATAACTGTTGGGGATTGATATGAAACCCAAGATGAATGATGAAATGAATGAAGGAAACAAAGGAGGAATGAAATGAAAAAAAGAAATGGAAACCAACTAAGTGAAATGGTTGAAAGTATCGTCTATGACTACTATCAATTAACGATGAATATACGTTGAAAGATGGATTGTGTTGTTGTTGTTGTAAGAATGTAGTTTGTACTGAATTTGTTGTTTATTTTCAACTATCGCGTTTGTTTACAAACACACAAAAAAGAATGAGAAGAAGAAGCCAAAAAAAAAAGAAATTGCTCCGCGGCAGGTTCGAACTGTCGACCTTCAGATGACACAATTAAGTTTAACTATGAGACTGACGCTCTACCAACTGAGCTAGTGAAGCCAATTTCGAAATTTTGAAAAATTTGACTCTTTCGGGAAGTGCGCGTATCACATGACCATTTAACACGTGATGAAGATTTTTTATAATGGCAAATAGAGTGGGCTTAGACCAAACTTCTCTCCTATTTTTTGCATTTAAAAGGAGTTGAATCCAGTTGATTTTTCATTAGTGGATAACTTCTTATAGATCATTAGATTCAATGCTTCCAATTCATACTAGAGGTAGTACCTACTATGAGAATTATAACTTGGCTAGAAATAATTTAGGAGTTTATAGTAATTTCAATATCACTGCTCAATATAATTTCAATATCAATCGCCAAACCTTATCAAATGGTTTAAGAAATTTATTATTACAAAATCCTATCTTTACCGTGAATTATTTCAAAGGTGATAAGTCAGAAGCTGCTAAAAATCTTTTTGATTATACAGTGAAACCATCTCAAACCATTTCATTTGATGATATTGTGGAATATGTACCATTAGATCATCCTTTTAATGCTGAAAATTTACAAGAAATCAATTTAAGAAGATTTGAATTAAGTATCAATAAACCAATTTGGAAGTTATTGGTTCATGAATTCAAAGATCAACAATACTTGACATTCCTTTGTGATCATACTATTTTTGATGGGAATGGTGCATGTTTTTTCCATGATGATTTATTAAAAGAACTTTCAAAGTTAAAAGATAATACTCAATTAGAAGAACTTGACACTATCTTTGATTATGAAGATGATTTACATTTACTTCATGCCTTACCTGAAACTACCCTTAAATTAACTTCATTGTATAATCTTAAATATTTCTTTTTTAATTGGGTTATTTTATCAGAAATTTTACCTAAATTTATCACCAATTTTGTATGGAAGAATGTTTATGACGTTGATTTTGATACTTATAAAGTATTTACTCATAAAAGAGTTGATATCAAATCTAAAATATGTTATAGAATCATTAATTTATCCCAAGATGAAACAAAATCAATCATGACTTCATTAAGACTGGAAAAATTAACTTTCACACCTTATTTATTAGGTATTATTTCCGAACAACTTAGAGTAAAGGTTTTCCCTTACATTTCCGAAGAAGAAAAAATCATATCAGCATCGATAGTGGTTGATGGTAGAAGATACTACCCAGAGCTTCATCAACAATTGAAGTATAACTTTGCTGTATCCGATGCTCGTGTGTTTGTCCCACCATTATTAAAATTAAAAGAAGTAATCGAGCGTAGTAGCAAAATTATTAAAGATGCCGTAACTTCCAGAAATGGCTTTCAAATGGTTAATATGATCAATTATATCAATATTTGGGACTTTATTCAAAAGAGATTTGGCAAATATGATAGAGCAACCTTTGAAATCTCTAATCTTGGATATAAGAAGTTTCAAACTTCAGATGGTTCCGAAATTACCAATTTAATCTTCAGTCAAGATGTAGGTCTTTCAGGTCATTTTGTATTCTCAGTGGTTGGTACTCCAGCTGGTGGAATTAATATTGTTCTTTGTAATCTTGAAGAAACTGAAGAATTAAAGAATGCCCTGACTTATAATAAAGTCATGGATGAATTTGTCCAAGCTTTAAAAGCTAGTTTAATCGAATCAATTGATACATTATAGAGGACTAGCCTTCAACCAAAGCAAAGCAAACCAAACCAAAAATTTAATAAATAAAAGTTTATTTATCTATTTACTTAATTAATTTTTTTCCCTCATACTATATAGACTAAATATTCTACTTTTCCCCTTAATAAATTAATTGTATTTGAAAAATAATAATAAATATTGTCTTAAAAAGAAAGTCATAAAATCACAGAGATAAAATTCTATGTTAAAACCCACCAGTCATATCTCGTATTTTATCAACTTCTTCTTGTAATGCCTTTAAATCATCCAATATATTAACTGTACTATCATTCGAACTGTTATTACTATAAAGTCCACTTAAACCATTACTATTTTCACCAATAGAAATTTTTGGTGGTAATGGAGGGTTAGTAGGTTGAGGACTTGGAATACTTGTAGAAACATTTCTTCTTCTTGATGGAGGTGGAGGAGGAGGAACTTTGGCACCAGCACCAATATTGTTTAATAAATTTGCTGTACTTGTATTTGGACTAGCATGTAAAGGTGATCTTATGGGAACAGGAGGTGGACCCACCGTTAATGAATTTCCATAATACGGTGCCCCTGGATCAGCAATGGTTACATTATTAGATAATGGGGAACTGATCCTTGGAGTAGGAGATGATATTGATCTACTTCTTCTTGTGGTTGGTGCAGGAGGTGGGGGTGTTGGTCTAGAACCGGTTGAAAATGATGAAGATTGAGGACGAGATGGTGAACCATCATCAGTAACTCTTGCATTCTGTAATGTATTCGCAATGGTATTACCTGTCATCTGATTTGTAAATGATTGTAATGACATCTTAGGAGCTGAAGCATCTTGATTATTATTATTATTATACATGTTATCAGGAGGAAAAAATCTTGCCATATCAGCTGGTCCTGTAACATTTGGTTTTAAATAATTTTGTGGTTCAATTTCATCTTGATAATCATCATCTCTTGAAGTATCATATAATTGAGCCATTTGAACTGGGCCTGTCATATTTGGTTTTAATAATCCTGGTTCAGGTGAAGGACTAAATAATCTTGCCATATCATTTGGTCCAGTTACATTTGGTCTTAATAAATTTTCACTACTATAACCATCATGAAAATGAATACTTGACAGAGTACCACCTCTTAAAGCTGTATCAACTGAATGTAAATTTTGAAAATGATTAATTTGATTTTCCATATCTTTTAATAAATCTTGTTCTTCTTCATCAGGTGAAGGAGGCTTTATAGGAACTTGAGGTTGAGATTTAACTCGATCTAATAATTGATCCATTGGTAATGAATAATCCAAAGTTTCAGATTGAGGAAATGGTGACCCTGATGGTGATGGCATAAATGAATCTTCATGAACATCAGTAACAACGTTATCTGAAAATTTAACTGATTTTAATTTTTTATTTCTTTTCTTTTTAGGGGTATCATCTGGTCTTTCACCAGTAAGGATAAATTGAGTAAAACTATCAATATCCAAAGGTTTATTTGGTTCAGGTAAAGATGATGAACCATTTTTTTGATCTAAACCATTTGAATCACCATTATAAGATCCACCATTCGCTATATTTGATGAAGATAATAATGAATCATTATCATTATGATTATTACCTTCACTATCATTATCATCATCATTTTGTCTCTTTTTTGATAAGATTGAAGGAGGAGTTGGTACAGGAGCTTGAACCTTAATTAATTTTCGACTTGGATCTGCTCCATTTAAAGTATGACTTATTAATCTTAATAAAGCAAAAAATTCTCCAATATTAATTGAGTAAATAATCTTTTGAAATATTCTATTAATTTTATCTTTTGTAATTTGAGATATTTTAAAATTAACTAAGAAATTAAACACATCATTCATAGTTATAGTTCTACTATTTGTTCTTGCTAGTATATCACTATACCATCTCATATAAGTTTTTGATTCTTGTAAAGTCAATTCTTGAGCAGTTAATGATAAAGGTATACCTGAATCATCATCACCATAATCACCACCTCCCAAACTTCCTAACCCACTAATATCATTTGTACCTGACATTGAAGTAGAATGAGCAATACTTTCCACACTATTATTATCACTTCTAGCAATATTAAGGAATGATGAATTACTATTGATGGTATTATTGGAAACCACTCTATCATTTGAATAACTTCCAAAACTCTTTCTAGGTAATTGATCTGCTGAATTATTTTTAAAATAATAATTTTGGATATCAGAATCATTATGATTAATTCTTAGATTATTGATATTGTTATTGGTATTGAAGTAGTTATTATGGCTATTGTTTGAATCTTCCAGAATTGATTGACTAGTAGACGGTGATACTGAAAATGTTGGTTGATTTTGTTGCTGTGGTGGTGCTGGTGGTGGTTGACTATAATCGGACAGAATGGAATTATTTCCAAATGATACCATTGGAGCAGGAGAATTCGTCCCACTATTGATATTATTGAAATTATTATAAATGTTATTGGTGTTACTATTATTAGAAGTAGTATTTGTATTTGCCAGATTGGTGTTTGTGATTCTAGGTGGAGGAGGTGGAGGATTTCTTGAACCAGCGGGAGGAGGTTGAGCCATACCACCAGGAGATGAAGCTGACGACGTGTTTGATGAAGATAGGTAAGACCAATCGAAACCTTGACCATTCATCATTCTAGAACATGTATTGATATTGTGAAAAGGTGTATAACTATTGATGTTAAAAATTAATTGACTAGGATTTGATCGGATGTGTACAAATCCAAAAATGAAAGAAGGAACCAGAAGACGAACGTACTAAACGACAATTATGCAAAATGAATAGTAAAAAATATAAAGATGGTAAGACTATGGTCTATGAAGGGTAGCAGCTTCTAAAGTGCACGAAAGATGATGATGATAATGAAGAGATTGATGTTAGAATTGATGGTTAAAAATTTAGAAAAGGTGTTATGATAATTTGTGGTTTTGTCCTTTTATGATTTTGTATCAAATTTTTACTTAAAGTATGAAGGTATGGATGTTTTACCCTAACCAAAAAATGACAACAACAAGAATTAAGAATAGAGTAACAATAACAACAAGGACTACACGATAGATCAATGTATATGGAACAAGAGTTGTAGATGTAGGTATGTCATGAATAGTATGATCATCCATTCATATTATAAACTGGTTAATATCTAAGTATGGCAATGGTGGAGAATAGAAAGTAGGGTTTCTTGATGTATTGGGGGATGTTGCCAAAAAATTTAGGCGATTTGGAGGATGATGATAATGATGATGATTTACAACTACTACACAGAAATAGATAGACTATATGGATGGATTTATTAACATTTATTATGATATCAATGTACACATATACAATGATACTATTAAAAAAGGAGTCATAACTTTGAATTGATTGAATTGAATTGAAAGTAGGATAAAACAACATAAGAAGACATAAACCAAATGGTTGATTCAATCAATGGAAGAATAAATAAAACTAAAAAAAAAAGGTAAAATAAATAAAAATCCAAACGAATGACATGATAAGTTAAGACTAGAAAGGATATAAGCTTAATTCAAGATCAAGGACGTAAAGCTTCTTGTAAAGCAACTGTACTTGTGATTTGTCTAGTATCAGAAATACCACCACCAGTTGAATTTTGATGAATACCAGCACCAGCGGCCCATTCATCATCTTCATCTAAATCTTGAGCTCTTTCTTTACCAGTAATTGATGGTAAACCCACATTTGAAGTTGCCATTCTTTCAACTTCTTGAGATGAAGGCATAAAAATAACTCTTGAACCTGAAGATTTTGCCATATTTTGTAAAGCTTCTAAATATCTAATTTGCATAGCAGGTTTAGAAGCTAAAATATCAGCTGCTTTTCTCATTAATTTAGCACTTTCAACTTCAGCTTTAGCATTAATAATTTTACCTTCTCCAATTCTTTTAGCTTCAGCAGCCATTGATAATGAAGCTTGAACTTTTTCAGGTAAAGTTAAATCTTTAATTAAAATAGATTCAACATGAACCCCCCAATCAAAAGCAGTTTTGGAAATAATTTCTTCAATTGATTCAGCAATTTCATCTCTTTTTTCAACCACATCTTGTAAACTTCTACTACCAACCACATCTCTTAAAGTATTTTGAGTTCTTTCAATAATAGCAGTATAAATATTATCAATAGCAAAAATAGCTTTTTGAGGATCAATAATATTAAAATAAACTACTGAAGTTATAATCACACCAACATTATCTTTTGTAAAACATCTTTGAGCAGGGATTTCTCTAATATTAATTTTAATTGAAACTTTTGTTAATTTTTCTGACCAAGTATTAACATAAGATAAACCAGGTTCAACAGTTCTTGATAAAGCACCAAAAGATTGAATTAAACCAACTTCACCTTGATCAACTTCTTTATAAGGATTTGCACAAAGAAAACAAAAAATCCCACATGAACCAAATAATTCTCCCATTGAAGTAAGGAATTTTTGATAACTACCTTGTTGAGGAGTTTCATAAGTTTTAGCAAAATTTCTTAATTGCATAGGAATGATTTCATTTGGTTTTGGTTGAGCATTGATTGATTTTTTATAAGTATCAGGATCAAATGAATGAGTTGAAGCGTTTGACATGATGAATTGAATTAACTTGATTAATAGAGGTTAGAGAGTATAAAAAGTATAATAACTAATTGAAATAATAAAATTTCCAAATTGACAATATATTAAAACCTATTTATAATCCAAAAAAGGATCGAAAAAGTGTTATAACCACAAACATAATAAGAAAGAAATAATAATATAATAGCCGCTACAAACTAAGTAAAAAAAAGCTTAACCAAAAATAACGTCATAACTTTTTTGGTTACTATTAGGGCAACTTAAATTTCTGTTACTGAAATCAATTGTTTTTTTTTTAAATCAGCCGTTTAAAGTAGAGAAAGAAAGAGAGAGAGGGTATGGCTGTATAATTGTGGGGGGAATGATAGAAATGATCTATGGCCATACCATCGATTAAAGAGCGAAGGTATGACCTTTTACAAATTGAGTAGCTTAATTCAACCAATAGACTGATTAAATTTAGCCAATCAAGTAAATGGCTGGCCATGATCGGTCATTTACAATATATTGTTTGGGGCTTATTATTATGAGAATGAGTGAATATGTTTTTTTTTTACATAGTTAATTCATAGTTAAATTAAATTTTTATCAATTGAATTGAATAGATGAATTAATGATCAAGATGCACATAGCCATGTCTAAACCCCATTATAAATTACGATAATAACGGATAGATTGGAAGGTTATAAATTAAGCTAAATTAAAATTAAATTGCGGTAATTGAAGGAAATTTAAGGGACAGACAGGCAGACAGAAAAAGAAATCATTCATTTTATTTTAACTGGAAGCCCTTTGCAGTTAAATTAGTTTATGGTCATTTATTCTTTTGCTTATTTCCTATCTGCTTCATAAAAGACGTTTTTTTTTTTTTAAAATTACACTGATATGATATCGGTAAGATTATTCTCTGCTATGCTATGTTATACGGTTGAATTATTAAACGACAGCTGTTTCATTACCTGTGGTACACCAAGCCATGTCATTCCAATCATAGTTCTTTAATGGGTTTATGTCTAGTTGTAGTAACTACCTAATTATATTCCCTCATAGTAATATTTATTATTTTTAGTTATTTCAAAAAAAAATCATGATACAAATTAAATTATTCTCTTCAGCCTCTTTAATCAATTTTTGGTATTTTAGCCGCTGACTGAAGTCGTAATTACAACTAGCGATAAATGCGATTTATTTTAAAGTATGGGGTTAAATTTGAGGAAAAGTACACGACTCATTATTTTTGAGATCATTTTTAACACAATTCATTATACAGGTTGCAAAATCAATTAAACAATGAAACAAGTAGTACCTACACCTTCATAATAGTTAAACAAAAAGAATGTTTTATTTAAAGAATTTAATTAATTAAATAATTAAAGATTTTTTTTTGGTTTTTTAATAATAATAATAATAAGTAGTAATAGTAAAAATAAAAAGTATCCATTAATCATCGATTTATAAATCAACCATTAATGAATATCAAATACTAATACCATCACCACCACCCATTATCATGTTTTTTTCTCTAATAAAAGTTTTATAAATAGTCATCACATCATTATTCATTACAATATAACATTAAGAATAAAAACACACAAATAAAAAGAAAACACCTCGAACAACTATGTTCAAAGCATTTAAAAGATCCACGAAAATGTGTTTTCCTTATAAAGAGGTTTTTTTTTTTTTTGATTTTTCTAATAATATTTTTCTACCCTTCTTTATAGTTTTCATTGATTCTTAAAAACGAATTGCAAATAAATAACTAATGACGTCAATCTTTCTTTTTGTTTAAGATTTGATCAGCCCAATTTGGTAATACAAATGAAGCTTCATGAATTTCTTTAGTATAATATTTTAAATTCTTACTAACAAATTCATCACTCCAATCAAATCTAATTGGTTTTCTAACTTTAGCATCTTTATCCTTAGAACAAACCATAAATCCAATAGATCCACTTGGATAAGTTGGAATCATAGTATAAGCATATTCAGCTACTGGGAAAACTTCTTGACAATCTTGTTTTAATTTAGAAATAATTGGCATATGCAACCAAATATTTTCAGCTTGAGTTGTAATAACCCCCTTTTCAGTTAAAGCATCTCTTAATAATTCAAAATAAGGTTTTTGAAATAATGATTCTGCTGGACCTTCTGGATCAGATGAATCAGTAATAATAACATCAAATTGATTTTTATATTCAGCTAAGAATTTAAATCCATCACCAATATGAACTCTAGTTCTTGGATCTTGATATGATTTAGACATTTCAGGTAAATACTTCTTTGAAACTTCAATAACAGTTTCATCAATGTCACATAACCAAGCTTCTTCAATGGATTCATGTTTTAAGATTTCTCTTAAAACACCTCCATCACCTCCACCAATAACTAAAGCTTTCTTTGGATTTGGGTGAGAATTTAATGCTAAATGAGTAATCATTTCTTGATAAGCGAATTCATCACGTTCAGTAACTTGAATACAATTGTCCAACACTAAAACATTACCATAATCAGTGGATTTGAACACCAATACATCTTGATATTTAGATTGTTCAACATGTAAAACTTTATCAACTTTTAATGACATAGCTTGACCTGGCCACATGGTATTGGAAATTTCAGCAAACCATCCATCTTTAATAGATGGATGAGTTAAAGGTTGTTGTTCAGAACTCATAGTGTTACTTGATCGATTAGGACAACAATTGACTTAATAAAACAAGAATTCAAATTGAAAATAAGAGGAATCAATCAAGTTTTTAAATATTTTGAGTCCGAGCTTTTTGAAAAATTTTTCGTTTTCTATTTGTATAATTAACGCAGTTTGTTTTTGTTGCTGTTGTTGCAGAAGGCGGCTCATTTTCTGAAAATGACGAGTCAAAAAAAAAAAAAATTCTTGACACATCAAAATAATTTTTACTCCTCCTCCCAGCTATCTACAAATGATGTATCGTCTATATAGTTAACTGTATGTTAACATTACTATAATAACTTAGAATCATGCATTTTGTAGTAACAAATAGATAAAAAAGAAAAAAAAATACATTAATGTGTACTATATATTATGTAGATGAAATGGCCTAGAAATTGAATTCTGAATCATTATCGGTATCCCGACTTCTTCTATTCTTTTCTTTAGCTGGATATGGAGGTTGTGGATGATTCTTAATAGGTAAGGAACTTGATACTGAACTTCCATCAACATCAACATCGACAAAATTCCATTCTCCATCATTTGATTCTTCTTCTTCTCCTTCTGTATGACGATAATCATCATGTTCATGATGTTGGAAATCTTCCTTTTCAAATGAAGCATCATCTTCATCTTCAGCATCAGATGGATAATATGATTGTTCAGCAGTAATAATAGCTCTAACCTTAGCAGGTAATATATCAGGACGATAAAATCTAAGATCAACTCTACCCACAATATATAAAATATTAATAATAATTTCAAAAATACCCCAACATACAAACATTAGAATTGGTTTGGCAGCAGCACCGGCATCACGGTTGAAATTGGTTTGAAATGTAACTATACATCTTCCAATTGCTCCTACTAAAATCAATATGGTAGTGACAATAATAATTAATAATGAAACATTATGTGATAAATCACCTCTTTGATTACTTAAACCCTTAACCATTTTATAATGATGATGAGTGGCAGCAATGACTCTGACTGCATGTCTATGATTATGATTTCTTTTCATGAATGTTTCTTCAGCTCTTTGAGCTGCACCAGCTTCCACGAAATAGAATGGACTGAAACTTTCAATCCACCAAGGTTGATATGTATATAAATTTTCATCCTTAGATGTTGGTAACCAGAAAGACAACCCAATTAATGCAATTGCTGTTAAACTATAAGCAATGATTAAAATTGAAACTGATTTAATCACAATTCTGAAATTATCATAAGTTGTTTGATTTAAAAAATGTAAATAAGGAATAAATGACCCTGAGATAACCACTCCAACTAATAATATAACAACTCCATATAATGCGAACATAACACTCCAAAATAATTTACGAGAACCACCAACTGGATGTCTCCATGTGAATAATCTTTGGGCTAATATTAAATTTAATGATACAATAACAATCGATGGAATAATACTAAATACTTCACTAGTTAATCCAATAGCTAATAATGTCACATCACTAGCCCAAATGGCTCTTAAACCAAATCCAATCACTCTCATTAAAGAATAAATCACCCATCCTAATGAAATCCAAAAATAATGCCCTCTTGAAAAATTAATTAAAAATAAAGCTAAATGTATTATAGCAATTATAAAAAATAATACGGTTAATACAATATTAGGAGCTATTTGACTTGGAGTTGGATAACCACCAAATAAATTATTTTGAATTCCAATGGCATATTTAGTAATGGTAGGAGGGATATTTGGTCCTGATAAATTATGAATAAGATCAACTAATAATGCAATACCAGTTCCTCGAGCAGGATTATTTTTCATATGACCTATAAGATTGAAAAGACCTTCTACGGCTGTATATTCAGGATCAAACCGAAGGGTATTATTGAAATCCACCACTGTTGTCATGATGTGCTTACTTTTTTATGTTATGCAAAGTTTGAAGAAGGAAAATTTTGATTAATGTTTTTGGATATGAAATGAAATAGTTTGAAATTGAACTGAAATAAAGTGAAGTGAATTATGCCAGACTAGGTGGTCTTGAATCTTTTCAAGTTGATGTAAAGAGTGACAACAACAAATACAAGTGAATACACCAGATTATTGAAAGGAAGTTAACAACTTTTCTTTTCAAATAATTGTCGAAGTGAATTGCCAACTATTGAATTTCGGTTAGTTATATATATGTTTTCCCTTCAAAACATACGTATCAATAGAATTCCTTAATCCAATTTAAATGCAAAAGTTAAGCTTTCTTCCCCACGCTAAAAAAAAGACAATCTAAAAAGGAATTAAAAAAATTACCCGATTAGGAAATTTCTGTCCTCATCAAAAACTTTTGTTACTAGATACTTAGATATGGCTACAAAACAAAATTCACTTTCTATCATTTAAAGTTATTTTAATAAATCCTATACTTTAAGCCGATCAGCCGTTACAGATATAGTCTTGACAAGATAAATCGCCTTCTTAACATCTACATAAAAGAAGAAGCAATAAAACAGTAACAGAAGTATCACAAGTAAATATTAATATAATTTCATACATTTTATTCATGTCAAAATAGAACTCTGTAGACCACATATCTATTTCAACTTTGATCGACACCTAGAATATACACTGCAGAACAAAGACAGCGCCTTACGTTTGTTAATTTAGTTTTTACTATTCCAATTTGGGTAAAATGCTATACAGACTCAAAATATGTGCATATTTTTTAATGTGGGGTACCGATAAATTGTTTTTTTGTTTTATTTTTTAATCTTAATTGTGCTTTATGCATATGCCCTTTGACGACGACTCATGTTCAATTTTGCAATCATTTCATATGATGGATGTTGCAAGAGTTTAACTTAAAAGTAAAACACAGTGTCAATTACGCTTTCATTTGAAACTATCATCTTTTTATCTGTTAATTTCGATGGATTAAGTGAAAACCTTGGGTTGAGAATTGATGGATCAGAACTAATTTCATTATCATCTAAATGATTTACATCACTTTCAGAATTAGATTTAACATCATCTTCAAAATCAGACGGATAATATGATTGTTCTGCAGTAATTATAGCTCTAACTTTAGAAGGTAATCTATCAGGACGATAAAATCTAAGATCAACTCTACCAACAATGTATAATACATTGATTATAACTTCAAATCCTCCCCAACAAATAAACATAAAATATGGTTTTGCAGCAGCGCTTGCTTTGGAATTCTCTCGGTCTTGAAAGGCAACAATACATCTTCCAATAGCTCCAACCAAAATCAATAATGTAGTTATAATTATTATTAATAACGACTTGTTATGTGATAAATCCCCTCTTTGATTACTTAAACCTTTAACCATCTTATAATGATGATGAGTAGCAGCAATGACTCTGACTGCATGTCTATGATTATGATTTCTTTTCATGAATGTTTCTTCAGCTCTTTGAGCTGCACCAGCTTCCACGAAATAGAATGGACTGAAACTTTCAATCCACCAAGGTTGATATGTATATAAATTTTCATCTTTAGATGTTGGGAACCAAAAGGATAAACCGATCAATGAAACTGCAGTTAGACTGTAACTTATAATAGTAACAGAAGTAACCTCAACTATAAAATTCATATTATAATTAATTTGATTATCAACAAAATGTAAATAAGAATAGAAAGATGCCGCAATGACAACACCAATAGATAATACCACAAAAGTATACAAACCAATCATAAAACCCCAGAATAATTTACGAGAACCACCTACAGGATGCCTCCAAGTAAATAATTTTTGTGCTAGCATTAAATTTAATGAAACAATGATATTAGAAGGTACAATAGATAATACCTCGCTGGTTAAACCAATTGGTAGAAGTGTTATATTTGTAGCCCATAATGCTCTTAACGTGAACCCAACTGTTCTCATAAATGAGTATACCACCCATCCAATTGATATCCAAAAGTAATGTCCTCTCACACAATTCATAACAAACACTGAAAGATGCACTAAACCGATTATAAAGAATAATACTGCAAAAACTATATCAGGAGCAATTTCACTTGAACTGGGGTATCCACCAAATAAATTATTTTGTAAACCGATAGAGTATTTGAGTATAGTCGGAGGTACTATTGGTCCCACCAAGTTATGAACTAGACTTAATAATAATGATATTCCAGTTCCTCTTGCGGGATTGTTTTCTATGAATACTATAAGGTTATACACACCTTGAGCAGCAGTGAAAGTGGAATTGCTTATAGATTGATTCTCAGGCATATCGATCGGAATAAGATTATTTTAAGGACCTTTCTTGCTAATGCTTATAGACTGGAAAATTGCATTCTACTTGATTTTTAACACTTGATTAGACTTGGAACCCTTTATATAAACTTATGTTGATTGTATTAATTTACTTGTTATTTCCCCACAAGATTCATTGCAAAAATTATATTTCGGAGAGCTAAGCGATCAAAAAAATTATTTTTTCTACTTTTCTGCACTATTTTGCAGCAATAAGTGAAATTATATTAATTATATTAAAAGAGATTATACTATTTGTTCTCCTTTATCGTTTTCTATAATATTGATAAATATGCTTCCCCACAAGACCACTTGTGAAGTGCGATTACCGTAATTTGTTTTAGATCCTTGAATAACATATTAGAAGAAAAATTCTGATTCATCATCCCTTTTGACGGTCGACCTTCCAGGCTCATCTACGGGGTATGAATAAATAGGTGGAACATTCCGTGAGTGCTTTAATGAACCTTCATCCATATCTTCTTCACTATAAGAATCAAATTCATCATCTCCTTCAAATTCTTCACCTTCCAGATTATCTTCGGCGTCACTTACCACAACAGATTGTTCTGCTGTAATGATTGATCTCACAACTAAAGGTAATATATCTGGTCTATAAAACCTAAGATCAACTCTCCCAACTATGAAGAGTAAATGAACGAAGAATTCAAATACACCCCAAGCCATATACATTGGAATTGGATTAGCAACTGGACCTCTAAAGTAATTTATTCTACCTTGAAATACAGCTACTGATCTTAAAAAGTTACTGACAAATAATAACAAGGTAGATATACTTATTATTAATAAAGATGTGTTATGTGATAAGTCACCTCTCTGGTTACTTAAACCTTTAACCATTTTATAATGATGATGTGTGGCAGCGATGACTCTGACTGCATGTCTATGATTATGATTTCTTTTCATGAATGTTTCTTCAGCTCTTTGAGCTGCACCAGCTTCCACGAAATAGAATGGACTGAAACTTTCAATCCACCAAGGTTGATAAGTATATAAGTTTTCATCCTTCGTAGTTGGTAACCAGAAAGACAACCCAATTAAAGCGATTGCTGTTAAAGTATATATGTTGACCAAAACAGAAGATGCCATGACACATCGTTGCCAAGCTAAATAAGAATTAGTTGACAAAAATGCAATATAAGGAACTAATGAAGCAGTGGCCGTTACAGCAATAATTATGATGACTAGAGCATACAAACCAAACATACATCCCCAAAATAACTTTCTAGAACCTCCAACAGGATGTCTCCAAGTGAAAAGTCTTTGAGCCAAAATCAAATTAAAGGATACAAGAATAATGGAAGGAATCACAAGTAAGACTTCATCGGTTAAACCGATCTTAACTTTTTGAATAGCCTGAGCCCAAAACAATCTAAGCATAAATGAAACAAATCTGGTAAGAGATGCAAATACAAATACCAATGTTAGATAGAAGTAATGACCTTTAGTGAAATTTATTATGAAGATAAGTAGATGTACTAAAGTCACCAATGCAAATATACCTGCAAATAGACCTGAGGGTGCAACATCTTTGGTTGTAGGATAACCTCCGAATAAATTATTTTGTAATCCAATAGCATAGTTTATAAAGTCCTGTGGTATATTTGGTCCTATTATCTGCTCTGCCAAAGCGAACAATGCACAGATCCCCGTACCTCTATTTGCCCCATCATGAATTTGTTCAAGCAAATGGAAGACTCCCACTGATGGAGTATATCCATCTGGGTTGGGGGTATATACAGTATAATTTGACATTGATTATGTTTCCTTTTCCATCTAATAAAATAAAATAAATAAAACAAAAGAAAACATATATCTGGTGAGGGGCATTACAGGACATTGATGCTTATATCTACATAATGTTGATAGCAATTATTTTTGCTAAATTGCGCCTAATGCGGTAATTTAGGGACACAAAAATTATGCACATGCAAAAGAATTACCTTTCCAGAAACAGTAATTTTTATTAGCGACTTTAGAGATGTGTGTATAAACATAATAAATATAATAATAATGATATAAATAAAAAAATAAACCATATCATACCATGTATATAGTGTAGTATATAGTATATATTTATATAGAAGAAAAACCAACAAAATTAAAATAGCAATAATAATTTTTTAATATGTTAAATATAATGTGCAAATCATAGACGGACCTGAAAGAAACCCAAACCAACAAATAATATTCCCTAATACCTTTTTATCCTTCATAAACGCTGTTCTACTGAACATAACCAATGGAATTTGAGACATCTGTAATAGTAACAAATATCCTCTTAATGTACCAAATATAACATACATGACAAGCTCATGAACAATGCTTGAAATTATAAATGTTAACAAAGCAGCTTGAAACTTGTTAACTTTGAATGAACTAATCGAAGAATGATAGACATGTCTTAATAAGAATTTATGAACTGGTACATTCCAAATTCTCAGGAATTCAGACCAATCAGTACATGACCACCAAGGACCGTAGAATTCACGATCAGCAAATCTGGTTAATTCAGCAATAGCATTCAAAATAGAATCCCAAATTAAAAAGAATGTAAATAAATATTCCATAAGAAATGGAGGAATCATATCAAGTAATATGAAAATATAACGAGAAAACCTTTCTTGAACTGGTAATTTACGAACTTCAATACATTGAAGTACTAATGGATACATCCAATTCTGAGCCACTAAGATCATCAAGAAGATAATTCCAAACACAGCACATGTCTTTTGAAACACATATGACCATCTAATTCTTTCATTTCTTGGATAATGTAATGTATAAACCACAGTTGGAAACAGAGAATATTCAAAGAAATTGAAGAAGCTGATATTAGATGGGAATGTAATAATATTCTTGGCTTGTAAAGATTCAAGACTTTCATTAATTCGACTTTCATCAAATTTATAAGCATCACTCTTTATAGTGGTAGCTTGGGATTGATATTCCAAATCAAACTTACAAAATTCGATACTTTCCTGTAATGTTGATTTTAATTGATCTATAGTATAACCTTCCGGGATTTTAACATCTGTATCACTATTGATCCTTGCAAGATAACTTTCCAGGAATTGTAATTCCTTCATAATCTTCCAAAGATAACCATTGTAAAATCCATAAGAGTGCATTTTCATAATGAATACCAAATTATGTAATACTAAGAATACCTTTGCAATCCAAGAAAAACCCATAACTGAATCTGATGCAAACCATAACCAAAATCTTAAATGAGCAATTTCGAAAACTGATTGAACTATCCATCCTACTCTTTCCCAAGATATGACATTTAATTTACAAGCATATTGAATGTAGAATACAAAATATGTTGATAAATACATGGCTAAATCAGTCAATCCCACTTTATATAAATCCTTGAGTAGTAATTTGACAACTGGCCATTCTAGTATGAATTCTGATTTGACAAAATAAGCATGGACTAAGATATTTATCATATAGAAGGCTGTACCTAACCAGAACAATACATAAAATCCAAAAAATTGAGAATCTTTAAAATCCTGAGAATCAAATATAGTTGATGATACGGAATGGAACCTAATATCCCCAAGTGGAGATTTATATTTATGGTTATGCTGTTCTGATTTCCTTTTATTCAATCTAGTTTTAGAAGTTCGAATCATTTCATCAAGGACATGTTTGACTGGTTTAGCATCAGATAAGGCAATGGCAGATTCAATATCAATGGCTGTTGTTGAACTTGAAGTTGATTCCAATGAGCTACCTCTCCCTCTAAATTTCAATTTGTATTCATGTTCTTGTAAAGATTCAAGACTTGAATCATTTTCCTTAGGGGTGATATCCTGAATCTCCAGTTTATCATCATCGCTTGCTGACGATGATGATTCAATATACTCATTATTTATATCCAACGATTGACGTCTACCAATAGACTTTGCGATTGAAGACAAATTATCTTCTGTAGATGACTTTTTCAACATTGTTGATTAATTGATTGATTTGATATTTACAACAAGGTCGGGCAACCTACCGATAGAACGAAAGATATCTTGAGCGATATAAAAAAACTTGATATAATGAAAGTAGGACTCTTGATAATAATCCAATTGAGATATGATATTAACTATTTATAGAACTAAAGTCATGTAAAGTTACAGTATGTGTAAGTTATAATATACAAACCTCTAAGATTGAATTTGGGTTGAGGATGGAAAATGCGGGTGAGTGTTTGTCTGTTCCATTTTGACATGCGCTGTTTGACCCTTAACGGAAAATTATCCTCTCTTCATCCCCTATCACATAAATGAAATATCGGATCTCTTTAAAGCGTTGTTTTATATTTACAAGATGAATTTTATATAACACTATATACTATGTAATGTAATGTGTAATGATACGATGACTAATACTGAATTACTCTATTTGTAAATTCTTTCAAATGGTCTAGTATCATTAAAACATGATAACCATACCAAATTTACTGCTTCTTCAGCTTCGGCTTTACTTTTACAAATAGGATTGGCACTAACTGATAAGATTGCTCGTCTTTTAATACAATCTTGAAACTTTTTCCCAAAATTACCTAACCCAGTTTTCTTAATTTCATTCCAAATACGACATTCTCCACTTAACATTGATGCTCTTATTTCGGTACAAGCATGATGTTTTAAATCTTTCATATCAATATTAAATTTCATATAATCATAAACATGGACCAATTCATGAGTTAAAATATCTTCTAGTTGCCATTTACTTTGAATACGATTGGCACATAATAATATTCCATGATTTGGATGGAATCCTCCTCCTTTTAAATCATCACATACATCACATATTATACTGGTTTTATCCACTATTTTATCATTATTCTTGGTAATTTTTTCAATTTGATCAATCATAAATCGTACTGATGGTGAATAAGTTAACATCCAATCGAGATTAGTTACACATTCTTCACATCTTTGTGGTAAATATTTATGATGATAATCAATTTCAAATTGATTTCTTTCTTCATTGGTGATCCCTAATCCAGTTCTATATTGTAACGATCTTCTCCACCATTCAAATCCATTTAGTTTCTCAGTAGGAGATACCGCTATACTAGAAGCATCTTGTATATGTTCCTTTGAATCTGACATTCTATATTGATCTATCTATTTCTACCTTCTGATCTAATCTAATCGATTTGAAAATTATAACAATTTTTTTTTCACGTTTGTTTAACCAATTTTTGCTGCGACTGCATATAACAATTTTTCAAAACCGTTAAAACAAAATTTTTGTAAAATAGACATCATCTCTAATCTTTATAAACTATATCAATAACAGTATCAAGATAAGTTATTATTATGGTTTTGAATATTTGGATAGCAGCTGCTGATAACCAACGTAAGGTTGTGGAATCATATATAGAATCAGGAGATTTGACTCCCAACGCAAAAGATCCTAATGGATATACTCCTATACATGCTGCAGCTTCTTATGGTCATATTAATCTACTTCAATATTTAATAGAGCAAGGAGGGGACATAAATATACAGGACAATGAAGGAGATACTCCATTACATCATGTTGAAGATGTTAAAACTGCCAAATACTTAATAGAAGAATTGAAAGCTAATGATAAGATAAAAAATAGTGATGGTTTAACTGCTGCAAAATATATTGAAGATGATGATGAATTTCCTGAAGTGGCCCAATATCTTCTTTCTTTAGCTTATGATAAACCAAGTGAAACAAGTGAAGCAAACCATAATAGTAGTAGTATATTGGATTCATTACCTGCAGCAGGAACCATTGATGGACATGAAATCAGATATTCGATGGAAAATGAACCAGAAACCATTCAAGATCAATTATCACCTGAAGAAAAAGAAGAAAGAAGAAAGAAATTAGAAGCTATTTTAGAAAGTGAAAATCCTGAGGAAGGACTTAGAGATTTAGTTAGAAATGCTGTTCGTGAGGGTCTTTCTCAATATAAAGAGGAAAATTCTGAAGTTGAACTTGGTTCATCATCTAAAAGAAGAAAAGAATAGATCTAGTAACCCCAAGTTAAGTAACTTACTAACTATAATATTTATAAAATCATCATCATGTATAGACTTTAATGTATTGATTAAAATACTTAAATAATAAAATAGTAATATTGTGCGGCAAAAAATATAGTGGAGAGAAAAGAGTGGTGACACTTCTTTCAACAACTTTTTTTTTTTCAACGATCTCTGAGAATTTATCAAAACTTAAATTGTAATTTTCACTTTTGATATAGAAATCATCAAGAACAATAGATCAAACCAAAACATAATGATTGCTGCTGCTTTACTTGCACCTTCATTGTTTCTTGTTGGGGCTATGGCCGAAGAGACTGTGTATGTTCCTCAATTCAATGCTTATCAATAGCCATTTAATACAATAGTTATACTAACATTTATTTTTTTAGTCGTAAAACTGTCAAGGACTATACTTATGAAGAATTGGTTGAAATGACCATTCTCCAACGTGCCTTACTTAATGATTGGAGATTGGAAGGTTTCACCATTGCTTTTATCTTTGTTTTCGTATCATTATTTTACGCTGGTGATCTTTACAATAAAAGATTAGTAACTAGACTTTTAAATAATTTAAAAAGTACTTTTGACAAGAACTTTTATCAATTCGGAATTGGTCCAAATAGTCTTTATGTTAAAGATAGTTCTGAAAATTATGCTTCTTATGCAACTGGTAGATCCAACATTGCTAAAGTTAACATTATCTTCAAATTAAAACCAAGACATAATCTGTTTGTTTGGATTTTAGAAACTGTCTTATCATTTTTCACTGCTACTGTTCCTTATCCAACTGATAGAGTGGATTTTGTTATTACTCCTTCAAGTGATGCTGAATATGATAATTTCATTAGTGCTATTGTAGCAAAGATTGGTATGAATGATTATAGAAAATTTAACTATTTCTTATCATTAACTAAAACTTCAGATTCTGCAAATTTACCTCAATCATTTGTTTATATGAGTGAAGCTAATGAATTCCAAGAAAAAATTACTACTCCAGAATTAAAGAAAGCTTTAACTTTAGATTCAGCTTCTTATCTTAGATATATTGCTGTTACTGATCAACCTTCAGAACATCCTGTAGCTCTTCATGAAATGACTCCAAGAAGAAGAATTGTGGTATCCGCTCATGTCACTTCCAATGTCGATCAAATTCAACAACTTGGTAAAATCTTAGATGCTTTATTCTCATTAGTTGATAAATTAGCTGCAAAGGAAATCACTTTTAAATCTGAAGCTTTAAAGAAAATCGTTAAAACTAGAGAAGTTGAAATTTCAAAACTTAAAAAGATTGAAGAAGAAATAAAACAAGAAAAATTAGCTGATGAAAAGGCTAAATTAAAGAGAGAAGAAAGAGAAAAATTAAGAAACTCTTCAAAGGAAGATCAACTTAAAGCTGAAAAGAGATCTCAAGAAAGAAGACAAAGAAAACAACAAAAGAAGATGAGAGCTTAATCCAAATCAAATACTCAAAATCTTACCCTCATACATAGTATTGTAAAAATATTTTCTATATTTCTTTCTATCCCAAAAATTTTTATATACATAATAAACATAACTTAAAAGCATGCTTTCAAGCTTTTCCTGTCAATTTCCATCCTCTTCCAACAGGTGTATTAAATACTTCTATTAAACCTGAACCTAAAGCATCTGCTAAAACCCAATTTAAATCATACCCATAGAATGGAGCTCGAAAATTATTCATTTTAGATTCTCCATTTAAAGTCATACCTTCCCATTTCTTGAAGAGATTTTCTTCAAGACTTTCTTTATAACTAGCTTTTGCCATAGCTTTAACTAACCAAACTCTGCCTGCATTAATAAGTTTCAAAAAGACACCACAAGCAGGATATGATATTGAGAACTGATGCGATTCAATCTCATTTAAATGATTTGAGGTTAAGGTAACAAAACCATATCCGATTAATGATGATAACTCTTCATATGTCATTTCATTAAGATCCACATATAGAGCTGTTGGATTTGCCATTACAAAAGTATGGAATTTCTTTAATGCTGAGAGTTCAAACTCTAAGGTCGGATTCTTCTCTGTCGCGTTGGATATATCCAACTCCAAAGCTTTAATCTTATCTTTAATCATACTTTCATATGACTTTGCTGGTATAATAACTTCCATATTCTCATGACCATAAGTGACTTTCCCTAATTGGAACTTTTGTACAGTTCTCAGAATGACTGGAGATGCATTTGTTATAACGAATTTTCTTAAATTCCCATTCCTTATATTTATTTCTAATTTTCGATCCACAAATGTATTTCCTTGATGTTCATAAACGGTATATAATTGGGTGGTAGTCACCATATCTTTGGGAAATTGATTAGTTCTGAACTTCATTGCTTCCGCTTTCGCTTTCATTGATAATCCTTTCAACAGAAACACCAAGGATTCCATATCTCGATCTCTTTTATCAACCAACCCATAATATTTGGTATGCAAGGTACTGGATTCTGACCAAAGATTTGAGCTTATGGTTTCAATAGCAACCATTATATCTTCCTTTTCAGATAGTTGATAATCAAGTTGTACATTATAATCCAGAGGAACCAATCTTTCTTCTGTCTTTTTAGCATTATTAGTTTTGGCTAAGTTTTGAGTATATTTAACTTGTGATGGTAATTTTCTTTTTAAATCCTGTTGGATTTTCTTAATCGGAGACGTGTTAAATAGTCGTTTAGTTATCTTCGACGTCTTAGCAGCACTATATCGGAGATCGACTGCCATTATTAATAGTAATATAAATATATGATAAATGATAAGATTGCTTATAAAACAAAGATCTTGTGCACAAAAAAGAAGAAAAAAATTTAAATCGAATATTCTTTATTAAAATGTATAAATAATGATACTGACTAAAAAAAACGGTATGTACATAATGCAAAGTTATTTATATATATAATATGTTATATTTACAAGTGGGTCTTATTGGACCTTTAAGGTTTTGATAATTGAAGATTTTTCAATTGGAGATGAAATGATCAAGTTATAATCACCAGTTTCAGCTATTTCATCAATAGAAGTAGTACTCTTTTCAAAAGAAATGCTTGATTCTGGTACTTTATCACCTGATAAATTGAAAATTAATGATGACACACGAGTCTTTGTTATAGGGAAATTGGTTTCTTTGATGGTGTAAGTGCTTGGAATCAATTCATCTAAATCTGATAAACTGAATGTTATATTACTCTCATCTTCGGTTGCTGAAACGGTAATAGCTTCACCTTGAGAAGTAGTTCTTGCCTTTCTAGTACGCATAGTATTGAATAACTTGGATAATTCATCCAAAGACATGGCTTCTGCTGATTTCTTTTGTGGAGTAAGAACCTTCTTTGTTTCTTCTTTCTTTATTTCAGGGGCAGCAACAACAACTGGTTTTTCTACCACAGGAATACGAGGACCTTCTGTTTTTGTTATATATGCTGCTTTATTGTCGTGATGTAAGAAATTTCTCATGTATGCTGCTTTCACTCTGATTACTTCACCTTTGATTCCTATGTCTTTGACATTCTTTAATAATTGAACTGTAACCTTATCATTGACGGTAACAACAGATACTTTATGACGATATCTAACCAATCTAAGGCTTGGTATACTGGATCTTTGAACTATTCTATTGGTAAACATGATTCTTTTGTTTCCTTTTTAACAATCGTTATTCACAACTTAATCAGTTAATATGAACAAAAATAATTTTTCATCACAATATATAAATTTTTTTGTGAACATAAAAATTTACACGGATTTGAGTAAATTGAGTACCTAAATAAATTTTGATATTTTACTTATAACAGAAACAACATGGACCAACTATGTTCTATATGTCATATAAATACGTATAAGTACAAGTGTCCAGCCTGTGGGTCTAAGACATGCAGCATAGAGTGTGTTAAAAGGCATAAGAAGCAAACTGAGTGTAGTGGAATAGCAGATCATACAAAATTTGTTCCTAGAAAAGAACTATCATCGGATACAACTCATTTAAATAGGGATTATAACTTTTTATTGAACTTAGATCGAAGGATTCAAGTTGGTAAAGATGATGCTAGATCAAATGCAAAGAATGTATTTAAAAGGAAATTCAATAATCCGAATTTAGCTAAGAATAAACGGTTTAAGTCAACTATTGCAGAACAATCAGATAAAAGGATTGCCATAATAGAGAAATATTTTCCCCATATGAATCAAAACTATACTACAAAGAGACAAAATACTTTAGTCATTCAATTACCGCCAGGGATGAGTAGATCAAATTCGAATAAGACAGGTTATGATAAAAAACTGGGTTCATTTACCTGGACAGTGGAATGGATATTATTGGGAAATGACGGAGAAGAAAAAGCCAAATTCCTTAGTTATAGACTTAAAGAACACTTGATCATACTGGAAGCTCTTCCAATGAATATCATCAATAATAAAAATGATGCTGAAAATAACATTGAAAAAGATCAACTTTTCTTCTACTTTGATAATGTTATTAATTTCAAGAATACAAAGTATTCAATGTTTGAAGTAGATAAAACCAAAACCATAGCTGATACATTACAAGATAGGATGGTATTAGAATATCCAACGTTCTATATTTCAACTTCACAAGATGCTATTAAAGATTATATCATTCAAGCCCAAGACATAGACTCTGTAATTTCCGAATCAAAGCTAACAGATGATGCTCAGAAAGAATCTGGGGATTCAGCTGTTCATCCAGGCTCTGATTTGGATGCAGACGATGATTCTCTGTCTACTTCAGATTCAGATGCAGATCTGGATTCAGACAGTGACTCTGATGATGAAGAAAGTAGTTCTGCAGAGGAAAGCGATGACGATGATGACGGAGCTCCAGAAGAATCGTCTTCCAAAGAACCCGTTCATTCAACATTTAATGAAACCTCAGCACAGGATTAAGATTGTGTACTTCATTTGTAAATAGGTAAGTAAATAGATTAGATTTGCAATCAAATTCCGGCATATAATAAACATAGAGTTAATTTTTTAATGAGATGTAAGATGGATTTGATTCTATTAACAACATTGTTATAAGTGATCAATAATAATGGCAAATGTATTTAGGAGATTGGCAGAAACTGATAGGAATGCCAGAGCTTCATTATATTTTGGGAATCTAGATCCTCAGATTACAGAGCTAGTGATGTTTGAATTGTTTATTCAATTTGCACCAGTGCGATCATTGAATATGCCAAAGGATAGAATCCTAAAGACACATCAAGGGTTTGGTTTTGTTGAATTCAATAGTATAGAAGAAGCTGACTATGTGTTAAATATATTGAGAGGAATCAGACTATATGGGAAAGCTTTAAAGCTAAAGAAGACAGAGGCTCCAAAAGCCAACTTTACTGGTAAAGATCAACAGATAGGTGTTACAACACAAGAACTAATAAATAACAACTATATTGATGTGGGAGCTCAATTATTTATCAATAATCTCAATCCACTTATCGATGAACAGTACCTAAAGGAAACATTTGCTAAATTTGGTACCCTTATACGGAACCCATTGCTAATGAGAGATGTTGATACAGGAGAATCAAAGGGTTACGCTTTCATAACATTCGATGATTTCAAAGTCTCTGACTATGTGATCGAGAAGATGAACGGAGCAATTCTAATGAACTCCAAGATTCATGTTTCTTATGCTTTCAAACAAGATCCAATCACAGGTCAACATAGTAAAGTGCGACATGGTGATAAAGTGGAAAGATTATTAGCGGAAAGTGCTAAAACGAATAAGGTTACAGGATCAAAGCCTAAGAAGAAAATTAATAAAGTACACAAACCTAAAACAGGATCCAATAGATAGTGTATCATAGTTTGTTATAGATTGACTTATAATGTATACCGAAATATAGCCTGTTTTTTTTTTAACTTAAATCCTCTTATTGCTGTCAAAAATGATTAGTAAGATACTATCATTCCGAGCATACGTACCGAAAAATTGACAGTTTTTCAGTTCCCCTTATTTTGTACTAGGCCCAACAATTGTTATATATTTCAAGGTCAATTGATAAGTATACATGTCATTTTCATTTCTCAATCCATTGAAAAACACTAGAACATCATTGAACAGATTAATTGCTATTCAACAAACTTTTAAAATGTCCACAATTCCAAAAACCCACCTTGTCTCCGGATTTGAGACTACTGGTTCATATGATGTTATCAAAACTTTAGAAGTTGAAACACCTCAAATCACTTCTCCCACTGATATAATTATTAAAAATAAATACGCTGGTGTTAATTTCATCGATGGTTACTTTAGAATGGGTGTATACCCTTCTGCCAATAAACCCCATATTTTTGGTCGTGAAGGAAGTGGAGTTGTAACTGCTGTGGGTGACGCTGTTACCAAGTATAAGGTTGGTGATAATGTGGCTTATATGTCTCCCAATGCATTTGCTCAACATGTTAAACTTCCAGAAGATTATATTCAAATTTTAAAATTGAAGAATGAGGCTTCTGAATCTGATTTTAAGATTTATGGTGGAGCTTTATTACAATCTTTGACCGCATTAACATTCATTACTGAAGCTCATGAAGTGAAAAAGGACGAATTTATTTTAGTTTGGGCTGCAGCAGGAGGTGTTGGTAGTATTTTAGTTCAATTGGCTTCACAAAGAGGAGCCAAAGTGATTGCTATTGCTTCAACCACAGATAAGTTAGAGAAAGCTAAAGAGTTAGGAGCTGAATATGTGATTAACTATAAGACTGAGGATGTAGTAGCCAGGGTCAAAGACATCACCGGAGGAAAGGGTGTTGCTGCTTCTTTTAATTCCGTTGGTAAAAGTTCATTTGAAAGTTCATTTGAAAGTCTTGCCAGAAAGGGTACTTTGGTCAGTTTTGGTAATGCATCTGGTGTTGTCCCTCCATTTGCCATTAACAGGTTAAGCGCTAAAAACATCACTCTTCTCAGACCTCAAGTGTTTGGTTATATTACCGAGGAAAGTGAATGGAAACATTACTCTACTATCTTACGTGAAGAATTAGATTCAGGTAAACTTAAATTTGAAATTTCCAAAGTTTATCCTTTAAAAGATTACTCACAGGCTGCAAAAGATCTTGAGAGTGGAGCAACTACAGGTAAATTAGTTATTGAAATTCCTCAATAAGTATAGTCTATATTTGTCTTTTTACGTAAGAATTTTTAAATATAATATATTCGTATTATAATTTGGGTCTTGAAGTCTCGAATTTCGTTAAATCTTCAGGTGTGGCTACTCCATACACAAAATCACCTCTTCCATTAGTTATAATAGCAAAATAATTTCCAGAATTAAAAAAAGCAGCTAAATCTTCCAAAGGTGTCAAAGGGGTTAATACCAGGTATTTTTTAGTTCCACCTGGTTTATAGATTGTTGAGTAAACTGGAGTCTTTTTTGGTTCACTATTCTCTTGATGCTCTAAATCATAGTTTTGACGAGCCTTTTGATTAAACCATAGCATATAATTCTTTGTAATTGGGTTTAAACCATTATTTTTTGTCTCAGCCTTATCTTTTAACTCTTGTACATTCAATACCCCTAATAACTTTCTATTAGATTCATGAATAACTGGTAAGAAGTCAAATTCATGTTCAAATGAGATTTCTATAGCATCTTCTATTGGTGTGGTAGGATTTATGGATATAGCAGGTCTGACATCAAGATCTTCTATGGTTGCCCCTCTATAGTCTCTTACCTGGAATATCTTCAGCGAAATGCTCATCTTATGTTTGATACTGAAATGATACTTTCAATTCAATACTAATGGTAGAGAAATTTATCATATTTAAAGTTTTTCTTGTTAAGCAAAGCTTTTTTTTTTTTCAATTTAGTCACAATCACTTATTTTCGCAGAGCATATAGTTAAGTCATTATATATATTATTATTATTATGTATTTACCCATTTATAAACAAGTTTAAGCTGCTTCAGCAGTGCTATACAGCTTACGTAAACGACCCGAATCAGCTTCTTCTACCTCACCTTCTTCACGTACAACTCTCCCCCAAACTTCTTCATCATTTCCATCATCTAAAACCCCAATTCTCATTGTGGCTAAAAGATTCTGAGCTGCTGTCAGATGACCGTAGACTCCACCAAAGAACGCTTTGGTTGCATCTTTACCATGAGAAGCTTTTAATAATGGTACCCCACCAGGATGTTGTTCCATAAATGGTGTAATATCATGAATTATATTTTGGATAATTATATAAATTCTGTCTTTATTAGTTGATGAACCTATTATACGTTTGAAATCCTTTGGAGTAATCAGTGGCAATTTTGAAATTGGAGTTCCCCAATTTAATTGACTTCTCATTCTATTAAGAACCTCCTGTTGCTGTTGAATTTTAAGTTGGTCAATTAAGTTATCTGGAGTGACACTTAACTCTTCGACAATTCCTACTTTATCTAAAGTCCAGATAAACCATTTTGTAGGATCAAAGGCAAAAAAGGATGATGTTGATCTATAATCATGAGGAAACTCATGATGATAATTTTGATAACTTTGACCATATGTTAATAATGAAACCAATGGGTTGTTGCAGTTTTGAGATGAGTTTTTATCATTAAATGGTTGAGTAGGGATACTTACTTGAATGTTTTTTAAATGGCCTATCGATTCAGTTGCCAATAATGATTGCTGACATAAAAACATTCTTAACAAACCAGGATATATAATCCCATTAGTTAAAGTATCTTTGCAAATGAACGCCGTAACAAATGCTGGAATGATGAAAGTTGTGAGAATGAAATTAGAAAAATATGAATTCTCTTGCCATTTCAAGAAATCTATAGCATCCAAATCATTTTCATTGGTATCATGAGGACTATATTCAAACCCATCTTCTTCGACTTCATTAACAACCTTTAAAGATACTGGGAATTCCTGTTCCATAAAATCTTGATGAAAGGCAACAATTTTTGGTTTCTTAATCAACCAACCCCAATGTGCCCATGCAAAACCTCGTTTGATCAGATATGGATCTCTTTCAGTGTCATCAGTAAAATGATGATGCGCTCTATGTAAAGATGCCCACCATCTAATTGATCCCAAACCTATACTACTTCCAAACACTGCAAAGTAATATAATAAGAATTTATAACGTATTTTAAAAGAATTATGAGCAAAATATTTATGATATCCCGAATTAAATGCTAGAATTGTAAAATTGAAATATATACATGAAAAGTATAAAGTGTCCTGATTTTCGGGTATAATGGGCAATGAGTATTTATAAATATAACCGAATATTAACAATGGAAGTACTACCACAGTGAAAGTATGAGTATAATTAATCCTAGTTAATAGATCTCGTTTTCGTTTCCTCATTTGATTCATACGTGTATTCTTTAATTGAGAGGCCTGGTGGATCAAACTATTGGTCGATGACCCACCCGTATTACCAGAAGTGGCTGAAGTCTTCACTTTCCTTTTCTGGACCTTCGTCCCCTTTGAGAATTCCATGTCACCTTCTTGTACAGGCATCTTAATAGGAAAGATAATCCAAAATAGTTATTGGATGGGGTATAAATATATAATTAGTAGTTATAGAGGAAGCACCCGATTTTGCAAATGTCACCAAATCTGGGGGGACATTTTTTATGTTCACATTTTAGTTGTACGAGATACGACATTTTTGTCTACTCACCTCTCGCAAAAAAGTTATTTTCAATTTTCTTCACCAGCAAAATTGAACTATTGAAATATAAACAAGTTATCATTGATAGAACTGTTACAAGAAAACCAATCATGCCTCCAATTCCAGCACAACATGGACCTGCAGTGGTGAATAAATCACGTCCAAATACGGTTGGCGCACCTGCCATTTCTTATACCCCAACCGATTCCACGATTCCTCCAGCGTTATATCATAGAATCCCAAATCTAGATCTTTATAAGAAATTGAAAGAAGCTGAAAGAAAAGTAGACTTGTTAATCTCTAGGAAAGCTTTAGACTTTCAGGCCACACAACAGAAGTCAATCCATCCTTCAAATTTCAAAGGAGAAACAGGTATCTTGAGAGTCTTCATATATAACATAACTGAAAACCAGCCCTGGCAAAAGCAACTACTTCAAGAGCAAGGTCTTCAAATACCAGATCCTACTTCATCAGAAGCTACTTGGACTTTAAGAGTTGAAGGTAGATTTTTAAGTGAATCCAAAGACAATAACATCGAGGATAAATTCAGTTCTTTCTTGAGTGCTATCTCTATTGATTTGATTCCAAATGATGACTATCCTGCTTTTCAAAATTCTCAATCGAATATTATAGAGTGGAGAAGTGATAGTAATGACTTTAATCAAAAAAGTTCAAATAGTTTTGATGGGATTGACATCAAACGAAATGGTATCTTCAATATAAAAGCAAAGATAGCTTTGCTAGCCAAAAGCCATTCAGCTACCTATAAGGTTAGTGATGAAATGGCTCAATTTACTGGTAAACAAGAATCAACCCAACAAGAATTGGTATATTCAATTTGGCAATATGTCTTATATAAAGGCTTATTTAGAAAAACTGACGCGCTTACAAGAGTTGATACAGTTGCTACAAATCGTGTTTTACCAGAAACTGCAAATCAAGATGATAATGATGATGACTTAACTGTTGTTCAAGCAGATGAAGTTTTACAAAGCCTTTTAAATGTTAAAACTTTTAAGTTCTCCGAACTTTATAAGTTATTACAACCACATTTCAAACCTCGTGAACCAATAATTATCGATTATGAAGTCAACACCAGAAAATCAACTACTCTAGGTGAAGTAGTAATTGATATACCAATAGAATTACCGCTCAACCTTTCGAAGATACAGAAAGAATTCCTTGATCTTAATAAAGTTGCTTTTGAAAATTTAACAAAAGCTGATAATACAATCCAATTATTAAATTCAAGAATTTCTTTAGGAGTTGTTGCATTACAAAATGCCAACGCAAGGGAAGCATTTTATAGCGAGTTAAGTGAAGACCCAGTTCAATTTATTGAAAAATGGCTTGAAAGTCAATCGGAAACCTTAAAGGCTTTAAAGAGTGATGAAGGTTATGATGAAGAGGTAGTTAGACGTGCTAATTATTTTGTTGAGAATGAGTCCCTCATTAAGGAAAAAATTGATCTTTTACTTGGATCTAGTAGATTTTGATTACATTATGTTCTCTGCTGTATTATATTATATATTGACTATAATAAAATTTTAGTTATACAATTAATCTATGTAGTCCACATCTTCTTCTTTATCCATTTGTTCTACTTCCTCAAGATCACTTTCTTCGTAGTCATCATCTTCATCTCCATTTCCTTCCACAAATTCATCAGTTTCCATGTATTCTTCATACAAACGGCTAGCAGCTTTATCACTGTAATTAATTGTTTGCTTTCTTGAACTTCTCTTGTCACCAATTTGTGTTTCAGGAGGCATGGTCTCCTGTTTAATAATTAATGGCAACATAGCAGCAAAGTATTCATATAAATACAACGTTGGTTTATAGATCATACTTGTCATAGGAATAGAATCATCATCACGTACGTGAGAGTCGATTCCCAAGCGTTTTGCTAAATACTCAACAAACGTAGAAAGCTCTGCACCATTACTGGCAACTTCGTACCATAAATCATCAACATTAGAATTTTGCGAGCTACTCTTGACTTCTTCTCCACTTTCATCAAATTCAATACCCGCATTTGCAAGACATTCAACTAACGTTCGATACACATCTTGAACATATATTTTAAACTCGGATGGTAAATGGCTTGACATCACATTTCCAGACCACGCAGTCCTCATTTTTTTAATTGATGCTAAACCACCATTTGATTCGTCAGCCATACGGCATAAGTAAAATCTGCCTACCTGAAATCCAATATCTCCGCATATTTCTTCTAAAATTCTAATATTCATAGTATGATCAAGAGGATTAGAAGTTGGATCAACATACTTTGTATCATCATCTGATGATTTTCTTTTGGCAAGTTTGGCTTCTGCTTCCTTCTTAGTTACTTCGGTGTTTTTAAAGCCTTTTAAAATTGATCTGGAAGCATAGTAAGTGTCCTTGTCACCAGGTACATCTTGCTTCAACACACTATTGGAAATGAACAATTTAACAGCATTGGAAGATGTAAGTGTCCATTGAACAAGTGTCTTTAACAATATAAGTCTGTCAAATGGATCATGTATACCGCTTAGTCCTTTGGATTCAAATTCGGGATCAACGAATGGGTTGTACCTAATACTCTCTTCATCAGAGTCGAAAGTAGAATCGTAATGAATGTATGGCTTTTGTAAATCGACTGGCTCTGAAAACGGTTCATTCTCTTTAGCTTTATCATTTGGTTGTTTCTTCCATTCTTTAGGTAAACCTAAAGATGAAACCAATGATTTTAGCTCCACGATTGCCTTGGAATGTGATGTTATTGTCTTTTTTCTATTAAGAATTAATCCCATAAGTTTTAGGAATAGGTAATTCATCTCAATAGAAATGGAATCTGAATTAGGTGACGAATCATCTTCTTGAGAGGTTAAGCCTAAACCTCTTTCTATGGTTTGTGGTCCGATACCGTTGACCTCCAATAAGGACTTAAATTTGTTTAAGAATGATATTATGAAAACAATATGACTTGCAATCCTAGAGGCCTTTACAGGATACCCTAAGGCAATTTTCTCAGCCGCAGCTTTTTCATTCTGTTGGGCCTGTAAAGCATTTTCATCGTATAAAGCATAATTTAAAGATATCAAGGGACCTGGTAACTGTCTGGAATTTTTGTTTCTATTGTTAACAAAAGTGGTTCTACTTGTTTTCATTGTATTTATATTTGATATGGCCCTGCGTTTATACGTTCTTGCTTTCTTCTCCATATTAGCTGACCCCGCCACCCTTGGGATTTCAATTATAGGATCTGTATTTGGACTTTTAGATTTATCTGATTTTGGATGTAAATCATCTAATATATCTTTGGGAGTATCAGATCCTTCATTCAAAGGTACAGTTGATGTTTTATTAGGCTTGACGTTCTTAGATTCATCAACGCTAAAACTAAGTACTGATTGTTGCTTTCTTTTCCTTAGTATCAGTGATGTAACTTTACCCTTAGGACTTATTCTCGATTTTATTCCTCCTCTTGAGCCTGGTCCTTCTAATGGTTTAGAATCAAGCCGAAATTTTGAAATAATTGATTGGTTGTAATTATCGGAAGAAGAATCCTCTACTATCATAGATTTAGAACCCAAATGTTTCCGTGGTCTGCCTAACCTTTGAGGTTTTTCACTTGGATCATATTGGACTAGTTTAACGTCATTGAGATACTCTTTATTTTGAGATCCTGATTCAGTTTCAGAAAACGATTCTGTTTCATTATCTCCTGAAACTAAGGAATTATATCTAAGTAATGCAGCTGTAGTAGTGGAGTGAATTTCTTCTGTATCATCATTAGTCTTTTCAGTGAAGTATGGGAATCCATCAGAGCTTAGTGATTTGATCAGCCTGCTACCATCTTTTAGATCAATCACAGAATCAGACGCTCTACTCATAGTGGCATTAATATCAGCTTCCACGATTTCTTTATGCATATTCCTATGGTGTTAGAAAATGTAATTGATCTTTAGACTTAATGGTACATGATTATTTACTGTTGCGAAAATTTTACCCGGCATATCAAATGGTGTTTTAGCAAAATACGCGTATTAACTGAAATCAATTATGAACATTATGAAAGGTAAGACTATGTACTGTTAGATTATATTAAGCTGTATAATTGTTGTTTCTCTACGTTCTTGTTAATAAGTAGATTCAGAATGCAGTTAGAGCCTATGTAGTTGATATTCCTACGAAACTAATTGTCAAGTAATTTTACATTTGTTAGGCAATAAGTATAATTAAAAATTTATCAAATCATATACTATCCCCCTGAAGTTTAAATAGACTTAGAGTAAGAGCTTTTATAAGTAATGATGATGATGTGATAGACTAAATTCGAATTCTTTCATTAAATCACTAGTAATTTGTAGTAGTTAAATTTTTGTTGAACAAAAATATTCGCGTCTAAACAAATTTAAAAAAGACAAATCAAAATATAAAACTAAACAAGAACGCGGTACATTTAATTATCTAACACGTATTAATCAAGAGGTTGAAGATGTCATCAGATTATGGAAACTATGGTGGATACACCGATGGTGGGTTTAACACCGATGGAAATGCTGGTGGATTTAGCACGGATAATGGGATTGCTGAAAAACATCAGAGTAGAACAAGTTTAACTCCCGTAACTATCAAACAAATAAATGATGCTGAACAAGATGTACCAGATGGGGATTTCAAAATAAACCAAATTGAATTGAATATGGTATCTTTCGTTGGAATTATAAGAAGAATTGATGATCAAACCTCTGGTATAGTTTTAAAGGTGGAAGATGGTACTGGAACCATCGATGTTAAGAAATGGACAGATGCCACTACTAGTACTACAGAAGAACTTGAAAAATATAATAAAGAATTAGGAAAATATGTGTTTGTAAGTGGTGCTTTAAAGAGTTTTAACAATAGAAAGACAGTTCAAAATTCCGTTGTTTATCCTATTGTGGATCATAATCAAGTGTTATATCATCATTTAAGTGCTATAGAAACCCATTTAAAGGCTCAAGGTATTACTACCGCTAATAGTGTAAAGTCTTCTCAAGCTACTGGATTATTTGTAACAGATAATGATGCCCATGCTTCACCCGTTGATGCTATTTATAATTTTGTTAAAGAAAACTCTGCTTCTATGCCAACTGGGGTTACAGAGCCATTTATTTCACAAAAATTAGGGTTTACTACTGCGGACGCTCATAAATTTTGTCAAGAGTTAGTTGAAAGTGGTAGAATTTATCAAGGTACAGATGAGAGTAGTTATTTTTGTGTTTAGTATATAGAATATTTAATGTATGTTTAAGTTTGTTCAAAAAAAATTTAAATGACCTTTAATAATAATTTACTAGTCAACTACGAACAATAATAAATGTTCTTTTATCGTCTTGACAGCAATAACAATGTAACATTTTTATCAACAATATATAAAAACAATTCGCCGGTTTAGTGATGTCAGAAGCCTGCGACTACAGACCTGCAAGCGCAGACCTGCTAATCGATTTACTCATTTAACTCTATTGATAAACTTAAGCTGCATACTTCCAGTCATCTGATTTTTTTTTTAATCTAGTTGATCAAATAGCGTCATTTTCAATTACTTTGAAAATTTGCTGATGGACCAATCATACTTGGCGGTTAAGTCACTGGATTTTCGGTGTTTTATTTATTGACAGCTTATACAAGCATTATTTCGGCTTTTGAGTAATTCTTCATAACCTAAAATTTTGAACCAAAAATGCCAAGATTCCATTTTAAATAACTGTTTACCTCATTGATGGGGGTTTTTTTAGTTGCCGATCTAGCTGACCGCACTATTTCTTTTAAAAGAAAAAGCTTGAATATTAAGGGATTAGATATGCGCAAATGCATTAAATGTAAGATATCATATTAGTACATTATGCACCAGAATGCATTTAAAATAATATACCAAAATTATTAGATATAATAAATACACCGCGTATACTGGGGGGGGGGGTGGATTCAAATTTCTTTTTAGTTATTATTTTCTTCTTTAGTATCCAAATAAATGAACGTAAATATATCATATTTATCCTATGTCTCATCGGAGATGATGGTATAATTTCTTTTTATTTTTTCGTATATTAATGCGAATTAAAATTTTATTATATGGGAATAATGTACAATTATTAATCCGTAGTTCATAACCTTTCCGTGAATTAATGTTTACTATTTATAGTTGTTTGATCAATATGTTACGAAATTTATGGTTTTGCTTACTTGAGTTTTTCTCTTCAGAAATTTATGATTACTTTCTCTTTCAATCATTATGACCCTGCTGCTAAATGGTTGATAAAATGACCACAGAGATTTGAATACTCAAAAAAAATTCCAGAGTCGATGAATGTTTCCTATTGGCAATTCTTAATTAGTGAATTGCAATGGCAAAATTGATTAGGCTTAGTTGTTAATTAATTTCTATTAAATTTGTGCATTAATGGTATATATAGGGATTCGTGCTTCATGCATATTAAAAATAGTGTTTTCTTTTTAATGTAGGGAATATGGCATGATTAATTGGTAGCGTACACCAAAGAATAATGAAAACTACCAGACGATGAGTGAGAAATATCTTATAATGAGAAGCGTTTAACTTCTATTCGGCATCTCAGTCGTTGAATCTATAATAAGATATATCATAACCTTAGCTTTATAATATGGTTCAAGTTGAAGTACAAATGCTAGTTAGAAACAATATGTGCGAGAACGGGAACTATCGATGACTTACCCCAAAGAATAAAAAAAATGGCCTCATAAGTTTAGGTTGGTAGCGTGCATAAAATAATAAAATCAAAAAAATAATCCTCAGTAAGCGAGATAAGTATCAACTGCATGAGCACCAATTATGACAAATAGTTATACTTTGAATTTGCAGATCATATTTGTCTTTGTTACTGCGCAGGGTCGAGCATAACATCCATCCTGAGTAACCTAATTGAACCTATGATTGCTAAATCTATGTTTACTGAGATCATAGCGATAATAGGTTACAAAAGTTGAATGATGATTGACCACTATTGTCATTCGTTCAATTATAATCATCTCTACTTTTACAATCGAGTAATAATCCTATAAATAGTATCCCATTATACTCTTAAAATTATAATGTCTACGACAATATTATTATACTGATGTTTATAAACTATATCTAATTTACCAAACATTTTCCATTTAGTACTGAAAAGACAGAAAAATTTAAAAGATGCGAATCTTAAAATCAATTTTCACTACTATATTTTTATTTATTGTTGTCACCACCAATGCTGATAACACAACTCGAATAACAACCCTTCCCAATGGTGTGGCTTGTACTGCCATAGAGTTTGATGCTGTTTCTACTTTATCAGATGGTTCTGAATCTACTTCTACTTCCATAGAAGTCAATTGTGATACAATGCTCATAACAACTACATTTCCAGATGATTATGTAGCAACGCTAACAGGTCAATTAATAATGACCTCTGATGGTGCTGGTAACATGATCATTTATACTACTACATTTCCTTTTACTTCACCAACACAGGTAGCAGATCCTAGTTCCGAAATTGAATCTAGCGCAATTGATCCTGAAGTTATTCCTAGTTCTGAAATTGTACTTAGCACAACAAATATAGAAGAAACATATCCTAGTTCCGGAATTGCACCCAGCACAAATATAGAAGAACCATATCTTAGTTCCGAAATTGCATCTAGTACAGATATAAAAGAAACATATCTTAATTCCGAAATTGCACCTAGTACAGATATAGAAGAAACATATTCTAGTTCCGAAATTGAACCTAGCCCATCAGAACCACCAGAGACTCCAATTGGAACTTATTATCATGAAACTACTCTTGAAAATGGTATGGTTTGTACAGCTACTCAACACGCGTATTTGACAACACTTCCTGGAGGTTATCTTGGAGTCTCTTACTCGGTGTATAGCATTCCTTGTGAGACAATTACCTTTACAACTACATATTCAGATGGTTCCATAGCCACTCTTGTTGGTGACATATATCTTACAGTCAGAGAAGATATGGTGTTTGATCCAGTTTCAACAGGTACTCACATTATTCTGACCATAAGTGATGGAGAAAGTGATCTGGATCCTTCTATAGACTGGCCTGAAGCCACATCTACTGTTGCTCCTGAATTAACTCATTCTACCTCTTCGCAAGGTCCACTCACTCCAGGTGGCACATATTTTTATGAGACTACACTCGATAATGGTTTGGTTTGTACATCTGTTGAACATGCATATATGACAACTCAACCAGATGGGGAAATTTTAGTTTCATACACAGTAGTCAGCATTCCATGCACTATAATAACATTTACTACTACTCTTTCAGATGGATCTCATGCTACAGTGGTCGGTGATGTTATGCTTACAACCGTGTCAGGTGAATTGTATGAGATGATGTCTATAATCCTGACTTTAGTACCGTCAGATACAGAAACTTTAACAGTAACAAATAGTGAATCAACATCAGAGCTGGTTGAACTTAGCTCAACAAGTGATATAGAATCAGACCTATCATCAGAACAGATTGATCCAAGTTCTACTTACGATAATTCAGTAAGCAAAACTGCAACAGATCCCGTTGAACCAACTACAACTTCAAGCGACATAGATTCTGAATCTACATCAGAACAGGTTGATCCAAGTTCTAGTGACGATGACTCTATTAGTGAAACTACCTCAGATGCTGCTGAATCAAGTGAAAACTCAATTGACATACAATCTGAAACTACTACAGATGCCGCTGAATCAAGTGAAAGCTCAATTGACATAGAATCTGAAACTACTACAGATGCTGCTGAATCAAGTGAAAGCTCAAGTGACATAGAATCTGAAACTACTACAGATGCCGCTGAATCAAGTGAAAGCTCAATTGACATAGAATCTGAGACTACCTCAGATGCTGCTGAATCAAGTGAAAGCTCAATTGACATAGAATCTGAAACTACTACGGATGCTGCTGAATCAAGTGAAAGCTCAATTGACATAGAATCTGAGACTACCTCAGATGCTGCTGAATCCGGTGCAATCTCAAGTGACATAGAGTCTGAAACTACTACGGATGCTGCTGAATCCAGTGAAAGCTCAAGTGAGATAGAATCTGAAAGTACCATAGATGTCGATGTATCAAGTGCCACTTCAAGTGACATAGATTCTGAATCTACATCAGAACAGGTTGATCCAAGTTCTAGTGACGATGACTCTATTAGTGAAACTACCTCAGATGCTGCTGAATCAAGTGAAAACTCAATTGATATAGAATCTGAGACTACCTCAGATGCTGCTGAATCCAGTGAAAGCTCAAGTGACATAGAATCTGAAACTACTACGGATGCTGCTGAATCCAGTGAAAGCTCAAGTGACATAGAATCTGAAACTACTACAGATGCCGCTGAATCAAGTGAAAGCTCAATTGACATAGAATCTGAGACTACCTCAGATGCTGCTGAATCAAGTGAAAGCTCAAGTGAGATAGAATCTGAAAGTACCATAGATGTCGATGTATCAAGTGCCACCTCAAGTGACATAGATTCTGAATCTACATCAGAACAGGTTGATCCAAGTTCTAGTGACGATGACTCTATTAGTGAAACTACCTCAGATGCTGCTGAATCAAGTGAAAGCTCAATTGACATAGAATCTGAGACTACCTCAGATGCTGCTGAATCAACTGAAAGCTCAATTGACATAGAATCTGAGACTACTACAGATGCTACTGAATCAAGTGCAATCTCAAGTGATATAGAATCTGAAAGTACCATAGATGTCGATGTATCAAGTGCCACTTCAAGTGACATAGATTCTGAATCTACATCAGAACAGGTTGATCCAAGTTCTAGTGACGATGACTCTATTAGTGAAACTACCTCAGATGCTGCTGAATCAAGTGAAAACTCAATTGATATAGAATCTGAGACTACCTCAGATGCTGCTGAATCCGGTGCAATCTCAAGTGACATAGAATCTGAAACTACTACGGATGCTGCTGAATCCAGTGAAAGCTCAAGTGACATAGAGTCTGAGACTACCTCAGATGCTGCTGAATCCGGTGCAATCTCAAGTGACATAGAATCTGAAACTACTACGGATGCTGCTGAATCCAGTGAAAGCTCAAGTGTCGTAGAATCTGAAACTACTACATATGCTGATGAATCAAGTGAAAGATCAATTGACATAGAATCTGAGACTACCTCAGATGCTGCTGAATCCGGTGCAATCTCAAGTGACATAGAATCTGAAACTACTACGGATGCTGCTGAATCCAGTGAAAGCTCAAGTGTCGTAGAATCTGAAACTACTACATATGCTGATGAATCAAGTGAAAGATCAATTGACATAGAATCTGAGACTACCTCAGATGCTGCTGAATCAAGTGAAAGCTCAAGTGACATAGAGTCTGAGACTACCTCAGATGCTGCCGAATCAAGTACCACTTCAAGTGACATAGATTCTGAATCTACATCAGAACAGGCTGATCCAAGTTCTAGTGACGATGACTCTATTAGTGAAACTACCTCAGATGGTCATGAATCAAGTACCACTTCAAGTGACATAGATTCTGAATCTACATCAGAACAGGTTGATCCAAGTTCTAGTGACGATGACTCTATTAGTGAAACTACCTCAGATGCTGCTGAATCAAGTGAAAACTCAATTGATATAGAATCTGAGACTACCTCAGATGCTGCTGAATCCGGTGCAATCTCAAGTGACATAGAATCTGAAACTACTACGGATGCTGCTGAATCCAGTGAAAGCTCAAGTGTCGTAGAATCTGAAACTACTACATATGCTGATGAATCAAGTGAAAGATCAATTAACATAGAATCTGAGACTACCTCAGATGCTGCTGAATCAAGTGAAAGCTCAAGTGACATAGAGTCTGAGACTACCTCAGATGCTGCCGAATCAAGTACCACTTCAAGTGACATAGATTCTGAATCTACATCAGAACAGGCTGATCCAAGTTCTAGTGACGATGACTCTATTAGTGAAACTACCTCAGATGCTGCTGAATCAAGTGAAAGCTCAATTGATATAGAATCTGAAACTACTACAGATGCTACTAAATCAAGTGCAATCTCAAGTGAGATAGAATCTGAAGTTACCACAGATGCTGCTGAATCAAGTGCAATCTCAAGTGATATAGAATCTGAGACTACTACAGATGCTACTGAATCAAGTGCAATCTCAAGTGATATAGAATCTGAAACTACTACAGATGCCGCTGAATCAAGTGAAAGCTCAATTGACATAGAATCTGAGATTACCTCAGATGCTACTGAATCCGGTGCAGTCTCAAGTGACATAGAATCTGAAACTACTACGGATGCTGCTGAATCCAGTGAAAGCTCAAGTGAGATAGAATCTGAAAGTACCATAGATGTCGATGTATCAAGTGCCACTTCAAGTGACATAGATTCTGAATCTACATCAGAACAGGTTGATCCAAGTTCTAGTGACGATGACTCTATTAGTGAAACTACCTCAGATGCTGCTGAATCAAGTGAAAGCTCAATTGACATAGAATCTGAGACTACCTCAGATGCTACTGAATCCGGTGCAATCTCAAGTGACATAGAATCTGAAACTACTACGGATGCTGCTGAATCCAGTGAAAGCTCAAGTGAGATAGAATCTGAAAGTACCATAGATGTCGATGTATCAAGTGCCACTTCAAGTGACATAGATTCTGAATCTACATCAGAACAGGTTGATCCAAGTTCTAGTGACGATGACTCTATTAGTGAAACTACCTCAGATGCTGCTGAATCAAGTGAAAGCTCAATTGACATAGAATCTGAGACTACCTCAGATGCCGCTGAATCCAGTGAAAGCTCAAGTGAGATAGAATCTGAAGTTACCACAGATGCTGCTGAATCAAGTGCAATCTCTAGTGATGTAGAATCTGAAACTACTACAGATGCCGCTGAATCAAGTGAAAGCTCAATTGACATAGAATCTGAAACTACTACAGATGCTGCTGAATCCAGTGAAAGCTCAAGTGATATAGAATCTGAAGTTACCTCAGATGCTGCTGAATCAAGTGCAATCTCAATTGATATAGAATCTGAAACTACCACAGATGGTCATGAATCAAGTACCACTTCAAGTGACATAGATTCTGAATCTACATCAGAACAGGTTGATCCAAGTTCTAGTGACGATGACTCTATTAGTGAAACTACCTCAGATGCTGCTGAATCAAGTGAAAGCTCAATTGACATAGAATCTGAGACTACCTCAGATGCTGCTGAATCCAGTGAAAGCTCAATTGACATAGAATCTGAGACTACCTCAGATGCTGCTGAATCAAGTACCACTTCAAGTGACATAGATTCTGAATCTACATCAGAACAGGTTGATCCAAGTTCTAGTGACGATGACTCTATTAGTGAAACTACAACAAATGTTGATGAATCAAGTGCAAGATCAATTGACGTAGTATCGGAAACTACATCAGAAGTTGCTGAATCAAGTGCAATGTTGAGTGAATCAAAATTTGAATCTACAGCAGATAATAGCAGCTCAGGTACAAGTTCGTATGAGCCGACATCGGGAATTGTTGATTATGAATCGGACCTAGCCAGTTCTTTGGTTTCGGAAGTCGCTTCATCCGTGGAAATTCTTAGCTATAGTGATGCTTATGTTTCTACGATCAGTACTTTTAGTGAATCTGATGTAAATTATGACTCGGTCATTACATCAGAAGTAGTCAGTACCAATTCATTGAGTTCTATTGATTCAAGTAACGTGGAAGTGACCACATATAGTACTACGTTTGGGCCTGATGAATCTGGAGTAATCGTTGTTAGTACTGATTCTGTCGGAGATTTAGTTGTAAGTACATCCATATTTAATAGTGTTAGCCCAAGTATCGGCGTTACCGACTCAACATACTCAACTACAGTCTCAATCACAAGTACCATCTCGGATGTATTGTCGTCAAATACCGAAGAGGCAATCTCAACGGAAGTACCTAGCTTATCTGATATCATATTCACTCATATCGAGTCTATTAGTTGGAGTCAGGGCGGACCAATCGATGTCGATCTTCCTTTTGTGCCATCATGGAATGTTAGAATTGGATGGCAAATGCAGGAAGGACTTTTGATGGGACACAAGTTTTCATTAACAATGCCTAATGTTTTTGGTTTCTACTCTCCTCCTAATGTCAATTCTAAGCGTGATGTTGTTGATCTAGTATACCTAGAAGTCGATAATATCAATTATGCAGAATGTACAGCAATCCCAGGATCACTATATGATATTAACTCCTACTTAGAATGCTCAATTATACAGGATATTGAGTCATACGTCGATGGTATTGTTAATCTTCCTGTCACATTTAATGTTGGTGGTTCTTCCAGAGGAACTGATATGTCTGGTGCTAATGAATTATCAAGCGGAGTTCAGTTAATATCATTCTTAACTAGTGACAATAGAATAATTCTGAAAGAGGCATCTTTTGGTGCAGGTCCAGCATCTCCGGAAGACCCTAACGACATTGTATTTGCAACGAGAGCCATGGAATGGGATAATAGTAATGCGTATTACCTTCTTGGAGGAAATTGTACCTCTTCTTATGGATTTGGTAAATTGTCATTGAAAGTGGATGACGGAACTATTGATTGTGCTTCGTGGCTGGCTTATATTACCAACGATCTTAATGATTGGTATTTTCCAAGATCATTTGAAGCCATTGATTCAATCACTTTGGAAAGTTGTAACGGCAATGAGATTGTTCTCGACTATTCTTATATTCCGGCAGGCTATAGAGTATTTTTAGAAGTTATTGGTGAACCTGGTGGACATGATGTTGTTGCTAGCTATAGTGATATCCATAGCTGTGTCGATGACTTAGCAAGAGAAACAGTAGGCTCTCCAGATTTCAGTATTATTAGTACATCGAGCAACGAAAGAGCTACTGGCCCAGAATTTATTACTTCTCCCGCCGCAACCAATACCCAAGTCTCAAGTACCACTCAAGTATTGGTAATTAGTACTGATTCTGTTGGAAAAACTTATACTGAGACAATTGTGATTCCTGTCACAGTAACAGAGTGCATTATTACAAGTACTGGTGCTGATGGGTCTGTTGTGACTGCAACTGAAGTGGTTATTGTTACAGCCAATCCCGATGGAAGCATGTACACTACAACATCATTACTTCCAATTGAAATTGCTTCAGAATATACCACCATGTTAGCTACAACTGATAGTGAAGGAATTAAGGCCACAGAATCAGGTATTATTTTAATTGATGCCGAAGGAAATACTTTTACTACAACTTTAACTATCACGGCTTTAGTTACGGAATCTTGCAATGAATATGAAACAACATTTACCAATACTCTTCCCGACGGAAAAGTTACTGCAGAAACTGCACACATTTACGAGTCAATAGATGGTCATGGTAGTACTTCTACCAGAACATCGTTCTACACTCTGGCCACAGGAGCTGTGCCTGTTGAAGATGAAGGTGAAAACGAAAATGAAAACGATATTGAAGAATTGTCACATACAACTATTTCTATTATCGACTTCCCTTCATCACTCACTACAGTTTTATTTGATGATGAATATGGCCTACAATCTAACGAGATAACCACAACGATCAGCACGGGCCCAATCTCCTCTGCTGATTTCATTGATTTTTCTGCTACTATATCAGACACACCAGTCGCTTCATCTATTGAATATTATGAGAATTCAGCAAGTAAAATTGCAATTGACAAATCGATGTTGTTAATTACATTTGCTAGTATGTTTTTCATGATATTAATTGTTTAGATTTTCTTTCAAATTACCTTATACACCGATTTCCTAATTAAATTTGCTACAAGTTCCTTTAATCGTGTTTTGGTACTTCTTATTATTATATTTTGTACAGGACTCAGATCAATTGACTGGTTTTTGTATATATTTTCTGTACTCTTATATTTAGATATTATGTAAATTATTGTTTCCAGTGCAATTATAAGAAATGCATAAAATTTTTATATTTATTTTCGAGAACTGTTTGTATATTTATATAAATAAATCGGTAAACAGATGTGGTATATGATTGATAAATGCTCGATAGGAAAATATGGCAAGGAAGTAAACTTTAAATTAGTTCTAACTAACTAACAGACACAATAATCAATTTAGTTTATCAGAATTCTCTTGTAAGGATTCTCTAACAATACCAGAGCCCGCCCGTGCGCTAAAGAAAGCTGCCCACAAATCAAAATTAGTAACCGATTCCCCTTGCGCTTTACCTTTTCCGACCAAAGTATCATTACCTCCACTATTCATCAAAGTTAGGGATTCTGCTTTGCTTAAACTTTTCTCGTCTGATATAGCTATCAAAGAGGCAGTCGAATTTGGAATCGGAATATTTGCATCATTGCCCGCTTTAGTTTTCCCTGATTGAACTTCTGGCGTCATTTCCATATATTGTAGTCGCTTATTTGTAGACATAACTACAATACTTTCCTCAACTGTATTTTCGATAGCAAACATCCATACTGTAGTAGGTTTTGTCTGCCCAATTCTGTGGATTCTCGATATAGCTTGCAATTCTAATGATGTATTGACTAAAGGCTCACAAAGGAAAATATGGGATGCATTAATTAAAGTCAAGCCACTAGCCTGTGCTTTAGCATTCAATAGAAAGCATGTAATATTATTATCTGGGTTTTTAAAAGTCTCGACCGAGTCAAACATCTTCATTTTCCTTCCCACACCAGTATCAGGTCGCAACGTACCATAAGATCCAAGATAAGTAATATCAGCATCTTTAAATGCGGTTCCTAATATATAAAGCATATCTTGCCATTGACTATAGACAACAATTTGAACTGATGGATTTTGGCTTCTTAGATATAAAACCTGTTTAACAATCATATTTACTTTTGAGCTATATGAGTTTTCTAACTTAACGTTTTGAATTTCCTCAATTGTGTCTTTCGGCAAAGCTTTATAAATAGAATATAAGTTCTTACTATGAGAACCCCCCTCCAAGGAGTCCACTACCTTATTTGCTTTCAAGTTTGGCTTATGGTGAGTGAAATTATAGACAGAATCTAAATGTATCAGCCTTTTACACATAGGACATGTATGACTATTTCGGATCCACTGCTCCAAACACTCCTTACAATATTTGTGCCCACATTGAGTCAAAGAACCAATAGTAATAGTCGATCTGCAAATGATACACATCATACCTTCTTCATCATCTCTTAGATTACCTTCGGCTACACCAACCAAACCTCGTAAGTAACGGAACTTTGCAACGGATTTGTCCATATGAAGCTTTATCAGATCATACAGATATTGCTTTTGCAGGAGGTGTCGGTTAACTGAAACGGCAGCTAAAGCACTTCTATCCATACCAAAATCGGATGTTTGTACCGTATCAGAAATTTGCTGCAATTGTTTATAATAATCGACACGACTATTAAATACAGCATTACAATTAACTGTTAGTTCTTTCTGTAATAAAACCAAAGCAAGTTTCTGATTGTCGAAAACTATCCTAAGCTTTTTTCCAAGATCTTCCAATAATTTTAGTTGTGTTTCCGATCTTGACTGATCTAATAGCTCATCTTCCTTTATTTCTGTTTCAAGGTTCTTAATCAGAAGAACTAATTCTTGCAACGACGACTTCCCCTTGGGCTTGATTGTATTTCTAACGCTTTGAAGCTGAACTAAAAACTCCTGATCATTAATCTTTTGTAACTCGAAATCAGTGTCTTTTTTTTCCTGGGCCTTTCTTATTGTGACAATCTTCGCAGAGTTTTCCGATCCATTAATAGACTCTCCTCTATCAATTAATGTTTGAGACAAAACAAACAAATAACTAGATACCTTATCTTGATCTTGTATAGTTTCTTCGTATTCAGTACCGGCAGGACTCTTATCTTGGGTTAAAACTGGAGTGCATAAAATTTCAATTAAATGCTTGACCCATGAATTAAGAATTAGAGCTTGAGAGTTTAGCTCTTCAATCATCTTAAAGAGCTTATCGCTGAAAACTTTAACTTTCATATAGATCGAATGGTCTGTGAAAACGCCAACGTCGATCACCGGCACTGCAAAGAAAAACTTCTTGGAATTCTTGGGAAGTAAAATTTCTCCAGCGTCAATAAAAGCCTGATCCAAATCAAGATACCGGCCTCGCGATTTTATCCTGGATTCCACAACACTATTGACATTAGCTATTGTTCCTTTTAATAGAATACCACGAGTCTCTTCTGCAAGTTCGTAAAATTTCAGTTCTAGAAATTTTGCTTCCTCTTCCTTCGATTGATCATCTGTCCAGCTAGGATCCAAGACAAAATCTTTGGAATAATTGCTTACTTCAAAATCAGTTGCTAAATCTACTCCATTAATAAGTGATGCGATCTCATTAGATCTTTCAGTTTCCTCGTAGTGTTCAAATTTCTGTAATAAATCAAACCTTATTGATGTTTCAGGAAGCTTAAAGACTTTTATTACTTCGTTGTAATCTTTATCATATCGCTGAAAGTAAGATGATGCTATTAAAAAGTAAAAGCGATGCAAAGTGGTATTCCACGTCCTTATTCTTAGCCTGAACCCTGCAATTTTGTCCTCTAATTTTTCCAAAACCTCATCGTTCATAGCCTGAGTTTCATTTTTTCCATCAATACTACCAATGGTGTCATCATTATCTATTTCATCATCAATTCTACTATCCAACCTTCTCCTATAATCTTTAAATTCTTTGATATACTTATTGAGAATAAGCCTACACCTGAAGATGATTCTTTCTGTTTGTTCTACACCAATAGTTAAATAAGGTAAGGCTCTTTCAGGTAGGTAGCAAAATTCGAAAAACTCCCCAACTTCGAGGTAAAGTTGAATCAATTGCTTTTCATTTTCCATTATATCAGTGTATGCTTTAGTCAACATATCATCCAAAAGATTTTCCAAAGTCTTCAACTGTTGTATTGCCGAGAACATATAAGTATTATTTCTCTTGTACCTCTTGGATCCAATATTAAGTCTTCCAATTTGAGAATTACAACAAATTTGCCTCAAACGAACTAGCCAGCTTCTCATATAATTCATAATTGTTGTAGAAGGTTCCCAATCGTTTGAAATAGGATTACCATTAACATCTAAACAGATAGCAGCCAAGCACTCTTCAAATTTTTGATTATAAAAATCTTGCTCCACTGGAGTGAATGGAATGGTAAGCAAAATCCTCGATTGTGGAGGTAATTTTATATCATCGTGAACCATTGACTTTGTGTGGCGCAACGAAATTGTTGTCCATAACTTTATAAAGTCTGAGTTTGAAGAATTCTTAGTAATTAATTCCCAGGCCCATTTACCAATATCACCACAAAATGGTTGATACTTTAGAAAATGTAGAATGGAATGCAAGTCTTCAAGATTTTTCTTTATTGGCGTTCCAGATACTCCCCACGCATGAAAACGAGGAATCAAAGCTGCACTTTGGAACGCTCTTGATACTGTGGATGAAACCATTTGTACTTCATCTAAAATTACTCTCCAAAATTGACTAAGCATCAACGGTGACTCATATTCTACCTTTTTATATATAGAAGGAATTTTGTTGTGACTAATTGCAAGACCTATTTCATCTTGTAATGCTTTTTCATAGTCTGTCTCAGCCTGTGACTCTCCTGTTCTCTCATTTGCAATTTTTGGTTTTATGGAAGTAAGTGTTAGTTGAAACATTGATTTATAATCATCCAATAATGCACTTTCATTGGCCTCATGTGAACTACTTGAAGGTTCATTTTCATCATCATCTAAGTTATAGCTCCTTTGTGACTTGGCATTTCTTGTATGTTTTGGACGGGACGAGTAAAGTGCATAATCCAACTCCCTCGCTATGACAGCATAAGTTGTAAATACAACGTCAAATTTTCTTAAATATTCCGCAATTAAAGCAGGATTATTGTCTAATTTAGGATATTTTCCAACTCCCGTATAGACTGTTACCGCTAGACTAGGAGCTAAATGTACAATTTCCTCCACCCATTGTTTTAAAATCGAATCAGGAGCAATAACAAGGGTAGTCTTAGCCTTAACTAAAGTTTTAACATCTCCAAATTGATTGATTTGATGTTCTATTGTATCATTAACTTCATCGATTGATCTCTTATTCATTAGCATTAAAGCAGTCATTTCTACCGTCTTACCAAGTCCCATTTCTTCAGACAATAACGATTGAGCAGGCAAAAGCTGGTTTTTATGTTCCATGAGATAACGACAAGCTCCAGTTCGACTAATTATGTGAGCTGTAAGTCTATTAAAAAAATAAATCTTGCCGTCTAATTTGATTCTCTTCCAACCAAAGCATAGTTTGTTAAGTAATGAATATAGTTTGCAATCTAAGGTATCACTAGGATTATCATTATTAGACAATAAGGCTTGCAGTTCTTCGTCTATAAAGGGTAATGGAGAACATCTACTTGTATCAAAATTGAATTTGACATTTTCTTTTGATAACAACCAATTAACTGATCTCTTTTGAAATCTAATTAAATTAGTTTCTAATTCTGGAATATCAAACTCGTCTTCAATCTTAGGCATCAAATCAGTATTTTCAGAAATGGAAGTATAAAACAATCTTGCACTTACTGGTTCGGAGTCAAGCATACTTGTGACCGCTGAAGACTCATTCGATGTTGGGAAGTAATCTACTCTACTTGATAATATGTTGCTGATTTTGTCTACTTGATGAGGAAATCCTATACCACAAGCATATTGAACTGAATAAGTTAATGAAATTCCAATTTTATTGATGATAAGGTTGAATTCAAGCTTTATGGTTGGTTTTGAAACTGTTAATTTGTTCTTATCAAGTTTACTAGACTGGAAATTTAAAATTGATAATTCTTGTTTTAACAGTGGAATATCTGACAAATCGCTATTACCGATAGACAATAATAACTTTGAAGAATCAAACTTATTAGTTGATTTAACATATAACAAGTTTCCAGATACAATACTCAACTTAATGTTATCAGTTACTAATTCAAATATCCCATTTCCCAGTTCTAACATATTTGAAAAGTCTTTATCGGCTAGATTTATGGGGCTTTCGTCGTGAAATTTAAAACATCTATTAACCAAAGTAACATATTCATCATCTGGTAATCTCAGTGGAATGACATTGTTGATTCCCGCCGATTTATAATATTCTGTATACTTTAGATTGTCTATAGATAATGAACTATTGACAGATGTCTTTGGTTTCTTTTTTGCCTTTTCAGGTGTAACTTGACCCAATTTCGCCAAATTAGATATATTATCAAACTCGAAATGTATCAACAGTAAAGTCATCTTTGTAATTCTCCTTTTCAGGATCTTTAAACCATTGCAATCTTCTCAATGGTGAAGTTTGATACTCTTAAGATAATCATTATCTTTTTGATTTATGATATAAGTAATCAAAATCCTTTTTTAGAGAAACTAAGGGAGAGCTGATCCACAAAAGGAAAATAAATATGAGCCGCACAGAACATTAAAAATGATATAAATAAAAATTAATTTCTACATTAAAAATACCAAAAATCATGGTTAAACAAATAAAGAGATTTATTATATTTTAGACAATCAAAAAAAAAAAAGAATCAAAAAGATTAGAAGAGCCTAGAGAACTAAAATAAGATATTGTTAAAAAAGAGTATATAATTTGTTAGCTATGTACTGGAATTTGTTTGTTCTTTCTTCTTTCAAGAATAGAAGCACCACCTAAATTCAAATCAAACACCTTTTGTTGTTTATGATGATTGTGATGACGATGACTTTGTTTGGGTGTTACTGTTGATGCTGGCAACAAAACACGACCATCCTTATCGACATCTTCTTCATTTTCTTCTTCCTCTTCTTCAACTAAATCTTGGATTGTATTTGGATTAATTTTACTGGCCAATGCAGCTTCTTCACCCATTCTATGAACAGCAGTTGAAATATCAAAGGCATCTCTTAAAGCTACAGCAGCTGGTGAATATAATTCATTCTTAGATTTGAATTTTTTAGAATATTTAACGTTGAAATTTTGAATTGGATGAGGTTCTTTATTGATATCAGTATCAACTTTAGAACTAATTGGTTGTGGAATATTATTTTTATTAACCCAAGGATCATTTAAAAATTCTTCAATAGTATATCTCTTACGAGGATCAACTGTTAATAATTTTTTTACACATTGTTTTGCATCAACTGAAATTTCATCCCACCAAGGACTTAAAAAGGTATATTCACCACGAGCCACTTTCTCAGTCAATGCTTCGATTCTTTCATCATAAAATGGGGGAAATCCACATAATAAAGTATATAATACACAACCAATAGCCCACATATCAACTTCTTTAGAATAACGTTCATCTCTAACAATTTCAGGAGCAGTATAACCAACTGTACCACATGGAGTTTTAGTGTTATGTTCCCAAATTTGTTTTGATAACCCAAAATCAGCTATTTTAACTACACCAATATTTCCACCACCAACACCTTTTATAAATAACCCTTCATCTTGTTTAGTGGATGGATCATCAGATTTTCTTAATTTTGAAATTGGATCTTTACTTGGAATAAAATCAATGGGCATATATAATAAATTTTCTGGTTTAATATCTCTATGAACTATACCAACTTCTTCATGTAAATATCTAACTGCTTTTCCAACTTGATAAATAATATGACGAGATAAATCTTCTGAAAAATAAGTATATTTTACAATTTGAGTAAAGATTTCACCTCCAATAGCCAATTCTTGAACAATATAATAATAAGGTTGAGAATCAATGAATTCAATGAATTTTACAACATTAGGATGATTTAGTTGTCTCATTATGGTAACTTCTTTTAATACCGCCTGTTTTTGAGCTTGATCCATTTGAAATTTTCTTAAAATTTTGATAGCAACAAATTCACCTGATGGAAGATGTTTTGCTTTATAAACAATTGAAAATGCCCCTTCACCCATTTTATCAATGATATCATAATCATCTAAATTTGGAAATTTAGTCAGTTTTTGTTTTTGTTTTTGAAGATTCTCTTCTTCAACTATATGAGTTGCAACATGTTGATAATTACGATCTTCACGAGGTTGTTCATTAGGAGTTGGATAAAAGTTTTGAATGCCAGCATTATTATTTATTAAGGTTATATCCAGATTATTAGCATGAATACCAAAAGAATTATCATTTTGAAAGGTAGATTGATTATTGGTTGATTGATAACTATTTCCATTATTATTGTCATTAAATTCATTTTGACTCACCAGATTTCTTTTCTTAATATCATTGGCTTGTTTACCATGTCTAATAAAAGCTTTTAAATTTTCGAACATAATGATTAATTGAAAAATATATCTAAAGCTGGGGAAAAGGGTATTTTATGAATATTAGTAAGGGTCTATAAATCTTTCTATTAGCACAACAGATATTCAAACCAAAAATGAAACGAAAAGATAAGATAAGAAATAAAATGAAATCAATGAATAGATCGATATAAAACAAACTTATGAGATGGTACAATTGCTTAGAAACAATGTCGATGCTGTCGTTGAGAATTAAAGTGGGAGGAGGGGGTGGGGATGATAATAGTGATTGAATAAATCTATGATTGTCCTGAATTGGCTCAAACTATTATCAAGTTTCTTTCCACAAAGATTGCTGATTGAACAGATAGAATCAAACTTGATGAAAGGAAAGGTTTCAAATTGATAACAGAATCAATTCAATTTGATGTGATTTGGTTATAAGTTGAACAAGATATATTTCGTAATGAGCAGCAACCAATTAATTTAAAAAATGTGTGAGAGAGTGACACCGTAAGTCTGAGACCAGTGAGAGTGGAAAGAGACCAAATTCTCCTTTTTAATTTTAAGAGGAAGAAAAAAAAAGAAACCAAAAGAAAATGAAAAATCTGACAAAAAGAACAGAAAAGCTGTGGCCCACCCAAACCTTAATTTATTTATTTGTAAGAAAACAGACAGACATTTTAAAATGTACTAGCTAGAAAAAAATAATCTGAGATGAAAGTAGAAAAAAATAACACACGGGTGACGCGACATTTTGTTTCAAGATTGCTATTTTCCAGATTTCAGACAAAAAAACTAAAACAGTGCGCAAATCTTAGATGATCTGACAAACAGGAATCGGACAGTCATAAACAGACAGACATTTAGTCGTTTAGACAAGACATAGACGACATTCTCAAATGACGTAAATAATTCAACATCAACAAAATCAATTCACTTAAAAATAATAATATAAGTTCATAGAGACATACTAATTATAAATTATCAATAACATAATGACTTCTTCAACCACTCATCCTGCTATTGTGTTCACCGATTGGGATGGTACCGTTACTTTACAAGATTCCAATGATTATTTAACTGATAACATTGGATTTGGGTTAAAGAAACGTTCAGAAATTAATGATGAAATCTTAAATGGTAGTCAATCATTTAGAGATGGATTTAGAGAAATGTTAGAATCTGTTACAACTCCATTTCCTGAATGTATTGATATTTTATTAAAAAATGTGCAATTAGATCCTGGTTTTAAACATTTTTATCATTGGTGTGAATCAAAAAATATTCCTGTTATTGTTATAAGTTCAGGTATGAGACCAATTATTTATGCTTTATTAAAAAATTTAGTAGGTGAAGAAGCTATTAAAAATATTGAAATTATTAGTAATGAAGTTGAAATTGATGAAAAATCAAAAAAATGGGATATTATTTATAAAGATCCAGAATCCCCTTTTGGTCATGATAAAGCAAGATCCATTAAACAATATTTAACTAAACATGGATATAATGAATCAAATACTCCATTATTATTTTATTCTGGTGATGGTGTATCTGATTTATCAGCTGCAAAGGAAACAAATTTATTATTCGCCAAACATGGTAAAGATTTAATTAAATATTGTATTAGAGAAAATATTCCCTATACTGAATTTAATTCATTTGAAGATATTTTATCAAAAATTACAACTATAATTGAAGCTGATGGTAAAAATATTAACGATTTCATTGAAAATAAATAAAAATATTTATAGATTTTATTACATAGAAATAGATTAAATATAGAGATTATTATTTTGAACAGTATTATAATCGTTTTTATTTAATTAACAAGTATCAAGAAAATAAACGATTTATTCTACCAATCGAAAAGGTACTAATTAAACTTGATGTACAATTCTGGGGTAATTTAAAAATGGCTTTTTTTTTCCTTGTCTCAACTTTAAGTAAGCAATTAAATTAACAGATGCAAAATTGGTAATCATACTAATGATATGAGTTTATAGGAAAACAATTAATTATTATTATTAGACTGGATAAGTATATACTTCCATAAAAACTAACTATAAATAAGATTAAACTGAATGAGAATATCTAATAGATTTTCGTATTAGAAAGATTTGAATGATGTAGAAAGTAAAGATAATTCTAATCTAAGGTTTAATAAAAAAAAAACATCAATTCACTTATTCTGCGGTTGGAGCGGTACTAGTGACATCCTTTGGTTCAACTTCTGATCTAGCTTCTTCATCAGGAATAATGGCATCAACAGGATAAAGAGCACCCCATTGTAAATGAGTAGTATTGGTGTAGGTATGTCTAAATGGATAGACTCTAGCTAATGGAACTATTACTTCAGAAACGAAAATAATGTTGGTAACGATGAATAAAAGCCAATTTACTAAAGTGAATGCAACAAGAGAAATAGCTTCTTTTGGCCATTTTCCAACACTATAATCAATATCACCAAAAGTATCAGCAACTAAAGAAAATGCAATAACCCAGAAATAATTAAGAATAATCTCAAAAAGTAAAACGTAGAATACTGGAACTTTTCTTAATAATCCACTTAAAGTAAGACCAGTGAAAATAACAGTAGCAATACCAATAACCATAACTAAAGTTACCTTTTTGATATTACCTAATTGAGCAGTAATATCGGCAGTTAACGACATAACCACAGCACCAATGGCAAATTGGAAAAAACGAATAATAAATGTGAAAAAAGTTTTTGTTGACATGATTAAATTAAATATTGAATAGATAGTATAACTTGAATATAATAAAGAAGCAAATAAAGAAAGATAGACATTAAAACAACAAGCAATATAGCAGTATTTATATTCTTCTATATTGTTGTACGAGCGAATGCAAAAAAAGCTTCTTAGGGAAAAGTAAAAAAATCAAACAATAATATGGAAATGACGGCAAAAAAAAATTATAATCAAAAGCAACACTATTCAGGGCGGCTAAATGAAGAAAATTATAAATAAAGCTCAAATTGGTTCATTTTAGAATTGAATGATAAAACTTAAGACTCTTTTTATGTAAATAAATATCATATTTCATAACCGAACTAAAATTTAAATGAATGACGAAAACAAAGATAATTAGGTTCTTGTAACTGATGCGATATAGTATAACCCTCGTGATAGAAATCTCAAGTTCAGCCGTTATTCAAGTCTATTTCTCTTACCCCGGCTGCCTAAAACTTCATAGTAATAATATATTATCCAGTATCATAATCAAAACAGTAGTTAAAATTTTAAACCCCTTATAATAAATGTTTATTTGGATTCAGCCGCTTTTTTTTTAATTTTGTTCTATTCCGAGAAAAGCGAAACTCAATTTAAATTAATTTTTTTTTGCAAAAAAGAAAATCACCTCACATTAATTACAACTTCAGCACAAACTAAAATGAACCAAGAGGTACAACTGTTCACTCATTTAGAAAAAGCAACAGGTGATTTTATTTCAACTTTTCGGTGATTATAACGAAATAATTATCGGCATATACTATATGAGTTAATTACGGCACAAAGGATCGGAAATGAACATTTATGGTGGTAGCGTTTTGGAAAGAAATTTTGATATTAAAATCATTAGCATTATTTTTGCTCATTGAGGCATCATTTCTATTGGCTTACTAAAGAAATTAAATCTCTTTTTAGAAATTATTAGTTTTGGTTCTTCTATATATGTTCCTGTCTAACATAATGGATTAGCCGTGGTTAATTAATACTTGTTTGTAATAGAAGATTTTGATAAGTTTTATAGTATCAATAGGGTACAACGTTAAGAAATTATTATATAAAAATAGAAGCCACACGATATCTAGAAAATTATAAGAAATAAATTATAAGAAATATTGTAGAGCACTATACTTGTAAATCACTAGTAAAAAAAACTAAATATAGTTATGCATAAGCTGTCTTTTTTTTAATACGATTTTGTTTCCAATTATAAAAAATTCCTATATGGTTAGAAAATGGAATGATATATTGAAGCTAATTGAGTCATTTATCTTACCTGTTCGAGGAAAGTCTGTTTACTCAGAAATTTAGTGGTTTAGAAATAATTAAGCTGAAAAGTATGGATTGAAAGAAAACATATGTATCATGAGTCGCAAAAACATCCCAAATTACCCGAATAAAGTACTTCTCATTCTCATGGAATTGGAATAGATGAATTAATTCTTCATTAAGATAGCTAAAACAATCTGTTTAACCAAATTGGAAAATACAGCTGGAGCGAAAATTAAAGCTCAAAAAATAAATGTGGCATTTAGCTCATTTATAATATATAAAGTTTTTGACTATTGCGAATCATCTTTTGGAGTTATATAAATTTATTCAAAAATATGACAAAACAACTTTAGACAGTTTTATTGCAACGAGATTATAGAAGATACTACCTGCAGGGCTTAATTTGCGCATAAAATGCTTTTTACAAATTGCTGTTGTCATTTAATTAGTTTTTACTTTATACACAATCCACACAAAGCGATTCTAGCGCGTCAGTTCCAGCTAAATCACTTTGACAACGTGCAAACCTTTTCCCTCTTTGCAAATAAATTAGATATCTAGAATAAGGGTTCTCAAGATACATTTTTCGTGGAAGTATAAAATGATCTTAAATATCACCAAGAATTATTCATTTTTCTTGGTGATATATGACGGAATTACACAGAACGGCTAAAAACTATTTTAAATTTATGATTGTATTTTTTCTTGATTATACAAAATAGCGTCGGTAATTTTACAACTGCATTTCCGAGCACCATATTTTTGCGTTCTGCTGCAAAATAAAATATCAAACCTTATTTCTCTTAACTTTAATAATAACAAAAGTCATTTATTAATGGTAATGTGAATCATTAGTATATAGAAAGCATGTGTACGTGTTAAAGAATACTTCAGCAGTTCATATGTTAAGTCATTTTAAGTTATAAATGTTTCATTACACACAACTCCTACAACCGTACTTTATAACATGTTGCTGCGTAAGAACGGAGAAGATTTTTTTTCCCTATCTCAAGAAATAAAAAGAAACGATAAAAAGAAATCTAAGACTGCATATAAGGCCCATAGATAAAAAAAATACAACAGTTTAACATTCAAAGAAGATGTCTATCAATTTGAAACTGTTACCCACAATCATTTTCTATTTACAGCTTTCTTTTGATTGTAAGCCTACAGCGTGCATTTATCATCGAAGGTCCCCTCCATCAAGTGCTTTAATGGTAAAGTTGATTAATGAATATAATCGTTCGTTGACAACCAAACATAGCTCTAGTATCAGTGTATGGATCAGTTGATATTACTGGGCCTACCGTGTTTGTAGTCCAAGCTACTTTTGCAAAGTAGCAAGTGAAGCAAGTACAGTTGTTCATGAATTATTGACTATATGCCATACGTATTACTGCCTTAATGCAAAATTTTCTTTTTTTCAATATGCATGAAGCTTCAGATAAAATTTTTTCAATTGAAATTATTTATTTGAAGTGTGTTTAATGCTCATTAGAATTCTTATAAGTCTTGTTCCAATTGGATATATCAATGTTGCAGCTTTCATATGCAGGGAGATGTCCTTTGGTAAAATCAATTTATTATAAAAGGAAGTGATGCCCATTTTAACTTCTCTTTGTTAGGTAGGTTCTGATCCAAGTAATTAACTGTTAGAATGCAAGTTACTAGTTTTCTTTTCCCTATAATACTTCATTTATCTTTGGTATTGACCCATACTGTAACTCAAAATACTGTTGACTATGGCACATTAGATTTATCCCTAAATGATGTTGCTATCAATCCAGACGTTTATTGGTCCATTATTAATAATGAAGATACTTCAATTGTGGGTGATCTTAAAATTGCTAATGGAGCCGGATTTTATGTCAGTAGTACATCTACTTTGATCGGTTTGAACATAGGTATTACAGGAGATACGGTCGTTAATGATGGTATAATATCATTTAATTCCATTCAAAGCTTTATTGCAAGTGATTATGTTATAACGGCTGCTAAAAGTTTTGTCAATAATGGGAACATCTATATGGGTACAAATGGAGCTGCTGGATTTGGTGTACTTTCTATTGAAAGTGCAAGTGTTACTAACAATGGGTTAATGGTATTTCATCAATCACACAATTCAGGTGGGACAGTTACTATAGGTGGATCTAAATTGGTAAAAGGAATAACCAATGATGGTCAAATCTGTTTATATAACGATGTATTGGTACACAGTTTAAATATAGAAGGTAATGGTTGTATTAGTGCTCAGGCCAATTCTACAATTTATATGAATAACCCTCAATCAACATTTAATGGCCAAGATATTTATTTGGCAGATAAAGATTCCAGTCTTATTGTAACACCATCAGCATCATCTAGAACGATTAATATTTATGGTTTTGGTAACGGGAATATGATTTCATTATCTACAACTCTAAATCCACTCACAACAATCCCTTTCACTGGTGCAGTTCGCTCAACATCCTATACATATAATCCTACCACCGGAGTGTTAATACTTTATTCGTCGATCGCTAATCAAGCTTTCCATATTGGTCAAGGTTATGTCAGCAATGCATTTTCGGTAACTACAAATTGGAATGCTGTTGGTGCAGGTGTAGTTTTGACCCACAATGCAGTCACTTATTCGTTAGCTCCACCAGCAGCTGCAACAAAGCCAGCAAATTGTGCATTATGTTCTTCACTCCCTACTATACCGGGTATCTCTGGAAAACAATATATAACTACCTTTTATGCAACAACTGAGGGTCAGATTTGTACTGAAGTTGATAATGTAATTATTACATCAGATGGTCTGGGAAATTTTTATACAACCACGTCTCTGATTAATGCATCTTGTTCCTCAACCAGTGCATCTTATACTAGATATTCCACTTCATTTGCTACTACTGAATCTGACGGATTTGTTACCAGAGAATCAGTTGAGACGACAAACCACTCAGGAGAATTATATACAACGACTTCTTTATTCCCTACTTCAAGTGGCATTGATCTTACCCCTACTAATTCATTTTCTGAGTCTGTTTCAAACGTCAGAACCTCATATCAAGCCACATCAACAGCAGTATACCCTAGTGTAATTCAATCCAGCTCATTAAAGAAAGCTTCCGCTTCTCCATCTAACTTATCAACTTCGAAAATTTCAAAATCATCCTCACTTGTAAGTTACAGGAAACCAATCAAATCTTTGAATTCGATAACTATCCGTGAATCGCTGAAATCGAAAGGGTATGCTTCTGAATACTCTACTTCTGAAGCCAAATATGCAAGTTTATCAGCTGTAACATCAAGTATGGCAATCGCATCATCAACTTCAGTTATTGGAACTTCAGATCTTCCAAGCTCGATTGTTTTGTCGTCAGCCAAAGCTTCTGATGATTCAAGTTTGTCTTTTACATCTTCCAAGTCATCAGTTGTTTCCGTTTCAAAATCTTCATTTGTGCCCTCATCTGTATCTTCAGGTGCACCTAGTGAATCGTCGTATCTTAGATTTCCTAAAACATCCCCTCAGTCATCACAATCATCTTTCGCTCCTTCAGTTTCATCATTTCAATCTTTAAATTCCTCAATTGTATTCGAAGCTACCCAGCTGTTGATTACTTCTACGAGTTTGTCCTTTCAATCTTCCAATAGTTCTGTTTTATATCCAACAAGCTCAATTGACTCGACAACCCCATCAATGCCAACCTCGAGTGTTTACGGTTCATCTTCGACTAGCTCAATTATGTCTTCAAATCCATCAGATGCTGCATATGGTAGCACAGTTATATTTTCGTCAAACATATCCCTTAGATCTTCGAGTTCATTTTTGGAAGCTTCAAGTACATCAGTTATAAATCCAGAGAGCTCAGTAATATCACAAACAAGCATATATATGGAATTTAATTCATCAATTACTTCTAGAGCATCAGTTGGCTCTTTTAAGCCATCGGGTACATCATCTAACGATTTTGTTGGGGTCACTGTTTCTTCAACTTATTCTTCAAGTAATTTAGTGTTGTCGATAAGTAGACCAGACCTGTCGTCTTCTATCAATTCCAGCGGACCTTCAACTTCATCAAATATCTCTTCAAGAGGATTCATTAAATCTTCTACTTCTTCGATTGATTTGCCAAGTAGATTATTATCTGCAACTTCATCAGCTACTCCTTCAATGGTGTTGGGTGAATCTACAAGCTCAATTGGAACTTCAAGCTCGTCAATAATATATTCAAGCACATTTACAGCAACTAGTTCATTTACTGAATCTTCAAGCTCAATGTTGAAACCCTCTAGTACAGCTACTATGTTTTCTGGTTCATTAGAGACGTCTTCAATTGCCTTAGTTGCTACTTCAAGTTCACTGATCACTGCTTCAAGTATCACAACCAGATATTCGACCACCACGGTCACATTTTCGAGCAACTCAATTAAACGTTCAAGTTCATCACTTATTATTTCAAGCAACCTGGTTAAATTTGAAAGTTTGTTTATTAAATCTTCAAAATCATCAATTGCTTCTAGAACTATATCGGCTGCCCCATCTAGTGTCTTAGTTGAATATTCAACAAAATCTTCTGTTTCATTAATATCTGACAAATTTACGGCTTCACCTGTCACTAAATTGCCACTTGCTTCTACAAAAAGTTCTGGCAGGTCATCAATTTCATTGACGACAACTACAAGTATATTATCGAATTCTTCTACTTCATTGATTACCTCTTTGAGTGGATTAGTCGTGTCTTCAAATTCAGCAGCTACAGAAACATCAAGCAGAAAAGACAACCCTTCACTTGTTTTATCATCAATATCAATTCAATCTTCAAATTTGTTATCTGAAAGTGTATCTAGTTTGACTTCAACTAGCTCGTCAGTTGATTCAACAACTCTAACAGCTCCGTCAAGATTATCTATTCCAAAGGAATCAGAATCATCCACTTTATCAATTTCACCTTCATCCGTACCGATTCTGTCTTTGAGGGGTTCTATTAACTATTCGAAATCATCAATAATATCATCAAGTATATTCGTTAACTCTTTGAATTCACATGCTTCAACTTCAAGTTTGGCAATAGGTTCGTCAATTAGATCTTTCGCTGCTTCTTCATCAGATATTCAACCAAGAGTATCGGTTACATCTGCGAGTAGATCGATTAAATCTAGTTCAGCAGTAGCATTATCAAGAGCATCAGTTGTATATAGTACTTCTGCAGTTTTGTCTTGGGAATCGGTTGTATCTTCAGGTTCATTGCAAACTTCATCGCAAGTAGCAAGATCATCAATAATATTATCTGGTTCATTGGCAAAATCTTCAAGTGGAACAATTTCATTAGCTGATAGCTCCCATAAAAGTTCAAGTTCGTCACCGGAACCTTATAGTTCATCAGGAGGTATATCGAATGCTTCTGTCGTGTCTTCCACTTCATCGGTTATTCCATCTCGATTGTCAATTGTATCAATTAAATCCTTAACTTCATCAATTGACCCATCAAGCAGGTTAGTTGAATCTTCTAGTTCATTGGTTATTCCGTCTAGACTGTCAGTTGCTTCTTTAAGTAGATTCATTAAATCTTCGAGTTCGGTAGATTCATCTTCAAGTAGATCAACTATATCCCGGGGCTCAATAGTTGGTGCTTCCAGCGAAATTGTTACTTCATCAACTTCTTCAGTTACCCAGCCAAGTAGAATAGTCATATCATCAAGTCTATCAATTGATTTTTCGACTTCATTAGTTACATCGTCAAAACTGTCAAGTAGATCATTTAAATCTGCAGTTTCATCGACTGAGCAGACAAGCAAGTTAATTCAATCCTCTAGCACACTAATTCTTCCATCTAGTCTGTCTGCTGCTTCTTTAAGCAGATCTATTGAGTCTAGTTCATCGTTTGTATTTTCTGTATCAATACAACCATCAAACTCGGCAGTTGCTCCATCAAATAGTTCAGTTGTTTCTTCAAGTTCATCAATTACATTTTCAACCTCTTCAAGTATAATTTCATATACTACAGGTGAATCTAGCGGCATTATATCGACATCCTCAATCTCGCTTATTGAATCTACCTGGGATTCAGTTTCGAACTCCAAGTCTCTTGCGTTTCCAAGTTCGTCGACAAAATCTCCCTGGATGACATCCTCAAGTGTTCTGAAATCATATATGCCTTCTCGTTCATCAAAAGCTCAAACAAGCTCTCCTGTACCAGAACAGTCGGTGACTCGAGAAAGAAATTTTGATTCAAGCTTCTCTGCTGCAACTTCAGATTCTAATCGATCAGATATTGATATCCAAACTCCAATTAGTTATTCAATGTTCAATGCTATAAGTACACAATTTACTATGTACACGAGCAGCTTTGAAACCACATTATCAAATGGGATTGTCACTACTGATTCCGGTATCATTATTGTGACTGCTTACGATGACAGAAAAATATACACATCTACTTCTTTATTTTACACTGCGGATGATCAATCTTCCACCTATAGTAGCATATTTACTACTACAGTTCCTGATGGATTTATTACCAACATAGGTGTAAATTCCGTAAACTCAGGGCCCTTGGAAAGCTCTACTTCAACTTTAGTATTCTCAACTTCAATTCCACATATTGTTTATGCCAGCGAATCTACCAGTGTGGATTATAACAAAGCTGAGTCAAGTGATTCCAGAATTATTACCAGTGCTGATTTCTCGGCGGAAGTATCCATCGTTTTACCGTTAGCAAGAGAGAGTGAACTGATCACTCCACTATCATCCATTACATCTTCGAAAAGACTGAAATTACTTGAATCAAACCTGCACAGTACAGTAACCCATATTGATTTAAGAGTTTCATTTTCGAGCAGTAATATCCTATCATATCCATCAATCAAATACTATAATACCTCAAGTTCATTTTCCGATGACTTTGTACATTACGCCACTTCATACACATCTGAGCTTGTTGGTAGTTTTACTATAGATCTGGGTGATGCAATTGCTTCTACTAACTCAAATGGAGAATTTTACACTGCTACGTCATTGTTCCAAGATCGATCTAGTGGATACATCAACGAATTGGTGCATTCCCCAACTGTCTTAATTGCTTCTGAGATTATCACTAGTGACTCTAATCAAGAACCACACACTGTAACTAGTTCGTTAACCGAAGAGACATATTTATCATCAGATTCTATAAATACTGCTACACCTAGTAGTAAAGGTCTTGGCTTCACTCATATTGAAAATATTGATCCTGTCCACGTTATAAGTAGCTCAGTTAGCTCAGCAGGCTTTGCTATGGCTCCAGTTTGGAACGCTAGTGTTGGATGGGAATTGCAAGTTGGTCGCACTCTAGGCTCCAATTTTTCATTAACATTACCTAATGTATTTGGTTTCTACTCGCCAAACTACGGCAAGTCTAAACGTGATTTGTATGGGGATATTTTTCTTGAAGTTGACGGAATTATGTATGCAAAATGTAATCCTGTGCATGGATCATTGTTCAATAGCAGTTCTTCTTTGGAATGCACTAGTTTACAAGATGTTAATTCGCAAGTCAGTGGTATTCTTCATCTTCTTATCATGTTTAATGTGGGTGGTTCATCTAGAGACAGTGACATATATAGCGCTGGTAATTTATCTAGTGGGACACAAACAATCTCCTTCATTACTGATGATGATAGAGTCATTCTGAAAGAGATCTATCTCAGTGGTGGAAGCGAATCTCCTGAAGATCCTGAAGATTTTGTATACTCTGTTAGAGCCATGGAATGGGATAACAGTAATATCTATTATGTTCTTGCTGGGAAGTGTTCTTCGACATTTGGAAACGGTAAGATTTCATTGACTTTAAGAGAAGGCAGAATAAATTGTGATTCATGGGAGGCTCGTATTACAAATAATCTTAATGACTGGTACTTCCCTAAATCGTATGAAACTTCAAGTACTATAAACTTGGAAAGTTGTAATGAAAATGAAATTGTTGTTAATTATTCCAATGTGCCTGCAGGGTACAGAGTCTTCTTGGATGTTATTGGCCAACCTGATGGATATGAAGTCATTGCTGAATACAGTGATATGCATTCTTGTTTGGGTACTTTAACATCTTCTACCACTACATTGGCAGAAAGTTCTTCAACTTTCCTATCCTCTGATCAAGACGGCAGAGATACTATTCTTCCTGTCATTACGAGTACAAGAGATTCAGATAGTTATTTGCATGCTTCTGAATTTTTGACTGAAAACTTACTTTTTGGAGTCAGTTCTAAGGCTAGTTTCAAAGAATATGAAAGCGATGTTTCCAGAAGTGGCAATGGACCATTTATTTCTACTGATTCCGAAGGTAAATCACACACCGCTACCTCAATCATTGATCGTCTAGGAACTGCTTACGCTATTTCTTTTAGTGATACCGAATCTGATGGTACTATTATTACAGCTACCACAGAAGTAATTATTTCTACTGATTCGATGTATGTCCCACATACAACCATTACAGTCATTGATGGTCCAGAAAGTCCACTTGCTAGTACATTAAGCTCCGCAAATATTTCTACCGGAATTATCAATACATTAAGTAATTCTGATGAAATATTTTATGCTAGTTCATCTATACTTGGTGGAAGTCTAAGCTCAAGAGAATTTACCTCCGTGACAACTGATGCGCCTCAAAAAATTGCTAGTGAAATTTCCATTTCGTCTGATAAATCAAAAGGTAGACTGAGCAATGCTACTGGTTTAGCTAGTAAAGAAGTAAATACTGCATACTCCACCGTAATTAGCAAAAATGATAACATCGAGGTCACAAAATCTAAGTCGACTGAAAATGTGGGAGCCAATTTAGGTGATGAAACGAATAGTTTGACTACTGTTGACTTGAAAGATCCTAATTTGTCGATATATAATACCACCATAAAAATTTCAGATTCTATTGGGGTGTCGTGTATACAGACATCAGTTGTTGTTATAGCGAGTGATTCAGAGAGAATATTGACAGCTATATCAATTATAGATTTGCCTCATTCAACTACAAACGAGCCACTATCACCTTCAGACCCACATCAACGCAACGTGAATACATCGCTAGATGAATCCGTAGTTTCTATTATTGTATCCACTGTTCATTCACCTCCAAGTAGTACAGCTCCAAGGCCTAATTGGAGTACACCTGATGTTTCATATTCCTATGAAAATGAAGCAGGCAGTTTCGTGATTAAAAATAATAAATTACTTATTCCATTTACAGTGGTGTTTGTTGCTGTGTTTTTGCTTAATTACATTTGAGAGTTTTTGAGCACTTTATATTATTTAGGATTAAATTATTCTCCTCGCCGATCTTCTTTTCTTTTGATTTCTTTATTTTTCGTAATAAACGTATGTTCAAATTTTCATTTGTTAAACAGATAGTATAAAATTATTTAATATATTGCTTAAAGAGCCAGTAGTAATTTTTATGAAAACAATCTTGCAACAAGACAAGCATGTCAGCATTTTTCTTTTATCATCGATTACGGAGATTGTTTAGTCTTTAAAACGATAAATATATTCACCTAAGTGGGACAAAGATATCGCCACATTTCTTCAAAATCAATAATACAATAATTAAAGATATAATTATTCAATTCAACTAAAAATAAATACGAGATCTCATTTCTATAAAAATAATATTTATTTTTATTTAATATTTGAAATGAAGAAAGAAAGCAAGCTTATTTATTAAATTAATAATAAATGAATCAATGATCGAATCTGAAATCCAACCTTTTATTACCTTCATCATTGGTGTTTGTAATATAATCTTCTCTTTCTTCTGGAGACAAAGCATTCCAAAGCTTGTCTCTCTTATTATTTCTCCAAACGTAATAAATCTTGGTTAAAATTAACAATGGGATTAATGCAGCTCCAATAAAAACCAATTGCATATTTCCTCTATGATAAAGTGGTAAATCATCCGTTCTATAGATATTAGCTGCTGCAACATTACCAAGTTGGCAAAACATATTGTAAACAGCTGAACTAATAGATCTAGTTCTAACAGAATTTGAGTTACGTGATGCCCAAGAAACACAAATTGCATGAATATATGGCTGACCTAAGTATAAAGTATTCAAGACATATGATGTCCATTTTTCCTTACCAGAGCCTGGCCACCATCTAATAGCAGCAATTATTGGTACTGTGTAAATTGGAGCAAGTGTACAAGTTAAAGATCTTTCATTAAGGAATTCTGATAACCAAGTGATAAATAACAATAGAATGATATGAATAACATTAGTTGGAACGGTCAAAATATTGGTAGTGAAAGTATTGAAACCTAATTGCTTATTTAAAAGACCAAAATAAGCAGTAAATGTACCTTGACCAATATAGGCAAGAAGACCAATAGCATAAATAGGCCAAAGATCATAATCCATTAAACTCTTAAAGATCATTTTGAAACCTAAAGCTTGACGGTTGTGCATAGTTCCCTTACTAGGATCATCTCTCAAAACACGATTAACGACAATCTTCACTTCTCTGTCGGTGAACCAACCTTTTGGATGCAATTTATTCTTAGTTTGAACAGCAGATGGAACCATAAGATAAAATGATAAAACACCAATAACAAAAGTGAAAAGACCCTCGATCAAAAACAACCATCTCCAACCTGATAACCCACCTTTACCACCTAATCGTAATATACCGAATGCCAAAATAGATGTGAAAATAGTGACGAGAGACAATGTAGTCCAAAACCAAGATAATCTGGTAGATAACTCCTTACTGGTAAAGAAGTAACTCAACCATAATACTAAATCGGCAATAAAACCACCTTGTAAAGCACCAATGATACCTCTAGTAGCATAGAAAGAAGCCTTTCCTTTTAAAGCTGCTTGTGAAGTAGCAACAATACTCCAAATAACAATTTGAATAGGAATGAAAATATCGGGACCAAGTCTCTTAGAAATCAATTGGGATGGCACTTCAGCTAATAAGAATGTAACCAAGGCTATAGTATTTCCAGTATTATAGTTATCAGTAGTTAATCCAAGCTCTGGAAGCATATTGTCAGTGACAGCTTGAGCTAAATTACCTCTATCAACTTGTAAACTAACGAATAAAACACAGGCAGCCAAGGCGACTCTTATGTTTAATTTTCTAAGTAATTTATTTTCTTCTTCTTGAGTCCATGTAAAGTTTGGATCAAAAGCTTCATAACTTTCATAATGAGCAGCCGAATAAACTTGACGATAATATTCTACAACTTTAGGATCTAAAAAGGGATTTTTAGACAGTAAAGATTCTTCATCGGAAGAGGAATCCATTGATCTCAAAGTAATCACTTCATTTGCACCTTTCTTTTCTCTATAATCATCCCCTGAATATTCAACAGGGTTTTCCCTAACTTCGATTCTTTTTCCAATTTTAGCAACAGGCATTATAAATATATCAAAGTAAACCCGATTCTCTTGGCTTCAAGTTAAACCTTAAATTGGACCAATATATAAGACTAAAACAAGATAATGGAGTTAAAACTAAAACCAAGAAATCTTGGTATTCTTTTATATAATTCTGAAAAAACTGAATCCTTTAAGCATATTACGAATTATCACTCTAAAAGTGACTAACTATGAGTAAAAATCACCAACATCGTTTGATTCACCTAGTTTGATTCTGCAAAAAGTGGTAATTGTTCAATCTGTACAATGAATTATAAAATTTTTGAAATGGTTGCGACATATTTTCTTATCTGCGCAAAAATTTGTTTGATTGTGGTGGCACAATTTTTTTTACGTCAAATTGCAAATCATAAACTGTGTTAAAGTGTATTGATTCGTATGCGAAAAAAAGCAAACTGGCTGTGAGAATCTAATCAGAGGTGGTAGATATCTGCTTATTATGGTACAAATATTTTTGATATCATCTAATTAGAATATTTAAATATGTATGTAAGTCGTAAGTTTGATTTTGTATCACTTTTCAGCTGACTGTAGATTATACGAAACAATGTATTGATGTTTTTAAGATTTTGAGGTTGATCAAATTTAGCATAATTGGCAAATCACTGTTATATTGTAATGGTAAACATGATGTTTACTAGTCAGGTCCCAAGCGCTAAGTAATGAATAACTAGCTCATTATAGTGCATAAATAAAAATGCGTAAAACCTAAATTTTATGTGGTAGATAAACTCCATATGTTAAGATCAATAATATTGTTTCTGATTATGTCTAATACTACACCAAATTTCACAACAGAGACAATTAGTTTATACTGCTATCGGAAAATAAAATTTTATATTGAAAATAATTTTGCTTAATAAATTTGTAAGGTTAAAATTTTAACTTAGAGATAAGAATCGTAAAACATACATAATTTAGAATATTTATATATATGTTTGAATAGTTCTCATTTCACAAAACGTAAAGATTAAGATGTTTAACTCTATCGTTTTCGTGTGATTTCAAATTGAAATTAATTATTTAAGAATTCCAAACTATGTGAAGATAAGTCATTAACTTCTGAAAGTATTTGAGTGGAATTCTAATTAAGTGGAATATATCTAAAATTGAACTGTTGCCTCGAGTACCAAATCTTTCTTTTAAACTTGCTATTATTGGTCTACACATTTTGTTGATTTTATTAATATATTAAGTAAAGGATACAGAAGATTTGAAGATTGAAATATAAAAGTATAAAAGTATAAATCAGAAAGACAGAAAATGAATTTATATATAGACCGAAACATAAAATAGACTATCTTCAAAAGAAAGAACACAAGAATAGTTTTACATGAAAACCAAACTCATCAGAATAGTTATAACGGATGCCATGATCAAAAGGAAGTTAGCCCATATTTTTGAGGATGAATTTTCATATGCTGAAGGAATATTTAAAATACCAGAACTATCTGAATCAGATTGTGTGGTAACTGTCTCAATTGCTAGAACCTGCGAAGCGGAAGCTACAGCATTTGTTCCAACTGGGACTACAACCGGTTCAGTAATTGATTCGGCGGAAATATCAAACGGTCCTGTAGAATTAGTAGATGCAACACTTCCAATGATGGAAGTAACAGTATGAAATGTACCTTCAGAATTTGAAATAATCACAGCTGCAGTTTCAGTACAAGGAAATCCAACAGTATCAGTCGTAATGAGGTTAATGGAGTATACAGTTGGACTATCTTTTATTAATGTACTAGTGTAAATACTTCCTTCAGCATTAGTAGAAATAATAACTTCAGCAGATTCAGTAGTAACACTCACATTTGGAAGTGTAGTAACAACTGCAGTACCATATTCACTACACAGTTCAGTTACAATAACAGTAATATCAGAGGTGACAACCACAACAGCAGTACCTGTAATCGTTTCACCTACTGAATTAGTACTAACAAAAGTACTGGAGCTGTTACCAGATATAGCTAAACCACAAGTATGAACATCATTGTAAGTAACATTCGTATTAAATCCATCAGGCTGACCAATAACATCTAAGAATACTCTGTATCCGGCTGGAACATTGGCATAGTTAATAATAATTTCATTGTCATTGCAGCTTTCCAATCTGATAGATCCAAAGCTTTGAGCAGATCTGGGAAGATACCACTCATTAAGTTCGTTAGTAATTTTAGCTTCCCATGTATCACAGTTAAGTTTACCTTCCTCGATGGTCAATGAAAGCGTACCAAAGCCATATAAGGTAGAACAATTTCCACCTAGGAGATAATAAGCATTAGTGTCATCCCATTCCAAAGCTCTAACTGAAAATACAATTTCATCCGCCTCATCTGGAGATGGGGATCCTGCATCAAAAATAACATCATGCAGAAGTATTCTATTATCATCAGTTGTAAATGAAATAGTTTTCGTTCCTGTATTTAACATATTAGCTGCATAAAGATCAACATCGCTTGATGAACCCCCAACATTGAAAACAATTGGAAGTTCAATAGTATTAGTGATATATGAAGTTGGAACTTGTAAAATAATACATTGCAATAAAGAGTTGATTGCTTCCAATGAGCCCGGCACTGTCACACATTCAGCAAAATTAACATCATCAGCTTGAAGATAAATAGAATCAATAATATCACGTTTCGAAATACCATAATTAATGTTGTAAACACCAAGTACAACTGGCAAAAATAGTGAAAACTTTGTACCAACAATATGATTTTCAGTCATTTCCCAAGCCACATTAACAGTCCATAATGGGGCTAAAGGAATCGCAGCATTTATCGTACCAGCAGATCCAAACTCGATATCATCTATACCAGTGAATATTATAGTAGGCGACGGCGTAGCAACAGACGAAAATGTCTTACTTGAGAACGACAACGTAGATCTATATGAGCTTCCATCAGAACCAGTCGTCACGATGATAACACCAGAATCAGTCTCAGCGTCTCCATTAGAATCGGTAGTAGTCCAAGTACTAGTGTATTCAGTAAGAGTTGGGAACATTGAAGTGGTTGTGTATAAGTCACCATCAGAATCAGTCGTCACGATGATAACACCAGAATCAGTCTCAGCGTCTCCATTAGAATCGGTAGTAGTCCAAGTACTAGTGTATTCAGTAAGAGTTGGGAACATTGAAGTGGTTGTGTATAAGTCACCATCAGAATCAGTCGTCACGATGATAACACCAGAATCAGTCTCAACGTCTCCATTAGAATCGGTAGTAGTCCAAGTACTAGTGTATTCGGTAAGAGTTGGGAACATTGAAGTGGTTGTGTATAAGTCACCATCAGAATCAGTCGTCACGATGATAACACCAGAATCAGTCTCAACGTCTCCATTAGAATCGGTAGTAGTCCAAGTACTAGTGTATTCGGTAAGAGTTGGGAACATTGAAGTGGTTGTGTATAAGTCACCATCAGAATCAGTCGTCACAATGATAACACCAGAATCAGTCTCAACGTCTCCATTAGAATCGGTAGTAGTCCAAGTACTAGTGTATTCAGTAAGTGAACCAGTAAGAGTTGGGAACATTGAAGTGGTTGTGTATAAGTCACCATCAGAATCAGTCGTCACGATGATAACACCAGAATCAGTCTCAACGTCTCCATTAGAATCGGTAGTAGTCCAAGTACTAGTGTATTCGGTAAGAGTTGGGAACATTGAAGTGGTTGTGTATAAGTCACCATCAGAATCAGTCGTCACAATGATAACACCAGAATCAGTCTCAACGTCTCCATTAGAATCGGTAGTAGTCCAAGTACTAGTGTATTCAGTAAGTGAACCAGTAAGAGTTGGGAACATTGAAGTGGTTGTGTA